>NW_027533258.1:574035-582941 GCF_008692635.1 Crocuta crocuta
GCATAGAGGTTGTCAGGAGGTCCCAGGAGGCGGAGGAAGGCTGCAGTCCCTGGGGCCGTGCCTGCCTCAGGGGCTGCTTCCAGAGGCCTTTGCATTCTGAGACCTCTGCTGGTTCTGGAGCCTTTAGGCCTTGTCCCGCTCTAGGGGCAGCCTGCTGCCGTCCTCTCCCGGGCAGCTCTGAGATGGGGATAACCTTGCAGATCACTTTTCCTTTTTTGGGAAATTTCTTTCTCGATACACCCCCGTACCGTGTAACTGGTGGGTGTGGAGGAGAGGCACATTTCCCAAAAAAGGGAAAGAAATTTCCTAAATGCAAGCTGAGGTGAGGTGGGCTCAGGGCAGCCTCACAGACAAGTGGGAGCCTGAGCAGTTTGGCTGGGCCTCTGGTTTTTCAGGAGTGGACGGAAGGAAGAATCTAGAAACCCAGATGTCTCCCCCTCTCCTCTGCTTTTGTTTCTTTCTCTGCAAGATTCTGCCACTTCTCCTTAAGCTTTTGGGGACTGGTGTAGAGCTAAGGTCCTGGTTCCGTCAGATCCCAAAGGCCACTAGAAGGCTTTCTAAGGAAGCACCAGGACCAGCCTGGAAGGGGGCGTCTGACTTTCAGGCAGAGCACGCTGGGCCGGGCGGCTCTGGTGCTCCATTGGCGCCATGCTCCTGCTTTCCTCTTCTCTTCTTTTTCGCTCCTCTTCCTTTTGCCAGGCAAAATGATGGTCCAAGTTTTTTCATTTTGAAGTTATAAACTATATGTAATTGTATTTCCTGTTTTAGTCATTTTTAAGAGTGCGGTTCTGTGGCGTCAAGTACATGCACACGGTTGTGCCGCTAGCACCCCTGTCCCCTCAGCAGAGCTCTTAAACTGTCCCCGCTTAGCGCTGACTCCCCAGCCCCCCGCAACCCCCTTTTACTTTCTCTCTCTCTGATGTGGACGACTCTATGTCCCTCATACAACTGAAGTCATACGGTATTTGTCCTGTGTCTGGCATATGTCACTTAGAATAAAGTCTTTAAGGTTGACGCATGTTGGAGCATGTGTCTGAATCTCCTTTGTTTTTGTGTTTTTTGTTGTTGTTTTGTTTAATTCTGGTAGTTAATGCTCTTGAACCCTCTGTGCTCTGAAACAAACTGACCCTGGGTTTGTCTCGTGTGGAAAGTATAGAGGGATTGTACCTACGCTTCTGTGGCAAGTGTGTAGTATTGAAGGTTGCCTTTCACCTTGTGGGGTGTCTCTCCTTTCTCTGCCTGAAAGTCAGGACACACCAGAGCTGTGTGACTTGGTAGGGGCTGTGCTCCAAGGACCCTTAGCTTAGTTCACATCCCTAGACATAATCGGAAGAACACCTTCACTCCTTGGATACGCGCCCTTTCTCAGGGGCAGCCGTGGGTTTGTCCATCCCACAGCATGCAAAGGTCCAGCCAGAGAAGTCAGTCGGGGATATCTGTGCTCAGAGAGTCCCTGCCTTTGTGTTGTGAGGTGAGCTTGGTGTGAGTATTCTTAGAGGATGCTCAGTGCTAACAGGTGAAGTCCTGGCTCCTTTAGAAGGTGTTGCCTCCTGTATGAGTCCCGGAGGTTGCTTTGATCTCAGGACCTTTGCCCAGTTCATTCTTGGCAAGCCGCACCTACTTTGGTGTTGTGCTGTGTGCCCTGAATAGTGCACAGGTACCCAGGGCCACAGGATAGTGTGGAAGAGGTGTCACAGCTTGGCCCTACTCTCTTTAGCAATTGTCTCTGAGGTTCTTTCATCCTGTCCTCTGTTGCATATTTTTCCAGACATTCCCTTATGTAAGAATCTTCTGAGGGCAAGGCCCTGCCTACATAGTTTAAATAACCACTCCCTGTGACTCTTAAGAACTTCGAGGCTTAAGCCATGGCTTTGTTTCTTCCTCACTTGGAGCTTTCTGAGGCAGAGACAGGCTGGTGTGTGTGATCCATCGGTGACCACGGTGGCTATTGTGTACAAGGCAAGCTGCAAAGGAAGAACACATGGCCAGGAGGTCCCTCTCGTGGTGAATCTCACGCGGTCTGTTGGGACCCCTCCATGAACATGTGAAGATTAAATAACAAAGCAAAGCCATGATGTGCACACTATTCAGGATCGTGGTGGTTTGTGGGGGAGGGTATCAGAGAAGTCTTCTGAAAGGAGAGAGGACATTGGCCACCTTCCTGATTGTCATGGAGATTGCAGAGGAACAGCGTGCTTGGCCCAAGGCTATGTGTGTGTTGGCTCTTCAGACAGGATCTCTAATGTGGTCCTCATGACATTACCTTGTTAGGTACTGTTTTATCCATTTCACAGATGGAAAAACTGAGGCCCAGAGATACGGTGGGGTCGCTCAACCTCTGAGAGACAGAACTGGGATTTGTAAACAGATGAGCCACTTTCTGGGAGAAGATTGATAGTGTCTTTTCCCCATTGGTCCTGTCCTTCACTGTGTCAGGCCGTGGCCGACTCAGCCAGCATCTGCTGCCTGAATGGGGGAGGGGAGTGGCGCTGGCTGAGGGCCAGGCTGGGCCCTCGGCATCCTTCCCACCCTTCAAGTTTGTCTGTAGCCATGAACTGGCAGCGAGAGTAGTTTCCCTGGTGTGTGCAAGGCAGTCGAACTAAAATGAACTTCAGGCCCTTCGTCCTGGCATATAGACATGCACTGGAGCTGTGTGGGATGAGAGCAGCGAAGAGTGCTCCCTGGGCCTGTGCCCAGTGGCAGAGAAGCTTCCTCAGGTGCTGGGAACCCTCATATTCAAGGGATAGGGCTAAGATGGAGAACCGGAGAAGGTATTTCATGGATTAGTCCCATGCTCTTAGGTTGACTTTTATTTTACTTTGTTTTTTTATTTTTTTAAATTTTTTACTGTTTATTTCTGACAGAGAGAGAGAGAGACAGTGAGAGCATGAATGGGGGAGTAGAAGAGAGAGAAGGAGACACAGAATCCAAAGCAGGCTGCAGCCTCTCAGCTGTCAGCACAGAGCCCGAGGTAGGGCTCGAACTCATGGACCACGGGATCATGACCTGAGCCGAAGTCAGCCACCCAACCGACTGAGCCACCCAGGCACCCCTAGATTGACTTTTAAATCGGTCGTGTGTTCAGCCTTGCTTTGCTTCATTCTTTTCCACAAGGTTTCCGCTTTCGGAGAACGGAGGCAGGTCTGCTGTGTCAGGGTGCCAGGAGCCCGCAGGATGCAGAGGGTTGTTGGTTTGGGAGTCCAGTAAATGTGGGTTTTAGTCTCCTTCCTCTGTTACTTGCTGAGCGGCCTTGAGCAGGGCCCTCCTCCCTGCCCCTTTTCCCTCCACAGGAACTTCAGTGAGCCTGCGTTTCCCTCCTTCCCCTCCTCTGCTCAGCTGCTCTTCACTAGGCCTGTGCTCGCTGTGGTAATAATGGCAGTTTCAGAAACCGACTCAGAACTTGGAACTCTTCCCTTACCCAGCCTCTTGAGCAAAATGGGGAGCCGTTAGGGAAGGGAAGCAAGCCCTGAGGCCCTATGGATGCCCCAGGTTCCGCTGGGGTCTCTGCCCACTGTCACACGTGGTTGGGAGAGCTCTGACTGGTAGTGGCTTCCACACAGAATCTTACTACAAGGTTTAAAAGGGATGCAGTCTGGTACCACGTTAGTTAAAGTTGTAAGAAAATCCAATCTCTTCTTTATATACCAGCCCCCCAGCTATACTGAAGAATATGCTGTGACTGGATGGACCTCCTTCTGTGGCAGAATTATCCAGGTGTCTAAAGGCCTGTGCCACGTGCCTTCACAGGCAAGACACCTCTTCTTGCCTCAGCCACGTAATTAACTTATTTCCCCAAAATACCAGACCTATTTTTTAAACATTTGTAAAAATAGTGTTTTGCTAATGTGGGCTGATGTGTGAATGATACTCCCCTTTCTAGGTTAACTTTGGGACCCATGTGGGGGCTGATGTTTGCAAGAAGTGCACACTAATGGGGAGACAGGAAGGGGTGGGGAGGGGCAGGGCCTGCCTGGTGTGCTGGCTCTCAGGCTGGGCGCAGCCCAGGCTGTGTAGGAGACTCTGGGGTATGGAGGTGTTTTACCCCTGCCTGCTTTAGCTTTCTGGACACTGGGGCCTTTGATGGGTTCCTTATCCCATCTTTACTTAATCTTGACAACTAAAACCATTTTTCACCTCTTTGGGAGTGATACCATAACAGTCTCTTGGCTGGAAGGTGAGGCATTATTAGTCCTAGTGGAGTTTGTATCCCTTGGTGGCGGGGAGTGGATGGGGGATGGGTTGTAAGAGGGGCCCCTGTGCTTGGCCTCTGGGCTTCCTGTGGGAAGTGGAGATTACGAAACCTGAGAGTGAGTGAGCAGGGAATGGCATAACCTGAACCCAGGTGGGATTGGGAACTCTTCCCAGCCGAATCCTCTTGTCACAGTTCAGGGGTCAGTGGTGAAGCCTACCAAGTGCCACACGCCATTTTTCCTTAAGTTTGATTTACTATGGTGCATGCGACTTCAGCCACTAGAAAGAAGCATGTAGATGCAGGGACCTTTTCTTTGTGTCTCTCTGGGACCCTCAGGACAGATGGAAATGAAACAGGGGATCAGATTTAAGACCCTCCCCTCATTTCCTTTTTAAGTAAGTTGGGAGGAGCTTGGGGACACAGGCTTGTTAAGACATCTGAACTTGGCATTATTGCAAAGTGCAGCATTCTGCCTCTGGTAGCTTTTTCTTGTCATTTACAACCCTGTATGCTGGCCTGGGTGACATCTCTCACCTACGGAGCAGCTGAGGCATGAAAGCCACCAGTGGTTAACCATGAGGCTATTTGGATGAAGAACAGAGCAGACTCTGTTATAGCAGAAGGGTTTCTGGAGATCACCCAGTCCAGACCTCCGTTTTATGGGTGGGGTAACCCAAGGGAGGGGGTTAACAGTCTGATCTTGGGGACTCAACCAGTAGGTGTGGGGTAAGCAACCAGGTTCTCTGATTGCCTGGTCCTGATTTGTGGCCTATGGGCTGCCCTTTGGGGAGTGAGGTAGGTGGGGATGGAGGGCTGTTTTATATACGGGGGCCTGAGTGTGGGGTGGTGCACATGTTTTATGCTTGCAGAGTTAGAATCTTTCACATGGGTGGCCTAAGCCGTGTAGGGGAAAGAGAGAACATGTAAGAATGAATGGGTAAAGAGGGTTAAGGAGATGGGAACAAATAAATACCTGCCAGGTGCAGTAGGGAATTTCTGCAGGTGACCCTGAATTATTCACAAGAACCAAGAGAAGACCCAAGTACCACTCCCATATGGGTCCATCTCCCATGTGAGCCTCCATCCTCTTTCCCTAATCCCTGAGACACTTCTGCCATGCGGTCTCCCTCTCTAGGTCAGTGAGCACTTCAAGACAGGGCCTGGTATTTGCCTGCACAGACAGGACATTAATAACATACCTAGGGATGGGAGAAACTGTGGTGAGTGGGTCTGCTGTCTCCTTGACTCCGGTGCTTGATTCTCTGTTGTGAACATTTAAAAATTTTTTAAATATTTTAAAAAAAAATTTGTTAATTTTTGAGAGACAGAGAGAGAGGGAGACACAGAGTGTGAGTGGGGGAGGGGCAGAGAAAGAGGGAGACACAGAATTGGAAGCAGGCTCCAGTCTGTGAGCTGTCAGTACAGAGCCCAATGCGGGGCTCGAACTCATGAACTGTGAGATCATGACCTGAGCTAAAGCCAGTCACTTAGCCGACTGAGCCACCCAGCGCCTCATTGTTNGCACAGAGCCCGACGCGGGGCTCGAACCCACGAACCGCGAGATCATGACCTAAGCGAAAGTCGGACGCTTAACTGACTAAGCCACCCAGGCGCCCCTGTTGTAAACATTTTTAAGAAGGCTTCCCACTGAGCCCCGGCCATCTTTGACTTTCACACAGGACTGAGGATTTGGTGACCTCGGGTTGTCCACCGAGCGCCTTTCTGTCTCACTGGGACCGTCCAGTGTGCTTACCTTCTTTCCCAGTCACATGAGTGGTGAGTCAAGGATGGCAAGATAGTAGTAATTAGCTGCCTGCCGGTATTCAGTATCCATGAGCCATTATGAGGTACCCACGTTCTCTGTGCCTCCCCCAGTGAGCCCTCAGGTACTGAGTGGGAAGGCTTCTGGATACCTGGGATTCATTAACAGAGGCAGCTGAAGATGGTTTTATGTCCTGTTGTCCACTTGGGTGCCATCTGCCCCACCCATTGTGTGTGCACAGCTCTCTTGGTGACAGGAGGAGGGATGGGGCAGGGGTAGCAGCAGCTCTGTGGAGTTGGCACAGGGATCTCTGTGGCCCTTGCTCTGTGCTGGGAGAGCGACCAAGGATCGGCTGTGGTCGGGACCCCTGTTGGAGATCTCCAAAGCTGTGGGTGGACTTCTCGGTGGCAGCTTCGGCTGGCCTGTAGCAAGTCTGTGATAATGGGCTGGGTGGGCTCCCTCCTGCAGAGAGAGAAATGACTTCGGGTATTGGGGAAGCGAACAGCTTGGAATAATTGGTTAGGGAACTAATTAAGTAGCAGCAGGGAAAGAACTGTTGAAAAAGAGTCATTTTATGGGAGTCAGCAACAGAAAACATTTGGGGTTGAAAAAACAGGCCAGTGAGTGGTACTAGTATGTTTACATGCACACATGTGATGCTCACACACACATGCACATGCAGGGTGGGGTAGCCTGAAGCCAGGCCACAGAGTTCTCCAGGGGCCAAGTCCCTGCACGATTACCTCTCAGGCCCTTATACTCCAACCCCCCATCCCCCATGCCCCCGTCAGAATCCTGCTGCCTCTGCGCACACTCTCTCCCTGCCTCAGTCTTTCGCTTTGGACTCCCTGGGACCTGGGCAGCGTGTCCTGGTAAGTCAAGCCACTTAAGGTGTTAGTCATGGGTAGGCAGCTTAATATGTTCGTGTCTTAATCTCGCCTGCCCTCCTTCTCGCCACAAAACACTTCTCCAGAATCTTTTCTTCAGCAAGGAAGGGAAGGGAAGGACATGTTCTTTATGGTGGGAGAACTCTCTGAAGCCAGGGAGTGTTTCCACTGGTGAAATCACAGGAGCAGTAGTAGGCAGGTGGAGGATTTTAAGGAAGGGGGATCCTTCACAAGGGCTGGTCTAGGCCTCATGCATGTGCGTGTTGATCAGTCAGTCATCCTCATGCCTAAGTGTGTCAGAAGTGAGCTCCAAGGGGCTTTCAGTCTGGGAATGAAGGGGACTGATGATGATACACAGCATGGCAGGTGTGACGAGTTGCCTGTGGCTGCTGCAACAAAATACCACTAACCTAGTGGCTGAAAACAACACAGATTTGTTCTCTCACTGTTCTGGAGGTCAGGAGTCCAGAATCCGTTTCTCTGGGCAGAGCTGGGTCTTTCTGGAGGCTCCAGGGGGAGAATCCGTGTCCTTTTCGTCTCAAGTTCCAGGGGCTGCCTGCCTTCCTCAGCCCATGGCCCCTTCCTCAGTCATTGCTACTTCTTGCTTCTGTTGTCGCATCTCCTCCTCTTTGTCACATCTCTGGCGACCTCTGTCTTAGACGATACTTGTGATGACATTGGGCCCACATCAGCGATTCCTCTCCCATCTCAAGATCTTTACTGTAATCACACCTGCAGAGTCCCTGTTGCAATCTAAGGTCACATGCACAGGTTCTGGGGATTGGGACACGGATATCTTTGGGGGCCATTAACCAACACAGTCAACCAGCACAGAGGGTATGATAAAGGGAGTGTTCTGGGAACAGGGGAGGGCGAGTTGACTCTACCTGGAAAGTCTCACAGGAGAAATGAGCTGGCCCGGGTCTGCAGGGCAGAGGCAATGCCTAGACCAGGCTGAGAGATGCTGGGAGGGCTCCCCCTTCCTGGCAGAAGTATGACTTCCGAGTGACCAGGGGGTGTGGCTGCCTCCCCTTCACTTTGTTATCCCGCCTGCTCCTCCCCCCAGCTCTGGTTTGGGGCAGGCTCAGCAGTGTTCGTGGGGGCTCCTGGCAGGCAGGCATGACACGTGGGCACTGGGAATGGAAGAAACGTGGCAGGACACAGAGGAAGAAAGGAAAAGATGGAGCTGCTAGAGACTGTCCCTGATGTCACAGACCCCACCTGGTGTCACATGTCTGTTTTCAGAGTGAGTCAGTCATGGAATGTCAGGGTAGGGAAGGGTCACAGGTCAACAGAGCAGGTGATGAGAAGTGATTCTCCCTGGGTCGTGGCAGCGTGGAGACTGGCATTGTGGAGGTCTGGCGGTTGCTCTGACTTGAGTCAGTTTCTTGAGACAGGACGAGCCCCTCAAAGTGGAAGGCGCTGCACACGGCGCGGCCTGCAGGGAGGGGCACTGTCCCTAAGGAGTTGTCATCCTGGTGGCAAGACTGACTGGTTTTTGTTGTTTACTTCCAACGAGTGCACTGTTGCTTACCACGCCCGTGGGACACTGAGGTGCCGGAGTGCAGGTGGAGGAGGACCTCAGCTCCCCCAAAGCTGTGGAGGCCTGAAGGACTTTGTACAGTCCCGTTTGTGGCCCACTTCTAGCCACATGGGAGCACACTTGTCTTAGAGCAGAAGAGAGGGGCCTCGAGGCATGATTCCAAGGCTGCGATTCCGCCCAGCTTCTGTGTCACTTGCTCTCTGTCTCTCATCAGGTAACCTTCTTTTTGGGCTTCTGTTTTTACCTTTGTCTGGGTGAGAGGGAGGTGGATGGGCTGCCCTTCAAAGTCTGATATGAATGATTGACTTTTCTTTCTCTGAACTCACTGGGGAGACTTGCACCTTTGTTCCCGTCAACCAGTGAGGATGTATGGTAGCCAACAGTGCTTTGCGTTGCCCAGGCCCCAGCTGGAAATCTGTGTACACAGATGCTTGTCAGTGGCATCAGGCTGTCTGTCTGAGGGCATGGTGGCTGTTGCTGGGGCAGGAGCCCAAGGTTTACTTCCTGCAGGTAGCCACATAC
>NW_027533258.1:583767-698086 GCF_008692635.1 Crocuta crocuta
TTTTTTTTTTTTTTTTTTTGGAAGAAGCTAGCCTCTGTGATCAATACAGAGGTAAAAAAATCCTGTCCCACTGTGCTAGTTCCTCTCACTGGGTTCACGTTTAATCCTTCACATGGTCCATGGAGAGAGCAGTTAACTGGCCCAAGGGTAAGGTTTTTTTCCCCATGAGAAAGCTGGGCCTCGTGCATCAAGCCACGGGTCGAAGGCCCAGTGGGTGGAGCTGTTCTGGCTCCGTTCCTGTAACTGAGCTGGGGCCAGACACCCCTACTGGCTTAGGGATTCCAGAGCTTTGCCTGGTTAATGTTTGAAAGTTCTGGTACAGCAGGATAAGTGATAGCAGAAGCCTTTACACTTTTGTTGTGTGATTGGTGCTGAAGCTGGTGGATTACTAGCACCTGTTGACACAGCGCGTTCACCGCGTACCCAGCTGGCACAGAGAAGTGACAAGGGGCAGTAGAGGGCTAAGCCACCGCTTTTCCTCATTCCCCTAAGGCAGCTAATGTCTGAAGAATCCACTGGGGTGGAGTGAGGTTTACTTGCGCCTGGGTGTGGAGGACGTGCCTGGTCCTGACTCCTAGTGTGTTCTCAGGAGACCCAGCTGCATGGGCTCATGTTCTGGTTCCAGCAACGCAGGGGGCCGCCCCGGCTGTGTCTGGAGGGACCAGGGGAATGGTGGGGGTAGTGTGGGGTTGGGAGGGTCCTTGGAGACGTCCTCGAGTTTAGCCCTCAGCCCTTTGAAAGATGAGGAAAATGAAAGCCAGAGGGGAGGAGGGGCCTCCAGTCACCCACCAGAAGGTTTCAGGGTCACATCTCTGCCTCCATGCAGTGGTTCTCACTGCCCAGAGTTGGGATTGTACGTGAACAGGACAGGGTCCTTGACGAGCTGTTTGCTACCGAGAAACAGACACACTTCCTCACTTCCTTATTTTCTGTACCAGCAGACCCTTGCATCTGTCGTAAGTGCTCCAAGCACTCAGTAATTGTGGGAAGAACGGACCTACCTCTTCCAGGTCATGCATTCGGTTGGTCCAGTACCTGGCTTAGGAAGCCATTAGGGCTTCCCCCCTTGGACAAGCTGAGGATGCAAAGATGGGGAAGAACCAAGAGGCTGGCAGTGTGATGGACCTGGGCTTTGGGGTAGCAGAGTGGTAGCATGTGCGAGAGAACGCATCAGGTTTCTTACATTTTAGGGACTTCCTTTCCAAGATGGAGAAGAGAACACAATTGATGCTCTAATGAGAAAAGGTTAGGAAAATAGCCCCAGCCCAAGTGTGCCTGGGCCGGGTTTCTACATCAACGTCGACACTGGGGAGAGCCAAGTGCACGCAAAGTATCATTGTAAATGGAGTTTGACTGCTTTATGGTGACATAGGGTTGCTGCGCTGGGGGAGGGCAGGTGCAGGGCTGAGACTCAGCAGGGCCCCCAGCAAGAAATAATGTGCTCATCTCACTGGCTCCTGCCTGGCCTGCGCTTCTTTCTCACTCTCTCTTGTTCTTCCTCCCTCCGCCTCTTGGGCTCTCTCAGATTGCCCATAATCACTGTCACTGCTTTCTTCCAGCGTGTCGTCCAAGGCATCTCTGTCCCCCCTCTGAGGATGGGCAATGTTACAGCGCATAGTGCGGCAAACACATGGACCCACCGTTGTCAATTAATGTCCGTATCACCAGACTTAACCTCCTCTGCTTCATATACTGAGACTTGTTATAATCGTATGGAAAGTTCATGTTAAATGGTCAGAAAAAGGGTGACTGCTATGAGTCCATGTCAGATACACACCAGTTGTTGTGTATTTGACACAAACGACAGCCCTGTCCTCAAGCACTAGGTCTAGAAAGGGGCACATTTCTACCCCTTCTTCTCTCTGTCTTACCAGCATGAAAGTTGGGCATGGAGAGGTCAGAACGTGGCTGGCAGGAATTCTTAAAGATTCCCCTGATGTTTCTTTCTTTCTCTTCATTTGTTTCTGTTGGCCCACTGGATCAGGTCACTGTGCCCAGCTTCTTAGCTGCCTTTCTGTTACTGAAATAAACATAAGCCCTGCCTTTCGAAAGTAAGGAAAAAGGAGCGAACGTTTTCTCATAGAGTCACTTAGCCATTTTTATCTTCTTTTCTTTGTAGGCCCTGTAGGGAAAGACACAAGCTCATGTAGGTAACATTGATGGATGTCAGGATGTCTTCTTTGGATGGGACCCCTCATCCTACTGCTGTAGCCTCTGGAAGCAAGCAGAGCAGTGCTCAGCCAGGCCAGGGGAGGGCTGCCACCACTGCCCATAGAGAAAGGAAGGCCCGGTTATCTGCAGAAAGGAATGGACGTGGAAGCATGTATCTCTTCCACTTGTTTATTCATCCGTTCGCTAACCACTGGAGAGGTCACAGACGTTTGTTCCAAAGAGATGCTGTAAGGGTGGCCTGTGCAGTGATGTGAAGGATGGAAGAGGGGAGAGGTTTTCTGTATTGACCTTTAGTCTTTTAATGTAATAGCACATATGAACTTCTGGTAGCCTGGTCGCAGGTTTGGCCATGCTGGTTCCCTCTATATAGTGTTAGCTTATCTCCCATCTGGGAGTAAAGCCTTTGCCTAAAACACATCCAGTTATTTGGTTCAAACTTTGTATTGAAGACCCAAATCAAGTCTTACAACTGTTAACAACTTGAGAAATGATCTTTCCATAACTCCTGTGGGCAGTAGGTAAACTGTCCTCCAGCAAATGCCCTATTTGAGCTCTTTGACTTAGGAGGAACAGTCTTTTATTTCCAGTGGCCTTGTCCCATGAGAAGATCATATACAAATGCATCCTAAAGAGAAGTTGTGTCTAGAGCTGACTGCTTGATCTGAAGGCCCTGGGGAGTCAGTTTCCCTGATCTGTGGAAGTTGTTTTCTTGTCAGTGTGATAGAGAGGCAGTATTTCAGAGGGTTCTGTATCCATTTCCTATAGTTCAGTATTTGCCTGGGGGTCTTACTGTGTTCTCTGATATATGTGAAAGCTGAACATGGGCCAGAAGGGAATTTTGAAGCTATCATGAGAGCTTTAATTTCTTTTCAAAATAATATAAGTACACAGTTTAAAAAGTCAAATATGTAACCATGATACTTAAAATGCAACAGTGTACTACTCTGCTCCGTTCCACCTTACCTCCAAGCCTGTTTCTAGAGGAGGCCGTTTCCAATTCTTGTAGTTCGAGATTTCTAGTGCTGACCTTTGTGTTTGTGAATAACATATCTATACTATTTCTTGAGTTTTTAAAGGTATTCTCTGTTGATTGTGAACACCGTAAGAATTTAATTCTTTCACGTGTGTGGCTTTGCCACACGTGTGTGCACGTATGTGCAGTCACATGCAAACTCTCCTATCTTCTCTCCTCCTTCTTTCCTACCGTATAGTTAAATTAGGTAGGAGAATTACATCAGTATTGTTTAAACTGTTAGGGAATGTAAAAAGTATGCACATTCAAGCCATGTAGTAAACCATGATTATACTTATTTCCTTATATTAGGCTTCTCTCGCAGTTAATAATTGCCACCTCCCTTCATTTGATTGTATAATCTTATTAGTTGAACCCTAAACTTCCCAGCAGAACTATAAAACTCTTCGTGGTGTGGGCAAGTACCTACTGCTATGGTTCTCCTCTTTTTCTTTTTCTTTTTCTTTTCCTTTTTCTTTTTCTTTTTCTTCTTTTTCTTTTTCTTTTTTTTTGTGCTGGTAACATCTTGCCTGGAGCCATCTACCCTCTTGTTCCAGTTTGGCCTGGCTCTTCTCCAGGGCTGCTACATAGCTCGTGACCTGGGACTTGCCTTCTAGCATCCTGGGAATTCCCTTCTTCCTGCTTCTAAGTTTTTTCAATCATTCTCTTTTGCTTAATTCTGTGTTTGGTGAAGCCTCTTGAGTTTTGAGACCCTGCATGTCTGAAAATACCTTTCATGCCCACACTCTTGATTGGTAGCTGGACTGGCTATAGACTGTTAAGCTGGAAATAATCCTCTCTTGGAATTTTGAAGGCACTGTTCTTTGTCTTTAACTTTTAGCATCGCTGTTGAGAAGCTCATATACAAAGGATTTGATTCCTGATTCTTTGTAAATGGAGGAATTTTTTCTCTGAAAACCTTGAGGAGTTTCTTGTTGTTATCTCTTGAGTTCTAAAATTACATGAAGATATACTTTGGTGTGGGTCTATTTTCTTTCATTGAACTAGAAGCCTGTGTACCTTTCAACATGGAAAGTTCTTTCTTTCAGGTCCAGAAGATGTTTTGTATTTTTTTCCTCTGGTGGTCTCCTTTGCTTCATTTCTCTTGGTCTCTTTGCCTCTAGAACTCCTGTTATGTGGCTGTCTGTTCTTTTGCACAGAGTCTCAAGTTTTACTCTCTTCTTACATTGCTTTGTCATGCCTGAGATTCCATTAACCTTGCCTTAAACCCTTTTTTTTAAAAATTTTTTTAATGTTTTATTTCTAGGAGAGAGAGACAGCGTGAGCAGGGGAGGGTCAGAGAGAGAGAGAGAGTCACAGACTCTGAAACAGGCTCCAGGCTCTGAGCTGGCAGTCAGCACAGAGCCCGACACGGGGCTCGAACCCACGAACCGCGAGATCATGACCTAAGCGAAAGTCGGACGCTTAACCGACTAAGCCACCCAGGCATCCCAACCCTTTTGTTTCTTATTCCAGCTATCCCGTTTTCTTACTTTCATTTGGATTCTTATGTCAATTACCATATTTTTAGTTTCTTGGGGCTCATTTTGTGTCCCTTTTATAGCATCTTATTCATGTTTCATGGATGCAATAATTTCATAATTTGCTATTTTGAAATTCTGTATCTGATCTGACTCTCTCTTCTTGGTTCCCTTTCTGTCCCTATTTTGGCCTTGGCCTTGGCCTCTCTCAATGAGTAGTCACCCTTGGCTGTGCATTGTATTTAAGAATAAGACTGTACATATGCAGGTTTATGTGCTGGTTGGCCGTGCCTTAGAGACACAGTCAGGCAGGAAACTGGTGACTTCAGGGGAACCCTCAAATGTCCCCAAATATAAATCCTCTCTTCTCAGTCTACAGACAATGCCAGTTCTAGGAGGCCTTTCTCATGGGCTCTTCGGTTTCCCCAGGTACAATCCTCATCTCCAGGCTAGGAAGACCTGTGGGCAGCAGAAGGACTTTGAGTTGAGGGATCCCAACTTTTCAGGAATCTTCCACCCGTCCTCCCCCGACAGTGATACCTGCTACCCTAGGTCCAGAGCCTTTCTGGAGAGTACCCTCTGGTTACTGCTGATGGGAACAGGCCTCCGGCTCTGACTGCTTCTCACACAGGCTCTGACCTCTCCTCCTGCTCTTAGCCTCACCTCCTTGGTCACAGATGCCTGGGGTCTCCAGACCCTGAGCTTGCTGGTGTCCCAGGGCAGTGATGGCCAGAAGCGTCCTCTGCTCTACCGAGTCCCTCGCTGTGCGTGTAGCCACTTCCTGCGTTCCAACACTTAATATCCCACATCTGTTGCTGTCTCTTCTCTAGTTTTTAATCTTTGGGAGTTTATACCTTTTACAGATTCCTTTGTGGCCATTTTTATTAGATTTTTAGCAGGAATGTGAGCACACTGCTATGTTCAGTTGGCCATGTTTAACTGGAGGCCCCTCTCACGCATTTCAGGAAGACAGAGGGTGTGTGCTGCTTTCCCCTGTTGGCAAGTCACTCCTGCCTTCCCCACCCCTCTGTTTCTCTGTTCTCTCTCCTTGTTTTGTCCTGTGTGGGTCCTGTTGTGGCTCTGGGTCTGTATGGCCCTTTGTATGTACTTGGCGTGCGTGCGTATGCGTGTGTGTGTGTCTGTGTGAGAGTGAATGCACACATGCCTGGCAGGGGGTGTATGTGCATTTGTCTCCTGAATTGAATGTACTGTCTGTAATTTGCTTCAACACCTTTTTTTTTTTTTTAATATTTTTATTTATTTCTAGGAGAGAGAGAGAGAGAGAGACAGCGTGAGCAGGGGAGGGTCAGAGAGAGAGGGAGTCACAGACTGAAACAGAATCCAGGCTCCGAGCTGGCAGTCAGCACAGAGCCCGACGCGGGGCTCGAACCCACGAACCGCGAGATCATGACCTGAGCGAAAGTCGGACGCTTAACCGACTAAGCCACCCAGGCGCCCCTCTTCAACACCTTTTATGAGGAAGAAATACGCATAAATAGTTGAAATTCCAAATTATTTTGGTTGGAAACCCAAGGGTTAATGACGATTGCTGTTCTAGAAAAGTTAGAGGGAGACAGTTTATCTAATCTCCTTCTGACGAATAAGGCCCTTTACTGATCAGGCCCAGTCACCTACTTGCACCAACAATAAGACCCTTGTCGCAGACAAGACAGGTTCTGCAACTGATACCCTGGCTACCTTGAGAAATACCGTCAGGGAGATCAGGGGCTCAGGCCTGTCCTTATCCCAAGGCCATGTAGCACTGCTGAATTTTCCTTTGCCCTACACCCAGTGTTTTCCTGATGAGTCCCTCACTGGGACCTTTGGAAACCAGGAGAGAGGGCGAATTTATTTTGACCTGTTGCTTGTGTGTCGGGTGCCATGGACAGGCTGGAAGTTGGAAAAAATAAAGGTGAAGAAGCATCCCTGCCCTCCAGAAGCTCATAGTCTATAGTCAGGAAAAGGAGAGAGTCCGCCATCATGGCGAACATACGTACTAAGAGAGACAGAGAGACACACATGCCCTGGCTAGGCGCAGGAGCCATTCTGGCAAGCTCTGGAAGTCCTTGGAAAAGAGCACGTTAGGAATAATCTGGAGGTGGACGTGAGGTGTGTCTAGGTGGAGGGAGTGATGGATACAGAAGGCTGGATTGGTCAGAGCACACAGAAAGTGGTAGAAGGTGGGGCCAAAAACAAAAGTGATTTCCCCCCAAATGCCAGAAATGAAATATGGTCATGGTGAAAAATTTGGGAAACACAGAAAAGCATGCAGAAACAAAATTGCCCGTTAAGTCTTACTACCCAGAGATAAAGAATTTGTTAATATCCTGGTTTGCAGATCCTCTTAGAGTGTGTAGTTATATACTTCTGTTTTGAAGCACAGTCTTTAATACATATACTATTCTGTCAGTTGGCTCTACTTGATTCCTATTCTTTGTTTGTGGACATTCAGGTTGTTTCCTGGTTTTTTCCCCCTTTTCTTTATTCAGTGTAACACATCAGGAAACATTCCCAGGTGGAATAACCGGGCGCAGGCTGGACCACACTGCAGAAATTCTGCGTTTCCTCAGCTCTAGGGGGGTGTTCCAGTTGCTCACTTTCTTCCGCATTTCCCTTTTCTCCGTGTCCTACCCCCAGATTTTGTATGGCCGTCCTGGAGGTGGTAGGGCCATGCTTTTTGAGTGAGGCAGCACACAGACTCTTAGGATCCTATTTGTGGTCTTAAACTACTGAGTTAGTCTGACTCACTGGAAGCCTGCAGATAATTGAAACATCTTAATTTAGGGGCATCTGGGTGGCTCAGTCGGTTAAGTGTCCAACTCTTGATCTCAGCTCTGGTCTAGATCTCAGGGTCGTGAGTTCAAGCCCAATGTTGGACTCCATGCTGGGCGTGTCACCTCCTTAAAATATAATAATAATAATATAAGTAAAAAAGAAAAATCTTATTTTAGATCCCATTTTATTTTTCCACTGTCAAACCAGAACTGATAGCAAAGGGAGCTTGGGGATTGACATTCTCAGCATGCCCCCCTCCTCCCCCACCTCCCTGTACTTCCAAGAGCTAGGGGCCGAGAGCAGGCAGGTGAAGGCTGCCCTTGCCAGCGACCCGGCTAGCACCCACTCTCACTCAGTGTGGCCCTGGCTGCTGTGGAGTGGTGGCATCTGCCCAGCGGTTATAAATGCGGAAGCAGACAGACAGCAGCACCGAGAGTGAAGTGGCCTGTGGGGCTCTCAGTCCTCAGCTGATTTCTCCTTTTCCCCCATGAGTCCGACGCTGCCCCTGCCACACTCTGCCTCCTCCAGACCCCTTACTCTCCACCACCTATTTGTCTTTCAGATTTGGGATGGAAACAAAACCATTTCCGGCCCCAGAAGGGGCTTGTTTAATTCCCATGTCTCTAAAAATATCTGTGAGCCTCTCCCCGCCCAATCTTGTCCCTACAGAATCTGCTTCTCTCTCCCCACCCCTCAACTTGGGGGGAGAAATAAGATCTCCCTCTCATCGCTCTTTCCAGGCTCAGAAAGGAATAAATAAGAAATGCTGAGTTTCCACAGTTAAAAGGGGAAAACTGCCTTTGTTCGGTCTGGAGAGCTGCCACCATGCCTGGGTCCAGGTCCACACTCTGAGGGTCCTGCCTCCTGCTCTGGGAAGGGAATCGAAGAGGAAGAAAGAAGGGGTGTGAGTGAGGACCCCTCCTTTCCTCCTGTGTGTGGGGTGGCCAAAGGAAGCCAGGTCCTCCTGTGGGAGGCGGGCAGCAAGATGTGAGCCTCGGGGTGGGGATGAGGCTGGGCTCCCAGGCCCCGGCCCTGCCTGGTCAGCGCAGACCCAAAAGGAGTCTGTGGGAAGCTTCCAACCTCAGAGGCTGCCTGAGGCTCCCAGAGCTTTCTCAGGCATTCCTGGCTTGGGAGAGAGNTAGAGACAGGCAAGTGGGTGAGGCCTAGAAACTCTAAGAGCATGGGGTGGGGGGTGGGTAAGAGGGTGGCTGGGAGCAGAGGAATACTCAAGGGTCTGCTTCCTTCATCCTGGAGGGACTGGGGGGGAGGGTCAGGGAGGGGGAGCTAGGGCAAGGGAGCTGCCAAGCTAGGCAGTTGTGGGAAGAATTCCCCCCGCCCCCAGAAACCCAAAAATAGCCATGTCAAGGCACAAGCCTTGTAAACGGGGAGCCAGCTGAAAGCCATTTACTTCTCAGCTCTCCTCCTCCTTCCTCTCTCTTCCTTACCAGACCCCTTCTTTCTAAGCAGCCACCCAGTACTGCACCCTCACTGGCTCTATCAGGGAACTCCCAAGTATAACTGAGTCACACCTCAGTGCACTCACAGGTGGCCATATCCTATTGTGAAAAGTCATCCCTTCATTTACTTTTCTTTTAACTGAACTTTCCCATTCAGATTTCTTAAAGTGAAGGATATCTATGGCTAAAATATAGACAGTTAGGGGTGCCTGGGTGAGTCAGTCGGTTAAGTGTCCCACTTGAGCTCAGGTCATGATTTTGCAGTTTATGAGTTTGAGTCCCACGTCGGGCTCTGTGCTGACCGCTCAGAGCCTGGAGCCTGCTTTGGATTCTGTCTCCCTCTCTCTACCTCTCCCCAGCCTGTGCTCTGTCTTTCTCTCTTTCTCAAAAATAAACAAACATTAAAAAAAATTTAAACTAAATAAATTTAAACCAAATAAAATTAAATTTAAAACTAAATTAAATTTAGTTTAAACTAAATTTAAACTAAAACGTAGACAATTAAAAATACATAAAGAATGGATTTGGATCTTGAACCATGGGGATTGGTCATATGCAAGAGAGCAAATGCTACAAAAGCTGTTTGCTGTTACAGCTGTTTTTCCCAAATACAAAATCAACATATTCATTGTATAAAGTTTGTAAAAATAGGAAAGCACAAAGATGAAAAGGTAAACCGATACCCAGAAAAATCCTCTGCTGTGAATGTTTTGGGGTTTAAATAATGATAGGTGCTTTTAGGTATACTTGCTTAGTGTTATTCCCCGAGGAGAAATCCTTCCAGGCATCACCACTGTGATGTCAGCTTGTCACATGGGCAGTGCACAGAGGGCGGCATCCCACCTCGGGGGTGTTGGGTGGGGGGCCGACTCCTGGGGGCTGTCCTGAGCTGGAGGAGGCTGTCCTGGCTATTATAACAAGTACTACAGACTGAAAGGCTCACACAACCATGTAGTTTATTTCTACAGTTCCAGAGGCTGGGAGCCCAAGAGTGGGAGCCACACGACCAGGGTCTGGTGAGGCCTCTTCCACATCACACGTGGCTGGCTTCCAGGCGTGTCCTCACCGGGCAGAGAGCAGAGAGAGGACACAGGCTGTCTTCTGACACTTAGAAGCCACGAACCCCATTCCTAAGGGTCCCACCCTCATGACCTCATCACTTTCCAAAGGCCCCACCTCCTACTACCATCCTGTTGGGCAGTCAGTAAGGTTTNGCCCCCCTGTGGGACGTATCCAAACGACACTAAATTGAAGTAATCTCTCCTCCAGCAATTTGTCAGAAAATAATATGGTTTGCTGTGTGTGGGTTTAAATTCCAGCTCTACCACCTGCTAGCTGACCATGAACGCTTTTTATAACCTTCCTAAATGGGGATTTTCTCATCTGTGGAATGGGGAGAATAATAACAGCTTTTTAGGGTTGTAGACACTAAATGCAAACTCGGGGGGGCTGCATTTCCTCGTCTTGCCTCCCAGCCTCCTGTTTCACTGGGGAATTCATCTGGGGCACTGAGGAGAGGGAAGGGACACTGGCGACTGTGTCCTGCTCTCCTCGTCCTGGCCCTCAGCGGCAGGCTTCACCCTGAAGGGAAGCCCTTTCTGCTCTCAGACCCATGAATGTCTGCTGGTTGAGAAGCCGAGGTTAACATTTTGGTAATATTATACCTAAGTTTCTAAATATATGTTTTTCCTTTTTTTTTTTTTTTAAAGAAATTTCAGAAACATTTTAAGAGCATTGACAATTAGCAAGGACTTTGTGCATATTATTTGCTGTTGGTTGGCATTATCTCATGCCCTGGTGACAGCTTTCATCGTGGGGTCTTGAGGGGTCCACAGGACGAGTGTTAGGTGGCCAGATGTGCACCCCTCTGTGGCCAGGGTGGCATGTGCTGCTGGCACACCCGCCCTCCCTGTGTTTTGCATTCCCAACCCAGCTAGTGGGCACCTATTCCCAGAGAACTCTGGCATGTCCAGGTCTCTGCGAGAAGCTTCTCGAGGGTTGTTTGGGCAGTATAGAGGCAGCTGCCCCATGCCCTTTGTTCTGGGCTTCCCTCTGGAAAAGTAGTTGGATGCTGTTCCTCCTGCTTTTATCCCACCAAAACCTATACCCTTCTGTGCCCTCACTTAACCACTGTCTGGCTTGTGCCCCTAGAGCTGAAAGCATGTGTGGAACTCACTTGAAGCAGCGTGTGTCCATACCATGTGCACGGACGCCCACGGGTCGGAAAAACCCGTGTGTGCCCGACAAGGTACAGCCTGTCCTGTTCAGTTCTTTCTGCGAGGCTTTCCCTCTCCACTTCCCTGCCCATAGGTGTTCAGTCTGGTGCCTCCATTCCCTGAGGTCTGGTCTCGCTCAGGCAGGGTGACGTGCCAAAGCGAATACTGGATTGAGAGTCAGAAGGCCTGGTCACTCCAGGCAGCTGCGGACTGAGTTACTTCCACTTCCTGCTTTGGTGAAAATCTAGAGTAAAAAAATATTGGTACAGAGCTACAGGGCCTCGCTTGTTTCCTTCTGTGGTCCAATCAGCATCCTGTACAGAGGAACCGGTCACCCGGTCCCTGTCCCACCCTGCCCTCGGCCCAGCCAGCTCTGGAGCCCTGTGTTCACTGTCTCCAGTGCTGGATGGAAGCTCGGACGGGACGTCTGTCTGACCCTAGGGCAGTGGTGGCTTTGCTGGTATCCAGCCACCTTAGCTGTTTTAGAAGTGGTGGCCTCTATTTTTAGTAAACTGCCTGATTGGAGGCCTTGTGGAGCTGAACCAGCTCACCTTGTGCTTTGATCCTCTGTCTGGCCTTCTCTTTTTACATGGAGAAAGTTGAAGTTCATGCCCCAACTGGAGCAAATCTGTTTTTGCTGGAGACAGAGGCTCTTGCTGTAGAAACCCTGCCCCTCCCATGGCCCCTGTTGTCTCGTAATTACTTTCCAGTAGGCTGTCAGCATTGATACTGGTTCCTTCCTGATAGGATCCCTCGTGGTGAACGAGCGTCTCCCCTCTCTTATCTGCTATATCAGGACATCACGGGAGTGAAAAGAGTATTGAAAAAGATGGAAGCATAATTCTCTGCAGGAAAACAGATTGGTTTCAAATATGGTCTCCTTACATCCTGCCTCAGACAATGGCCCTTTGCACACGATTTCCCTGACTTCTGATGCCCTCGTTTTATTTTAAGCTGGAATAATCACATCCTTCAGTAAAGCTTCTTTGTTCCTTTTTAGCAACAGAGCATCTCCTAGAACATGAGGTAGGGTGTTTTCTTGGGAACAATCGGCATTGAACTTTTCCCCAGACAGTAGGGACATTTTAGGAGCTTAGCAGCTACGGGGTTAGGGTGTAGAATACATTCACAGCTGGAGGGAGGGGTCTCATCCTGCTGCCCCAACACCGTCTGCAGAGATGATTGAAGTCATCTAGTAAATGACTGCGGTATCTCAGCTCACCCCAAATTTAGAAACCCTGGGACTGAAATTAACCTAGGAGTTTAATTAGCTTCAGAGGGGAGCGTGTGTGGTGCTGGGGAGGGGTGCTGGACCTGTGTGGTTGGGAGGACCGTTTAGGGCAAGGAGGACTCCAGTGGCGGCGAGATGCAGCCCTCTGCCAGTTCTGCCCATGTAACCGATGCTGATTGCTCGCCACACAGTCTTGTCCGTCGGCTGGCGCTGTGCGGGCACGGGGTTCTCAAGCAGGCTGGGGGCCCCCCCCCCCCGTTCGATTCCTTCCTAACTCGCGCAGCCCTCTCAGCAACTTGGGGTTCTGAGCCGCCGCCTCTCCACTCTGATGCAGGGATCCTACCTACTTTTGATGGTTTTTGTGAGGAGTAAATATGAAAAGAACTCTGTGACCCAGCACAGCTTCCTTGTGGGGCAAGCTGAGGTGCATATGTTCTGTCATGGTTATAAGGACCTGCCACTTCTTGTGCCAGAGTATTTTGGAAGGCTGAGGAAACAGGAACACATGTCAGTTGATGCCTGTGGGCCAGTAGACCTAGCATACTGGCTTGGGCGTCTTCGCCCTCTGACTCTGTTCTGAGGGGCAGTTACTAGAAATGACTCTCTCTGGCCATTCTATTTGGTACCTTGTTTTTTGATGACTGCCCTGACCCCACTCCCACTCTCTAATTAGACCCATTAGCTGAACACTCAGGGCCTTAACTTTTCTGGCAGAAAGGAGGCACCTTGCCATTTCCTCACCTGTTCCTTCATGTGGTGATATCTGAGCACCTACTGTGTTTCTGCTAGTGTGCTAGGAGATCGGAGGTGCCCTTCTTCCCAACCGGGTGCTCTAGGCCTCGCATGGACACCTGAGGATGGAAATGCTGCGCCCATGCACGGATACTAGGTGAGGGGCAGGGAGGAGAGCTGGAGGCAGCTGGTGGGGTTCCGGGGGGTGGGGGGACAGGTGTGAATTGGACCCTGAGAGCACGGCCAGTCCTCAAGAGAGGTAGGAGCTTCCAGATCCATGGAGCAGAGCAAACGTACTGACCTGCCAGGAGGAGCCTCAGGGTCATTTGGGCAGGGGGAGGGGGGAGGACAAGTTGGAGACCCCTTTCTGCCCCTGCGATCCACATCCTGGACCTTCTGGGTTTAGCTGGGTGGGGTGTGTGTATGTACGTGTGATTCTTACACCTTCTCTTCTCCTGACCCCTTGTCCCGGAAGAGAACCTGGTTGTACTTCTACAGAGAGGACCCCGTCTAAGGCCCCACTTGTGGGGAGTGGCCTGCTGAAACCTCAGGAATAGTAACGCACTTAGATGGACGAGGTGTGGTCAGGATGGCAGGTGTGGTGGTTATACAGTCTCTCTGTGACAAACAACATTATTTTAGTTTCTCTTTGGCATGGCTGCATGAATTCTCATAAATTCTGATACTCGGAGATATGAGAGAAGTGGAGGCCAGCATGCCCAGAGCACAGGGAGGAGGCCCTTGGGCGGCCACAGAGGGGCTGGTGAGCAGAGACGTCCACCTCCAGGCCCCGGCACAGCAGCTTGCTGATTGTGTAACTTCCAGTAAAAGCACCTTCTATTTGGTCACTGTTTTATTGAGCTATCAGTCATAGACCGTGTATTTCATGCATTTAAAGCAAACAATTCAGTGGGTTTTGGTGTATTGACAGAGTTGTGCAACCATCAACACAGCCAATTCCAGAATATTTTCATCATTTAAAGAGAAAGTTTGCACCCATCAGCAGTCACTCCCCATTTTCCTGCAACACCCCCGGCTCTAGGCAGCTTTCTGCTGTGTGGACATTCTGTAGAGGTAGAATCCTACAGTATGTGGCCTTCTTTGTCTGCTTCTTTCACTAGCACAGTGTATTCAGGGTTTTCCTGTGTTGTTTATATCAGAATTTCATTCCTTTTTAAGGCTTAATCATATTCCATGAGCTGGCTATACCACGTTTTGTGTGTCTGTTCGTCTGGTGGTGGACGCCTGGCTTGTTTTCACTTTCTGGCTGTTGCGAATAATGCTGCCGTGAACACCCAGTTACACTTTCTGTTGAGGGCATTTGTGTTTGCAGTTTTTGTGGACATTTATCTGGGAATGGAATTGTGGGGTCAGATGGTAACCCCGTGTTACCATCAGTTTGAGGAACTGCCAGACTGTTTTCCACAGTGGCTGCACCGTTTTTACGTTCTGACCAGCAATGTGTGAAGGGTCTGATTTCTCCATGCCTTCCCCAACACCATTGTGCATCTTTTCCTTATACTCAGCCCAGTAGGGATGAAGTGCTATCTCATTGTGGTTTGGATTTGCATTTCCTTGAAGGCTGAGCCAGTTTTTAACCTCTCTGAATGTGTTTTCTCCTGAGTACATTTTGGGATGATAATGAAGGATGTGTATTTTATTTGTCACATAGTCTTCAAATAAACTTTTTTTTTTCCTTTTTCTTTTTAGAGAAGGAGAGCAGGGGAGGGACAGAGAGAAAGAGAGAGAATCCCAAGCCCAGCGTGGGGCTTGATCCCACAACCCTGGGATCATGACCTGAGCTGAAATCAAGAGTCGGATGCTCATCTGAATGAACCACCCAGGTGCCCCCATTGTCAGATATTCAACACGTCTCACGTTGTTCTAATCGCTCCATACATGTTAGCTCGTTTAACCCTTGCAACAGCCTTTATAAATTAAGCAGTTTTTACCTCCATGTGGTAGATGAGAAAAACTGAGACGTAGAGAGCTTAAGTACACTTGCCTGAAGTCACACTGCTATGCCGCCATTTGAAGGACGATCTCACCCAGTGCCTGGCATTTCTTGGCATGTTAGCAGCGGTTTTCTGGACGTGCGTGGTGAAATACACCAGGTGTGATCCTGCCTGGGCCACACGTCTGTGGGGTTTGCTGTCCCGAGCCTCTGGCTGTATAAGCTAGTTGATGGTGAATTACCAGAACTTATTTTCCCTTTCCTGATAGTTACTTCTGTGTCGCCAGTAGAGATGTCCCATGAAGGATGGGCACAAGTTGTTCTCTGTTCTTTGGGCAGTTGTATCTTTCATCCTTCCTTCCTGCTAAACAGTCCAAGGCTGTAGTCAGCTCCGGTGGGAACCACTAAGGCAGAACTACTTCTCCATCCTTCCTTTGTCCCCGTCACCTTCCTCCCCTGGCTGTTGGCACAGTATCACAGGAACAGAGGCCCAATTGTTTTCTTTCAGCTGTGTCTTCTCTGAGCCTCCTCCCCCACCACCCCCCTGCCCCCACCAGGTCACCCCCCAGGGCTCAGTGAGCAGGCTCTTGCTGGGCCAGCCAACTTGCTCCAGGGAGCCGCCCCTCCCCTCTTGCTTTCCATCTTTCCCCCAGAAGAGAACTTGATGCCCAGCACACTGGGCCACCAGCTCTGTTCTTAGGCCCTCGTTCTGTTATTTCCCTGAGACAGTCTGTTCTAGGGCACTTAATTAGTAAGGTTTTCTGTCTTGAGAGAAGTGTGCTCTCCTGGGATTCTTACTGGTTTGGGGAGTGGTTGGCATCGGGTGGCTGAGAGAGGCCTTGCTGCTTTCAAGTACATCTTTGGGACAGTCCCAAATGGCCACCACGTGTGTTTTGTGTTTTCCTGCATTTCATCTTGTATCATGGTTTCCCCACTGTAGGGTTACATAAGCCTCACACAAAAGCCTAGAAATAGACTTGTTGTTCATCCTCAGGTGGACACTAATCTCATTCAGCGTAACCTGAGACGGGCATCATTTCCCCCCAGTGTCGGGAAGCGCTGTCTTCTGTGCCCCAGGCAGGGTCGCCTGCCCGCATGGTAGAGAGAGCCGAGCTAGGGCATGACAGTGCCATTGGGCTGTTCCACCCACAGGCTCCAGGCCAGCTCCCCAGTGGCCTCTGCTTCCCCTCCCTGGTCAGCCATGTGCTGAGTCCCGTGGTCGCCCATCACTGCCTGTGGCGGATGTCTTTCGGCAGGGTTGCCTTTGAGCCTGCGTGGGAACCTTCCCAGCCCACGCTGCTCTCACCGGGCAGGACTGCTCTGGCCCCCTGGGGCCCTCAGGACCAGAAGGCGCGTCTCCAGGGCCACACGGCAGACTGTGCCTCCAAGGCACCTACCTGTTCCCGCCGGCTCCGTGGTGGTGGCAGTTCTGTCGGAGGCCCTGGCACAAGAGAGGTTGCTTCTGCCCGCCTGGGGTGCTGTGAGGTGGAGAGGCTGCTAGCCAGGGGCTGCTCCTCTGGAAGCTGTGCAGCTCTTTGGAAGCGGCGGTGCCCTGTGACCTGGGCAGGGCCTTTTTCATACACTTCAGTCTTTTCCTGCACCATTTAGGCCGTCTTCCCCCCAAAGGGAGGCTTTTAAAAAACCTTCCATTGAGGTAATCCATACATAACAGAGAAGCATACACATCATAAGGGTACAGCTTGATGAATTTTCACAAACCAGGCATCCCTGCGTAGCCAGCACCGGATCAGGAAGGGCAGCATGTCCAGGTGAGTTTCGGGAGCTCGCCCAGAGTAAACGTCTGTGGGGTGTCATCCTGGGCCACTGTGTCCCTTCAACCCTGCTGACACAGCAGAGGCACTCAGTATTTATTAGTCTGTTGAATGGTTGATGACTGAAAGGAAATTTGATTCCCACACTGTGGATCTTTCCCAACAAGCCTGTGGTAGTTTCTAGGCACTTGTGCATCTTGGCCCTTTGTGGTCACCTTGCAGAAGTGCCTCCGTCCAGGAGACTTGATGGTGGGAGATGGCAACGAGAATGCACAGAGCCTGCTGTGAGAAAGCCTGTGGGCTTAAAAGAGTTGCAGTGTGGCTGCTCCTGAGAGAGAGGCTGTTTCTCCAAGGACACTTCTGGAGACCCCTCTCCCAGGGCCCAGACATGGCCCACCATGGGGTTATGTTGCTCCAGAGTTGTGTCTTCCTGCATGTCGCAGTGCCTCTGACCCGCAAATGGCTCTGCCCAGGCCAGTTGGAGAGGTTGAGGGTGGAGAGCTGGTTCATGGGGAGGCAGGTCAGCCCGTCACGTGCAAGACCTTGGTTTATCTCAGAGGCTAGGTTGATGAGCATCGTGGAGAAAAAGACCCATGTGTACCTAACTCTGTAACTGACCAATCTGTAAGTTTTCTCAACCTTAGAACATGTTGGAGTGGCAAATTATAAAGATGGATCTTAAGATATCACCGTATCAGTGCAGAGCCCCAGGAGGTGGGAATTTCTGAGAAACTGGTTGGGAAGTGCCAGTAGGAAAGAAACGAGAGAGCATCCAAGATTAGGACTTCTCTGTCAAATGTGGGCCTTCCTGTAATGCTTACAGAGGATCTCCCATCTTCCTGAATCCTTTCACTGCGGCGGTGTCATGTTTGGAAGCAGAGAATAAGCTGTAGAGAAACTCGACGTCCAGCCCCCTTCTCTGTGAAGGCTTTCATCTTCCACACATTGCGTACTTCTTTGCTCCTGCTTCTCCTGCCTTTTAACCAGAAGGGTGTCAGGTTATGTGCTCCAGGCTTCCTACCCCAAGAGGGAGGGTGCTGGTGCTTGTGGGATTTCTCTGGGAATTAAGGAGAAGCACGTGGGTCTGGGAAGAAGAGGGTGTCCTCCCAGGGACAAGGAAACCCAGGCAGGGGGGTGCCCTGTTCAGATTGCTCCTGATTCCACCATATTTGGGCACAGAGCTTGTCCTTAGAGGGATTTCAGGGCACTCAGTCCTGGGCCGGTTTCTTTCTCTAGACTTCAACAGGTGCACCCTGAGTCCACTGCTCTTGTCGCCAGTAGATGCCTGGGTTTGACCACAGAACAGGCCTCCTCTGCCCTTTGTCCTGAGGCCTATGGGAAACCTGGAGTCTGATGTCCCTGTGGGTGAAGGGAAGGGATGGAGGGCCTTGGCTCTGCTCCAGTCTGTATTCAGGTGGGGTCAGTGCACAGGCCCCAGGCCCAGGTCATCACTGAGAGTCTCTTGCCAGAGGCCTCTTTTGACTCCCGTCTTTTCCCCTTGTGTTCCAAAACGTGGTGGACAGCTAGGGGAGCCCAGTGCTTCCTGCTATGTTGCAAGCTCCAGTTTCTCTGCCTCTGGCATGTTTGGGTTCTTTTATAAATCTGAGAGTTTCTCCCCAGACAGCCATTCGAAGTCCTTTGGGCTTCCGGTTCATGTGGGTCATGTTGAGCTGAGCCCTGTGACGGTCCCGGGGCTGTTTGCTGCTCAGGGTGAGCAGCATGGGTGGTGGGAAGGGGTGTGTACGCGCACATGTACACCGCTTGTGCTCTCTGCGGTTCGGCATGTTGCTGGCGTTGGCAGTGAGCTCTCCTGCACACTCTGTGCTCTAGCCAGACGCCCGCCCTGAGCAGAACCCAAAGGAGCCTGACCTAGAGCTCAGGGCAGGGGACTATGGAGGCAGGAGTCTGCTTCCCGAATTGCTGGTTATCCGGGTACCTCCCCTGAGGCAAGGGCTTTCTTGGGCTTTGCCCCTGTTATCACACAGAAATGCTGTAGCCCTGGTCCCCACCCCCCCCCNGCCTGGCATGGTTTCCATTTTCCTAAGGTTCTTACAGAGTTGCTGCAGGGGGACTACCCTCTCCCTCCCACCCTTTCCCCTCAGGTTGCCTGAGGGCTGCATTTTCTTTACTAATTGAGGCTGGCAGCGTTTTTGAGGGTGCTACCCGGAGCGTTGGGTGCTGGGCACCTTACGAGACCTCTCCACTGGCATCTGCTCTCCCTCTGTAACCCTCCCAGCCCTCGCCTCCACCCTCTTCCAGCAAGCTCTGTACAGCTGTGTTTTGTCTCTGCTCTCCCTCTCCATCTTTGCTTTCATCAGGTCCTTTCTGGCCCAGCCAAAAGCTGTGAGTGACTTCATCCAGCTGGATGGCCGCCTGAGACAGCCAGCCGGCCCCAGCACAGAGCGTGCGTGCTGCCCAGCTGTGGCGTCAGAGCAGGGTCTCCCCCTGAGGCAGCTGTCCCAACTGCGGTGGGCATCCGAAGCACTAAGGACTTTTTAAAGAATTCTGACACCCGGGCCCCACCCCAGAAAATTTAGATCTGAGCCTCTGGGTGTGGAACCTCTATTTAAAAATCTTCCCAGGTGATTCCATTATTCAGCAGAAATAGAGAACCATTTCTTTAAGCTCCAAAACCTTGTGCTTTACGACTGTTTGCCTTCTTTCTAGGCTCTCTGGTGAGGCTCTGGTCCCCTAGAGCCTCTTCTCCCTGCCTCAGCCTGCAGTACGGGGTGGGTGGGAGGCTGCTGCAGACAGGGCTTGGTGGGTGTTCCGGCTCCCAACGGCTTTCAGTCCTGCTGTGGCAGACAGCAGCTTGTTTTCCCTAGATCTACCGGCAGGCCTTTAGGTAGGAAAGCAGGCAAACCGCATGCAACAGCAGCACCCCTTTTCTCCCAAGTGAAGGCAGATTTGAAGGGTGGCAGCACTTGAAGGCTGGAAGCTGGGATGTGGGAATCTCCATATAAGGCCGCCGTTGCTCCAGCCTGCGTTGCTCCAGCCCCCGGCATGCCTGTGTGCCAGCCTCCGCCCCCTTTCCAGAGCGGCTCCGTTCCACCTGCCCTGATCCGCTGAGAGACGTCAACTCCCACAGGCCTGAAGGGCAGCTTTTGCCAGGGGGCGCCTTTAGCCCCCCACTCCTTTCCCTTTTGTGTGTTCTCTCCCTTCTCCAGTCTTCTCCTTTCCCTCCTTCTCTAACACATCCTGGGAGAGAGGTCTCAACAACTCACACAGGAGGTCTAACATATTCATCTAGTACCTGCCCTGCTCACTGCTGAGCTCTTGGGCGTACAGGAGCTTTGGCAGGCCTTCCTTGGGAGTTCACTGGGAGAGATTCGAGGCAGTGGTGTAGAAAGGAGCTGTGTACCTCTGGAAGTGAATGAAGTGTGTGAGACTGAAGGCAAGTGAGAC
Source organism: Crocuta crocuta (assembly GCF_008692635.1). Classification (NCBI taxonomy): domain Eukaryota; kingdom Metazoa; phylum Chordata; class Mammalia; order Carnivora; family Hyaenidae; genus Crocuta; species Crocuta crocuta. Next base: position 603,975 of record NW_027533258.1, read on the forward strand.
AGCCCATGAGCACCGTGCTCTAATTGATACGGTTCTTTCCCACACGTACTGTTAACAGTTCTGAAACACATGCATGTGTACCAGGATCAGTTAAGTAAATGGATGGCAGACAGTGGGGCCGCTGTTGGAGTGGGTGGTTAGAGGCAAACAAGGGGAGAGGCTAGAACGATCCATGTGATGCTGGATTAGAGTCTGAGATATCAGTATGTTTAGTTTCATAGGGATACAGAAGGAGAGACAGAGAAAGAGCAAGACGGATAGATACGGTAGATGGACATAGACAGGTTGCATACACCTGTATTTCCTTGCCATCAGCGGAGAAGGCCGGGAGGCAGCAACACCCCAGTAGCAATGCGCACACCTAGCACCTGGGTCTTGGTGTCTAAGTCCGTCGTAGCCGATTCTAGGACTGGAGCAGGAAATGTCCAGGCTGAGCCTGGAGCACCAGGAAGTACTTTGAGAGTGGGCATGTGCACACACTGCTGGGATATGTCAGAGAGACACAGGAGCCAACTGAAAAAGCCCTCCTCAGTGACTGGAGCTACAAAAAAAATACATAATTTGAGCAACAAAATACATAGTGTAGGATTGGATTATAGCCTCAAGTATAAAATGAGTATCCACAAGTTTATACAAATAAATGATTGAATAAAGAAATAAACAAATGAGGGAGAAGAAACAAAATCTCCCTGCAGAAGAATTCCAAGTAACTTGGTGGTGAGACCCCCCTGAGGGAGGTGGAGCTGACTCCCCGCTCCTCACGCAGGGGCCACACATAGCTCTTCCCTCCTGAGAGGGGAGATCCTGACCGCAGAGTGCAGAGACCGGCGAACACAGCCTCAGGCAGGTATGCGAGGTCAGCGTCAACAGCAGTTAAGTCCTGTGTCCTTGACAGGACACGAAGGGGGCTTTACCTCTGTAGACCCCTCCCCCAAGCCCTAACCCCAACCTAACCGTGACACAAATGTCAAATTCCAGTTGACAGATATTTACAAAGTATCTGGCCAGTCAGGGTTATCACAAATAAGGCAAGTTTAAGAAACTGTCACAGCCAAGAGGAGCCTACGGTGACATGACAAGTAAAGGTAATGTGGGATCCTGGAACAGAAAAGGTATGTTAAGAATAAGCTAAGAAAATCTGAATAAAGTAGGGACTTTAGTTAATAATCATAGATCACTATTGATTCATTAATTATAATAAATGTACCACACTAGTGTAAGGTGTTAATAATTGAGTTAAATGGGTGTAGGGTATATGGGAACTCTATACTAGTTTCATAACTTTTCTGTAAATATAAATCTATCCTGAAATAAAAGTTTATTTAAAAAAATGTTTTTAAGTACCATAGAAACTTGGAGAAAGAGGAAGTCTAGATTGGGAAGCCAGGAAAGGCTGGGAAATGAGGTGCCAGTGGAGTTGCCCTTGAAAGAAGGACGGACACCACCCCCTGGCCAGGAAGCCCAGGCAGGTGTGCGGCCTTAGACGAGTAGGTCCGGGATAGTGAGAGCCAGGTTGGAAAGTGGGTAGGCGTGGGTCATGATCGCAGCATCAGGGGCTTTCCCGCCATCTCCCAGTGGCCCTGGGTGCCCTCCACCGTGACCTGTTTATCCAGGAGCCTCTGTTTCCTGTCTCTATGGCAGGAGGCCTGGTGATGGCGAGGAACTGCACTGGGGGATGAACCTGGAGTCCCTCTTGGGACTAGCTGTGCTCTATTAACAAGGCTCTTTCACAGTCTTGTCTGATGAAACCAAGGCAACAGGACTGAAACCGGGGGACTGAGGATGGACGCCTCCGTCAGCAGTTCCCTCAGCACTTGGAGGGAGGGCTGGCAGCCTTCCCACCTCCCCGCTTCCCCTCAGGTCCCAGGCCGGGTGTGATGTCGGGCCTGTGCTCTGGTCCCCTGCTATTGGGCCTGCCCCCCACACCTTCCCCGCACCTCATCCCTCACTCCTGCTTACCTGCCCCACCCTGAGCCCCTCCATCCCTGCTCCTGCTTCATTTTCCACCCTGGCCCATACCCACGGCCTGATACTGTATTTTACCTGCTGATTCCAGCCTGGGCGGTCAGCCCCATGAAGCCAGAGATTCGTTTTCTTCAGTGCTGTGTTCCTGATGCCTAGAGAGCATGCCAGGCACATAGTAGGTGCTCCCTACATACCTACTAAGTGGATGGGCGCTGTTTGTAGTAGCTGCTTTGCTTTGCTAGGTGGTTTTGTTCTGTGTATCCACAGTGGAGATGATGCCAGCCTCAGATATGTGGGGACAAAATGTTCACTTACTGAAAAGAGCTTTAGTAAATACCCTCCTTCATCTCTAGCTGAACTCTGTCTCTGCAGCTCCTGCCCCCTTGAGCGTAGCCTGTCTGTGGGGATCTTGCCAGACAGGTCTGATCCTGGCACCACGAGAAGCCTTTAAGACATTTGACGTCTTGGCAGCCTCATACCCTGCTTCCCACAGGCTGTGTTCATACCTTTATTTTAGCGCCACCCTCCAAATGGTGGGTGCTGCGTCTTACTCATCACTGTCCCCAGGACCTGGTATCCAGTGCCTGTTTGTTGAATTACTGACTTTCAGAGACAGCGGCCCTATTCTGTATCCCTGGCCCCTTCAGTCTATTCCTGTAGGACTTGATCTGGGACCCTTGTCTCCACTGCTTGCCACTCCTATGAAACAGCTTCTCTTTATTACTGGCCTTTGTTGAGCACCGTCCTCTAGCCACCTTCTCTGTGCTCCTTCCTCTGGGGGAAGATGACCTCTTTGGACTGGGGCGGGGGCTGCCTGGAGAGGCATTTTGAAGCAGGCAGGGATTGCCGGGGAGCAGAGGACAGAGCTGCTGCTGGGGCCATGCATCAGTCGCCAGGCCCCGCCCCACCCCCACGCACAAGGAGCGGGGCATTTGTGTTGGTGGCACCAGCCCTAGTCTTTCTGCTCCCAGCTCACATGACTGTCCCCCCTTGTCTCCAGGAGGCTGCCTGGTGGCCCTGGGCTTCATGGGCTTGGGGTTAGCTCTGCCCATCTGCCTCTGTGCCCCTGGGTTGTCTGACCCCTCAGGGCCCTGCTTTGTTGCCTGCTGGATACCTCATGTCTCAGACCTTCCACTCTGATGGACATGATCCTTTCCCAGAAGGAAGCTCTTTCGGTTGAGAAGTGACACAGACTTTCCTTCTGGTCTGATCATTTATTTCACTACCCCAAATGGGGTCATTCTTTATTTTCTTTTTATTTACCTTTATCACCATGAGAATGAAGTGAGCTTTACTAAGGGAAACCTGTTGACCTGTTCTCACCTCCCCCGCAACTCCCCCACCCCACCACCGCCGCCACTGCACCAGCCAAGCACAGTGAGTGCCTGGCATTAAATAGGTGCTCAGTAAATACCTGCTGTCTATTCCTAAACATTTGTCTAGCCAGCTCTAAGGTGATTACATGGACTTTTAGGCAGGGTCTTTCCTTCACTATCAGTAGATGGGTTTAAAAGTGTAAAGAGGAACTAGAGTCAGAGCCCCGACAACTTAGGCAGGGGCCAGAGCTCCACAGTTGTGAGTCAGACAGGTGATCATGTACTTCCTCCAGGAGTCTCCTAGGTCAGCTCCCAAAGACTGTAGGGCATACCAGGAGAAGAGGTCAAGACAAGGGACATTTGTGCAGGTAGGCAGGCAGCAGAACTGGGGAGGAGGGGGCTTAAGATGCCAGGTGGAAACCAAGGAAGGCAAAACCATAAAGGCAGGATTTAGTGGTTCTGTTGTGGGGGGAGGAGATTGATTTACTTCGAGGTTTGGAGCTAAGGAAGTATGCTTGCAGCTCTGGGGTGAACTTGGCCAATGTGCTAAACCATACTAATCCTGTTCAAGTCAAGAGGCTCATACCTGAAACGGATTCTCATTTGTACATAGTTTGTACCTGAGATCACCACACCTTCCAGGAAGATAGTTCTTATGCTGTCCAGGCCCAGCCGTGCATGAAGTACTGACACCCTGGAGGAAAGTATTGATCTCCAGCAGGATTCTGGGCTCCATACTTTGTGGGGAGAGGCGCTGCTCCTACCCTCGAGGTGAGGATTGGAAATGGGGAGAGGTAGGAATAGGAAGCTGGAGGGTGGGAGGGCTGAGATTCATGCCCACTGAGGCCTCTGTTCTGTACCCACTGGGGAGACCGCACACGAGGCCCCTGTAGGCTGGGCTTGAGTTGGCCAGTCTCCATCTCTGGACAAAGGGGCATGTTAGCAGAAACGATGCAGTTCTGTCTGCCCGTTGCCCTGTTTCTGTTTCTACTGTTCATGTTGCTGTTACTCCCAAGGGAATCCAACTTGGCCTGGACAGTTGGTTCTTTGTGAGTGTGTGTGTGCATGTGTACATGTGTGTGTCTTCAGACACGCATAACACAAAACTTCACAGCTTAACTGTTTTCAGTGGCATTAAGTACATTCACACTGTTGTGAAACCATCAGCATCATCTGTCTCCAGAACTTTATCTTCCCAAACTGAAACCCCATAGGAATTAAACACTAATACTTGTCCTTTTGTGTCTAGTGTATTTCACTTCACGTAAGGTTTTCAAAGGTCCGTCCATGTTACAGCATGTGTCAAAATTTCATTCCTTTTTGTGGCTGGATAACATTCCCGTGTGTGTGTGTGTCTCCATGTGTATGTCCATCAGTGGACCCTTCAGTTGTTTCTCCCTTTTTGCTATTGTGAATAATGCTGAAATGAACATGGGCATACAAATATCTGTTCCAATCCCTGCTTTTGGTTCTTTTGGGAATATATCTAGAAGTGGAGTTGCTGGATGATAGGGTAATTCTGGTTTAATTTTTTCAGTAACTGCTAAACTGTTTCCCACAGTGGCTGTACCACTTTATCTTTCCACTAGCAATGCACAAAGGTTTCAGTTTCTCCTTATCCTTGCCAACACTTGTTGTTTTCAGGTTTTGGGGGGTTTTTTGTTTTTTTTTTTCATTAAAGCCATCCTGGTAGGTGTGAGGTAGTATCTCACTGTGGTTTTGATTTGCATTTCCCTAATAACTGATGTTGAGCATCTTTTCATGTGTTTCTTGGCCACTTTTCTATCTTCTTTGATGATATGTCTATCCAAAATTTAGCTCATTTATTGTTGTTGTGTTTTTTTTTTTGCTGTTGAGTTGTAGTTCTTTATATATTCTGCATATTGATCCTTTATCAGATGTGTGATTTGTAAGTATTTTTTTCCATTCTGTGGGTTGCCTTTTCACTCTTGTGATAGTGTCCTTCAATGCACAAAAGTGTTTAATTCTGATGAAGTCTCATTTCTTTCTCTAATTGCCTGTGCTTTTAGTGTCCTGTACAAATCATTGTCAAGTCCATTGTTCAAAGCTGTTTGTCTTAGTCGTCTTCTAAGAGTTGTATATTTTTTGCTCTTATGTTTGGGTCTTCAATTCAGTTTGCGTTAATTGCCATGTACGGTATTTTGGGCCCTTGGTCCTTGTAGAGTCCTGCTGTCATCCTGGTTGGGGGAGTGAGGAGGGTAAAAGGTGCTCTTCCCTGTGTTCCCTGGCCCCCAGTCTCAGAGCAAGGTGGGCCTTGGCTGGACGGTGATGGCTTCCTGAGGAGAGCTGAGGGCGCTTGGCTGCTTGGTGGGAGCCTCGGCGTCTTCGCTGCCTGGCCAGCGACCCAAGCCCGCAGGCCAGTCTGGCACAGCAGGTGTGAGAAGGAACTTCCCAGCATTGGCAGCAAGTGAAAAAGGTCCTTGTTGTATCCTTTTCTCCCTTAAACAAAAAGAAGTTTAGCCAACCCTAACAATGCCCCACAAAGACAGGGAGTTTGGCTGGTTGACAGAGCCCTTAGTGGGTCATTTCGACAGCACCCCACGGACTCCCCGCGTGTGCTGTACTGGGCTGAGCAGCTCCCAGGCTGCAGCCCCAGTGTGGCCACGGCGCTGGGCGCAGCTCCCGTTGCTGCTCGGGGTTAGACCGTGTTCCCCTATTTGTGGGCCCCTTTCTGCTGAATCCATGGAAGCCCCGGGTGCCTCAGATTGGCCACCCTGCCCTGGTTAGGGCCAGAGCCGAATCTTGAAGGGAACCTCCTAGGGACAGGGCCACCTGCTCACTGAGCGTCATCTCTGTCAGGAGCCACGACCCGGTGGAGCACTCAGCTGTGCCTGCTGCACAGACTCCGGGTGTCAGAGCCTGCACGTTAGCTCTCTGCGGCTGCTTGGCTCACGGCTGCAGGAGATGTAATATGCTGAGGTGGGTTAGGCGTTGGGCAGCTGGGCTCTTGTCCTTTGCCTATCTGGGCTGTGGCGTCCATGTCTGAAACGTGTGACAGGGAAGGGCATCGGGCGCCTTCCAGGCTTGGGTTGAAGGTAGCAGGCTGTGAGCGTTCTTCTGCAGGGGCCTGAGTGGAGCAGCAGGGGTCTTTCAAAGGGCGGCCTTATGCAATTATTTCTGTCCCTGTGCAATGTCTTGTTTTTGTGAGTATACAAATCATTGTCTTTTAGTATGGTAACAGGATTGTACAACCATCACCACAGTCTAACTCTAGAACATTCCCTCCCCCCCCCCCCCCCNTCTACCCCTTCTCTATCATCCCCTAAACTCCCCTCAGGCCTTGGCAACCTCTGAGCTACTTTCTGTCTCTGTCAATTTACTTGCTCTGGCCGTTTCCTACAAATGGGATTATGCAGGACAGCCACACCCACCCCTTGTATTTCATCTTTATCATTTGCTGGCCCCAAGGGTGGTGGCTGCAGACCCTGGTCCTCTGGTGGTCAGGTTCCCTTTCTGGGCCCTGCATCTCCTTCAGGCTAGCTCTTGCACTTCATGCCCCTCAGATGGTGGAGGGCTTATTACCTTTGCACATGGAGCATCTGGCTACCCACTTGACAAAAATGAGATGGGTAAAGTTGGGTGTTCCTGTTTTATAAATACATATTTAAGGACACCTGGATGGCTCAGTTGGTTGGATGTCTGACTCTTGATTTAGGCTATCATGATCCCAAGGTCGTGGGGTGGAGCCTGCTTGGGATTCTCTCTCTCTCTGTCTCTCTCTGTCTCTCTCTGTCTCTAAAATAAAATAAAATATAAAATAGTACATATTTATAAGTAGAATATTGTACATATTACAGAATATTTATAAATAAAGCACAGTATTTATATAATGAATCTGCAATGTAAACTTAGAGGGGTTGATATTTTTCATATATCATTGAAAAATAAGTGCTGAAGCTCATTTTGAATGGTGCCAATGTTTACATATAGAGGAAACTCAAATTAATTTTACTAAGGACCTTACAGTCTATCGTGGAGAACAGATGGGCAGACCCGAAAGTGGACTCAGGGCTACATGCAGGGCTCTTCCCTTCAGAGGGGAGGTGAGGGATGTGAGGCAGGCCTCTCTGGCAGGAGATGGCTATAAAGGAGGCCAGCCTGTTCATCAGTGGGTCACCGAGGCCTGTAAGCTTGGGCAGGACGTGAGGATACAGATCCTGAGGGCCTCAGACACGGGGCAAAGAGCTTGGGCTTGAAGCTGTGGGAGCAGCTAAGGCAGAAAATGGCCAGGCCACATTCTGTGTCTCCCAGAATGAAAGGTCATTCCTAGACCAGTACTGGTGACCACAGGGAGACCAGCATAGTTGAGGCCACCCTAGGCCCGGGTTCTAACTGTTGAACAGTGCTGAGGAGCTGAGTGCCATGCCTGGGAGAAGAGAATCCACAGATCTTCCGGCTGGGTGCCACCTGCTCCGGCACGCCTCCCAGAGGCTCCCAGCGCCCAGACTTCGTCTGGATCAGTGAGCAGTGGGAAAGGGGTGGGTGGGGCACTCCCATGTGGGCCTGCCAGCACCTGGGAGCTTGTGGGGAAGAGAGCAGGTGAAGTGTCCGGTGCTCCAGAGGACAGACACCCCGCCCTACACCCGGCCCCATTGCAGTGTGACAGGGAAACCAGGCTCTGCTCTTTCCCTTTGACGTGGGGCCTGGGAGACACAGAATGAAAGTAAACTGCTCCTCTGCCCTTCGATAAACCCTTTGATTTGGCCTGTCGGTTTCAACAGCCTGTTGTTAGCCATCTTAGGGCCAGTCGCTGGCCTCCAGTGTGGGCTTGAAGGCCTGGCTTTTCCTCCACTCCCAGAGAGAGGATGGCCCATGGGGCCTAGAGTTCCCACCAGTCCAGCCAGGCCAGTCCTCTTCACCCTGCCGGCCCCTTCTCTGTCCCTGGGTGGGAGACATGTACCCAGTGCTTTCCTCCCTTTCCCTAGGGGCACTCAGAGAAAATATATTGAATACATTGTCTTCTCTCCACCACCCCCGTGCTTGGTGGGTTGTGTGTGTGTGTGTGTGTGTGTGTGTGTGTGTGTGTGTGCGCGCGCGCGCACACACGCGCCTTGGGAAACAGCAAGGGAGGAAGCCTGGGTCGTGTGCCAGCCCTGAGCCCTCACTTCCTGTGAACAACTCTGTGAGGTAAGGCATTTCTTTTATTGTGGTAAAATATACACAACATAAAAATGTACTGTTTTAACCAGTCTAAAGCGTACAGTTCAGTGCCATTTAGTGCATTTATAATGTTGTGCAACCATTACCACTGTCTAGTTCCAGAGCTTTCTCATCACTCCAGGCAGAAATCTCATACCCATTAAGTAGTCGCTCCTCATTCCCCACTCCCCCACTCATCCCCTAGCAACCATTAATCTGCTTTCTGTCTCTATGAATTTGCCTATTCTGGATGTTTCATCTAAACTGATTTATACAATATGTGTCCTTTTGTCTCCTGCTTCTTTCACTTAGCATAATGTTCAAGGCTCATCTTTGTTGAAGCATGTGTATTTCATTCTTCTTGTGGTTGAACGCCATTCTGTTGTATGACTAGAATTGATGGACATTTAGGCAGCGTCTACCTTTTGGCAATTGTGAATAGTGGTGCTACAACCACTTGTGCACAGGTTGTTTGAACACCTCTTTTCAGTTCTTTGGGGTGTAAACCTAGGAGCGGAATTGCTGGGTCATACAGCAACTCCATGTTTAACTTTTTGAGAAATTTCCAGAATATTGTCCACAGTAGCGGCTCCAGTTTACATTTGAAGTAAGGAAAACCATTACACCCATTTTATACTTGTGGAAACTGAGGCTTAAAATTGGCAGCTTGCCCAAGGTGACTTAATGTGGTGAGTGGCAGAGCTAGGATTCTGTCCCAGAGGTGGTGCTCTTCTTGGCTCGTGGGTTCTAGAAACATAAAGCCGAGGCTACATTAGGTCTCTGAGCCTTTGTGGGGAAGAAGGGGCTGGGAGTGCAGTCATCTGGCTCCTCCTCTCCTGGGGCAATGGCTTCAAAGGTGACAGGCCCTCATGCTGTACCCCCCAGCCTGGCTGGCCCGGCCTCCTCCTATAGGCAGACTACAGCAGTCAGGTTTCTTGTTGGAGTCCCTAAAGGGCAGAGAGGGGTGCAGAGTCCCAGCTCCCTCCAGAGGAGGCCATTATGAGGCCATGGAAACAGACTTGGTGCCTGAGGACTTGTGGTGGGACCACAGCCTGAAGGACGGTTGTGAGCTGCCCCGCAGACCACGAGGACTGTGGAATACATGGGACGCTGGCCACACGCCTGGCTGGGGGACTTCGCTGGCTTCTTGCCAGGCAAGGCACGGGGGGAGAGAAGTGTGTGGTGGGCACCTACTGGGGCCCCTTGTCCATCCCCACTGCCCTGAGGCCCCTGGCCGAGGTTGGTGGAAGGCCTCTCTGAGCTGTCGGAGGGATTACGCGGGGGTTTGGGTTCACTCCAGTTTTGGACGGGTTCACGGGTGTGTCTTAAGACCCCTTTTCCATGGGTCTTGCCAGTGTCCTTTGAGAACTTGGACTTTGAGGATATTCGTGTAAAGAGAGCTGCTCGTAGGGAGAAATGTGGCCTTGGAGGGCTGAGAAACAGGTGGCCCATTCTACACCTGGATGGCATTTGGTGTCCCACCTCTTTAGAGATGGATTCACGATTCATTAGATTCAGGACTCTGAGGACTCTGAGCAACTTGGCAGTAGCAGGAAGAGCCAAGAGACGGTCTCTGTGATCCTGTCCAGCGCATGTTCCTCTCAGGGCATGGGGGTCCAGCAGTGCCTGGGATGGGCTGCAGTACTTAGCCAAGCTCCCCAGGGGCCACTTTCCTTGTATTTCCTTGAATTTCTTTGTAGGAAATTCAAATCTAACTTCCTTAATCCCAGAGAAAGGATGTGCTCTCTCCTTGGACCGGGCTTAAGCGGCCTGACCAAGCCTCCGATGTGGCCACCCAGAGGCCTCTGTACAGGAGCTTGTGGGAGCCATTATCGTCACCTCTGGGGAGGGTGGGGGAGGGTGTGCTCCTATGTAGGCTTTCCCTGATCCTGCCTGCCGACGCTTTCTGCAGTAACCCTGGGCCCCCTTGTTCTGGGTGACCCCAGACCCCTTTACCACTCTGAGCCCCAGCTTGTACCTCTGGGTGTCAAGCCTGTCAGAGTGCCTTCCTCCTGTGGCTGTCATCAGGGTGAACCTTTAACTGCTTATTCAGAGCCCTGCCCAACCCTGGAAGACAATTAATATTATACTTACCGCAGCAGCTCCTACTGAAAGGTGGTCTTCTTGTTCTTCCTGGAGCACACTCCACTCCTGCTTCTGGCAGCGAGCAGACATGCTGGCTGACCCCTGTCACCAGGCAACACTGCTTTTCCTACTCCTGAAGTGGGTCGTGGGGAGTATGAGAGAACATAATACAGAATGCAGTGCATGCAGTGAAAGGATTGTCCATAATTTTTCATTCTGTGTGCGTGTGCTCATACAACTCTTCTTCCCAAAGTGAAAGGCACTGTTCTCTGTCAGTCATGGGCAGATTAGTTTGAAATACATCAACTATTGCAAGACCTGCACACTGAGTTAAGATTTTGTGAGCACTTCTTTGCCCTGGGGGAAAGCCTTTGTCTCTGTTTGGGGGGTAAATTGGAGTAGTCCCATTCCATCCAAGTCTTGTCTGGTTCTGTAAGCACAGCTACCTAGAGGAAAGGGTCCCCATAATAGCTCTTAATGGCCCCTCCTTGTACATCTGTCCTACTTTTCTCTTCTTTCCCTCTGGCTCTTAGAAACTTGCCTTCTGAAACTTCTAGATCCAACAAGAAGTGGAGGAGGCCTGTTTTCCTTAAAGTGCATGGGTTGGGGGTGGGGGTCTCCAGGTGGTAAGGCTGCTGTGGCAGGATCTTACAAAGCAAGCCTCTGGCAGGTGCCCGGCTGCAGTGGGCAGAGGCTCCCTTGGCCTTTTGTGGGCCAGGGGGCAAATGACTAAGGGCTGGGCTCTCAGCAGGGTGTGGTCACATCCCTAGAGAGAGGCCTTTGTCTTGGCCGTCCTGCTTGGTCACTTTATGCTTACGTGGTCTTTGGCCTTGGGGTCAGTTGACACTGATGCAGCTCTGCCATCTTAGCTGCTGTGTGTGGAGGCCAGAAGAGGACCAGAGCCCCCAGGTGGCCGGAGAGCATCTGGTGACTTTGCTGGCTGAGGACCCATAACCTGGCTGCAGAGCAGAGTTGGATGGCCTGCAGACTGCCATCTCTTTTTTTGAAATTGAGCAAAACTGTTAGGTGCCACTCAGCGTCGTAGGAGACCTGGATTCCTGACCTCTAGAGGTGCAGAGTGAGCAGGGAGCTTGTCAGAGGGAGCTGGCCTTTCTGCTGACAGTGTTGGGGTGAGGGGTTCCCTCTGGCTGGTTGTGGATTGCACCCTAGATATCTGCCCTCGCTTTCTAAGCACGAGGCCTTGGTCAAGCCAGGGAATGGATTGTCAGGGCTCTTTTTTTCTCTCGTCAGCTCTGAGAATGCAGAAGGGTGTGGCCTGCCCCTGCCCTGAGGTGGGGATGGCCATCGAGCCTGGGAGCTCTCTGGAGACCCTTGGTTGAACCAGTCTGTGGTTCATCTGTGGACTAGTGAAAGAGCAGATGCGGATTGGGTATTGGCAGCCCCAGGGGGCTGTGGGAGTATCAGTAAGAGGACACACTGGCCCTGGGCCTGGCATTCAGTGAGCCTCCGGCAAAGTGAGCACCTTCACAGCAGGTCACGCTGGTGCTGGTGAGGCTTCCCCCACAGGTGGAACTGTGGAGACTCAGGCGGAACTATTTTCACAGTGCCTGTGAGTAGGAACGTGGATCACTTTTCAGTTCTTCCTTCTCTTCTGACCGCTGTTGACTCTGCTCCCTTTTTCCACGTGTCTAATAGGATTAGATAATGCCTGCCTCGTAAGTAATATTTAAGGAGGCATGGAATAGGTTGTAATTATGAGATCCTGACGCACAGATAGTAAATAAGCATTCATTTTCTTTGGCCATAGCTTGTTATGGCTTTGCCTTTTATTGACACTTCTAAAAGCTCTTCTGGAAGGAGAATCAAGACCCCATTTTGCACACACACAAAACTGAAGCACAAAGAGGTTGTAGGAATTCTTAGGGTATGGCTGAATGACCAGCATGACCTCGTTCTGCTGCGGGGCTAGCTGGGAAATTTTGCTGGTGGCTGGTGGTCACGTGTCCAGTAAACACAATTACCGTGCAAGAGGGGACAGTGAGCAGTTTCGTGACCTGAGCCCTGGAACAGTAGTCTCTAAAGGTGAGCCCACGAGGTGGTACAGTGAGAAGACAGTATTAGGATTTCTGTTGCTGTGTTTTTATCATCCCCATTTAACTTACCTGTGTGTGTTACGTATGTTATAGTGTAGAAGGTATTGGTGCCAGGGCATAGACCAGTGAGAAAAGTGTCAGAAAATGAAAGAAAAAAAAGTTATTATTTGTTGTGCCAGCGCTGGCCAGGCGGCCTTGTAGCAACTCCTCGTGCGCCTCCTCGGGGGAGGCAGTGGGGCACCTGCCCCTAGTGGGCTTGGCCTACCTTAAAACATTCAGGACATGTGTGGTTCCAGGCTGCCAGCCCCCAGCCTGCCTTCCAGGATATGGCTTCTCTCTGGCCCCCTCCTTGCCTCTAAAAATAACCTTGCTATTTTGGAACCACCTCCTCTGGAGCCTTTTCTCACTGCTCCTGTGAGACCTGGCTCTGGGCCGCCTCTGTCGTCCCAGCTGTCCTCGCAGAGCTGTCCCCTTCCTGTCTCTCGCCCTTCCCCCAGTGCCAGCTGGGATATTGTTCTCCAGCCAGGAAGGAACGTCCAGCTGGCTGTCCTCCGAGAAGAACAGACCTGTCCCCTCTCCTCCCTGGGGATAGGTAGGGAGGAAGTGGGGCCATGGTGCCTCTGTTGTATTTGGGGATCCACACAGCCGCGAGAGGTTCGGGTGCCTGTTGAGGCGACACGGTTGAGAGGGCCTGGGGCTACAGGGACAGGCCATGCTGCCTTACTCTGACCCATGAGTGCTGGCCTCTGAGCGACCCCCTGCGCCATCTTCTTCCTGCAGCCCACAACCCTGCCTCAGGGCACCATCAACATGAACCAGTGCACAGATGTGGTGGATGGGGAGGCCCGGACAGGCCAGAAGTTCTCTCTGTGCATTCTGACCCCTGAGAAGGAGCATTTCATCCGGGCAGAGACCAAGGAGATCATCAGCGGGTGAGTCTGCCCCACACACTTTGGGAGGAGGCGCCTGCCCCCCAGCGGGTTCTCAAACCAGTTCCCTTTGGCACAAATTGGGCAATATTGCCATCCCTTTCTTCATCAAATGTGTCCCTGCTTCTGGGCCCTCACAGAAACTGGTCACCACGCCAGAAACTGGCCTCACCTTCCCCCGGCCTTTGCGTTACCCCCATGTCCACAGACTCGCCAAGGTTGTCTCCTCATGTCCTGTGTACTCAGGCGCCTCCCTCTGCTGGCAGTGCCCGGTTCCGGGGCTGCCTCGTCTTCTTTAGGCCTCTCACTGGTCTTCACACCTCCCCAACCTGTGTCGCACACCTCCCCCACCTGTGTCACTCAACCGTGAGGGGTTCAGTACCCAGAGCTCATCTGACTTTGCCTCTCTCCTCCCTAAAACCCCATTACTTGGCAGGCAAGTCCAAGTTCCTTGGTTGGCTCTGGAGGGGACCCTTCACAGCCCTCCAGCCTCACCTCCACCACCCTTGTGTCCCTCAGCACTGAGCTGCTTGTCACTACATATGGCCCTGCTGCCCACTAGTTCTGTGCGTTCACTGCCACCCTGCCTTCAATCTGGAATGATCCCTCCATCCTTAGGCTAGGAGAGTCTGCCCGGGTGTGCACTCTTCCAGGAAGCCTTCCCCCTGAGGCACCTGGCACAATCAGCTGGCTCTTACAAGAGATGCAGATTGTTTGTGCGCACATGGGGGCTTCCTTAGCCAGCAGCAAGTCCCTGAGGGGGAGGCTGTGCCTCGCTCGCTGTCCCCAATACCTGTACACAGCCGTCACTCCAGTGCTGCTGCATGCATTAGCTTCTTTGTCCAGGTGGGAGGAACATCTCTGAGTCACACCACTGCCCTGATCTTGCCCTGTGCAGAGGCTTAGGGGGAATACTGGGAAGCGGGAGGGAGCCCCGATTTTCAGGCCAGCAGTCTAGAGCAGCAGAGCTCCGTGCTCCTGAGCCCATGTGGCAAGTCCCTGCTCCCGGGGCACCGCTAAGCAGCTTCATGCAACCACCACACAGTACGTGCATAGTGAGCAGGCTCCACTAGCCCTGCCAGGAGCTTGGGCACCAGGTCTTAGAAAATCCCCTTGGTCTTTTAAGACCAAGAAAGCTCTGAGAGAAGGTAAACCTGAGGGGTTAGGGGTCTTGAGCTGATTGTTGCAGTGCAGAGTAGAGGGAAATACAGCGTGAAGCCTTTTGGTTTCAGTGAGTAAAAAGACTCTAAGCACTGGCCTGGGCTTCACTATCCTTCAGGATCTCAGGCCAAGGCTGCTGTATGAGGAAGCAAGGACAATGGTCAGAGGTACCCAGTTTTGGCCGAGTTCTAAGGTCAAGTCCACTCTGTGATAAGGGGGAGCAGGGGGCCAGAGCTGCCCTGCAGCGTGACCAGGTGACCTATGCTGGGGTGTCCGTTCACCCTGAGTCCTTTTCCCTTGGGGAGAGGCAGGTTTACATTTCTAACTCCTGGGGGCAAACAGGAGGACCACTTTGCCTCTGCCTATCCCTGGCCTTAATTCCAGAATCATATGGTTTAAGAATGTAGAGAGCGTGGGGCACTGGCTGGCTCAGTCAGAGGAGCTTGCGATTCTTGATCTTGGGGTCATGGGTTTGAGCTCAACTTTCAAAAACTTAAGAAGAATATAGAAGTCTTTTACAGAGAGAGCCCTCATCCTACAGTTGGGAGACTAAAGCTCTAGAAATGAGAGGACTTTGACCGAGGGCCACCCTCCAGGCCTGAGTGACAGCACAGAAGAACCACTTGTACTTTCTGGCTCACAGTTGGTGCTGCTGCCTGTCTGACGGAAACACTTTAGGCCAAGGCTCCACTGCCCAGCTGGATTCCTTGGAGGAGATCTAGCCTTGGGAGCTAGGTCCTGTGGAGGGTTCTGATTAGCAGGTGGGATGCGAAAGGGATGTCCAAGGTCCCCAGGACAGGCTGAGTCACATGTGACTGGGGGACCAGGTCAGGGATGTAATGATATGCCACATGGCATTAGGAAACTGGCATCTAATAGTGTCTCTGGCAGGTGGCCTGAATCGTACCATTAGGCACTTGCCACAGGCCAGGGGATCTCCTAAGGCCACCGCCTGTATGGGGACTGGGGACTGCCATTCCCATGCAGCATGGGTAGACAAGGTCATTGGTGGACCACAGTACCAGATGCACGTTCTCTCAGGGTCCCACATGTAGGCTGGGCTGTCAGGAGGGTAGGAGGTTTGTGCGGTGGCCCAGTGGCATAGCCGGAGCCAAAGTCACCCAGCGCTTTGCTCTCTCCTCATCCTGGGTCTGGGCCTTGCTTGCCCTTGCCTGCCGGGCAGCCTGCCCCTGGGCCCCTAGGCAACAGCTTCCCCATCTTTGCCACCTGATGGGACATTTGGCCTCCTTCAAGGGGACAGTTGGGGTGATGTCCCCTGGGTATAGACTTCTGTTTCCATCTTCTCCCCCTCGTCTGCCTCTCGCCTTGGTGGATGGACCCCCACTGGGCATCCTCACCACCTGGCACGGCTCCTTTGCCCAGGTAATCTCATCTGGGCCCTGAGACCCTGAGATGGGTCCAAGTATGAAGCTCCCTAATGAGCAGCAGACGCTTGCTCTGGGCTGACTTAGAGCAGGAGCAGTTGGGGACAGTCCATCCAACCTTCTTCGCGGGGTCTTCTCTGAACAGAGGACGCTGAACAGCCTGTGGCGTCTCTCCCAGAGCCGGATGGAGAGAGTCGGCAGTTCTCTTTGCCAGCTCTCTTGTGCCAGGAGGAGCCTTCAGGATGTTTGGGGCACAGCTTAATGCTGCTCTCTTAGAAGAGTTGGGATGTAAGCAGGAGCTGGTGGGGAGGGGGCTCTTCCGCGCTCTCCAGGTGGGCTGAGTTCGAGCTTTCCCCCTTCTCTGTGCCCCTGCCTTTCGGCTCTGTCCCCCTCAGTCTTATTCACCCTGGCTCTGCTGTCAGAGTTGGGGAACGCTATGCCACATCCCTGGCACTCACATCCATGACTGATCCCGTGTCCATACTTGCCCCTTGCCTCTTCTCTGCCCTGGTTATATTTTACATAGTAACACATCTGAATGACGTGACATGCTTCCTGCTGGGCTTCTGTGAGAAGTCCAAGTTCAGAGGACACATTCCAAGCCCAGCCCGCCCCTGCCTGTGCTCAGCCCCTGAGTCTCCAGCACAGATCTCTTTCCTTAGGGCCCTGTCCTACATGGGTCATGGGCAGGGCCCAGGGCAACCCCCAGGGTCTGCACATAACTGCCACACTCCCCGTGTTCCTGGGGCCCTGGAGGACCAGGTGACTTTGTCTGCGCAGTCTCTTCTCCTGTCCTGAGTGAGGCTATGAGAGGGGTCTTCAGCAGACATAGGTTGTTGGAGTGCCCAAAGAATTGTCAGCCCCTGTGACAGGCTGGGAAGTGGGTCTTGTAACCCTAGGGCCATGTGAGTTCCTCAGATTACATGAGTGGGGCCCTCAGAGTCCGCTCATCTGCTGGCCTTGCAGATATAGTCATGGCCTCTGTTCTTGCTCTGGGACCAGCCTGCAGAGGAGTGACCTGCAGGACCTGCTCCTTAGGTCTCTGTGGTGCTGGCAGTTTGTTTGTTCTCTCAGAAAACGGAGAATTGCCTGCTCTGAGCTGAGCTGGGCTCTGCCCAGGTGCTGTGATTCCCCACACCCTAGCCGTTTCCCGCTGCCAGCTGCTAACCGGCACACCCTCCTGTGGCTGTCCTACAAGGTCATGGACTGTGGCCAGCCTCCCCTCCTCCACCCCAAATTAAAGAAGCACCTGCAAGTGTGAAAGATGTGAGCCCTTCTTCCTGACCCAGGCTCGGGTACTGGTGGTTGCTGCAGCCTCCGGCCAGGATGCTGGCAGTGCGGGCCCTACCTCACATTGCCACTCAGCCACTGCTGCTGGCCTGACACGGACCCTCCTGTCCCAGGAAGAAGGGAGTCTGGAGTCTCCTGCTGTTCTTTCCCCTCTAGAGAGAGTGCCCTTCATCACTGGGTTCCTCCTGCCCTCCACTCCTCCTGTCCCCCCTCATCGAACCCTCCCAGATGTTAATGAAGCTCAGGTGAGGCCAGCGGGGGATGTGTCACAGCCTAATCCACCCCCTGGTTCCAGAGGTGGGGAGACTGAAGCCTGGAGAGGCAGGGAGGCACCCAAGGTCATGGTTAGAGAGTAGCAGAGCCAGACCTGCATCAAGCCTCCTGCCTTCAGCCGCTGCTCTTCCCACACTCCCCTGCTGTCTTCTCTGCTACTGGTCCATAGTGGTCTTCCAACATGTGGGCCTTGGGGTGGGTGCCTGGGCAACTCTGCCGGGCCTTCCCCAAGGCCGAGGCCCCCAGAGCGCTCTATGTGCAGGTGGTGGGGCCCAGAGGTGAGCAAAGTCTAGGAGGTCAGCTGCTCAGCCCCTGGAAGTGACCTACTGCAGAGAATTTCAGGAGCATAGCTCCTGATTCCTGCCTCTATAGCCTTAAAGGACACCTAGCAGCAGCCTATCTGTACGCTAGCCAAATCCTCGCTGAGAGGACAATTTTAAAACCAAGTCTAGAGGCACCTGAGTGGCTCAGTCGGTTGAGCGTCTAACTTCAGCTCAGGTTATCATTTCATGGTTTGTGGGTTCGAGCCCCACGATGGGCTCTGCTGACAACTAGCTCCGAGCCTGGAGCCTGTCTTCAGATTCTGTGTCTCCATCTCTTCCTGACCCTCCCCAGCTCATGCTGTCTCTTATCTCTCTCTCTCAAAAGTAAATAAAACATTAAAAAAATAAAAAAAAATAAAAAAAAAAACCCCAAGTCTAGTCCCTGAAGATAGGATCAGTGATGGAAACAGTGATGTGTTCCGCACTCTGAGGCCTGTGGTGCAGGCCTGCCATCCCGCCAGGGTGAAGCATTCCTTGTGCCTGGGCTGGCCACACGGTCCTCCCCACCTGCACTCTGGTCATTGTGGGGTCAGCATCTGGGCCAGGTTCCGGCACACCCTGTGCTTATCCTGGGCTGCATTGCTGACTCTTCTGCCCCAGTGGTAGTGGCTTGAAACTGGGTCGTGCTCTGCCCTGCTTGGCTGCCCAGAGGCCTGGGAGCATTGGCCCTGGACAGGAAGCATTGGACCTGGTGTCTAGACCACCTGACAAGGCTCCCAGTCCTCGAGAGCAGGGGTCTGATCCAGTGCTCCCTTCTCTTCTCTCCCCAGATGGCTGGAGATGCTCATGGTCTATCCCAGAACCAATAAGCAGAACCAAAAGAAAAAGCGGAAGGTGGAGCCTCCCACACCACAGGTAGGCAGAGCGGTTTCACTTGAGTGGAGCTGGGATGAAGTGAGAGCTCCCCGAGGGGAACCAGCCTAAACTAGCGCTGATGAAAAGGATCCATATGGGGGCTGAGATGGCCATCAGCCCTGCGTGTCCTGTCTTTCCCTCCAGTGTGTGTGGGCTGCAATCGGTACGCTCCTCCAAGCCACAGGGCAGGACCCTCCACGGGCCAGGGCGGCCTATGCCTATGCCCTGGGGCTGCCCCAGGAGGTTTCCAGTGAGTGGACTGGTGCTGAGCTGCAGTATGACAGCAAGTGTCCCTTCTGCGGCTCTCCTGCCAGCTGCTAGGGAGCACATGGCATGCTTGGGAGGCTGCTTGCTGCACACGTGTCCTCGCACACCACAGTTGAAGAAGGGCCTCGGTTCAGCTCTACTTGACACACAGGGATGATCCTACAGACAGCAGGCTGGGAAGCAGGGCCAGGCAGGGACTGTTCCTGCACTGGACTTGGACTGTAAATGGAAAAAACTTGGTACAACCCTGACTTTTGTTCTGTCCTACGTCTCATGTGACCAGAGTGGAAGGTGGCTCGGATAGTCCCACCAGGTCCATTCCTTCCCCAAAGGCCACACTCTTCGTCCTCTGCAAGGACACAGGGCCCCCAGAAGGGCTAGGCACTTCCCTGCCATGTTCCTCACACTCCTGGGGCCCTGATGGAGCAAATTAACCTTTCTGAGCTCAGTGAACTGATCATAGAACGGACCCTTTGAGATCTGGTTATAGGATCATTGTGGGCGTGAAAGGAAGCACTGAGCCCATGATGGGCTCTCAGTGAATGCTTTTCCTCTCTGCTCCAAACTCCACAGTTGCTGAGTGCTTTACCCTGCCTGATCAATCCTCACAGCAACCCTAAAAGTGAGCAGAATGGGGATCAGGTTCCCTTGGGATCACGCAAGGCTCAGAGTCTGGCAGAGAGCCAGCCCATGACAGGACCTGGCTACCCACTGGGGCTCCGCAATCCTTACTGGCTGCTCTCTGCTTCTCTGAGTGGCAGAGGTTAGCCTGGACAGGACCGGGAGGTGTGTGCTGGCCTGGGTTCCCCACCCTCGCGCACCCATCATGGGCTTCCTTGCACAGGCCCTGATGGAGTGCAGCCCTGGGCCTGCTCTCAGCCAATGGTTGTCTGCTGTCTGTCCACCCTTCCCAAGGAGTCCCAGGCCAGCATCCTTGGAAGGTAGTATACCTGGCAGGAAGTCAGCAAAATGCAGCCAGAATCATTCCTGGAGACTGAAAATGGGGCTTCCTACTGGGAAACAGCGGATACACACAAATCCCCCAAAGCTGCCTTTTGTGAGAGAAAAAAACTGCAGGCAGAATAACAGCGTTTAGGGTTACCCTGCGTTTCTATAGTGATGTCTTGGGAGCATTGCTAGAGCAGAGCTCCGACCTCCAAATAAGGCAACTACATGCGCAGCAGACACATTCGGCCCAGACCAGGGAAGTTGCTTATGTACCGGCTGTCCCCTCTCTCTAAGTACTGCTGGCCATGGTCGAGCTTCACCTTTTCCGTTGGTAGCAGGAGCCACGTGATCACAGGGTGGGGAGATCCCCGCTTTCCTGAGGGTCTCTTAGAGCGTAGGTGTCCCAGCCTGCTCTGCTCACCCCTTCCTAAGCCCCAGCAGAAGCCAGCCTGGCAGGGACTCTTCTTTCTGCCCCTTGTTCCCAAGAGTATCACATTTGATTCCACTGGTTCCTGGAAGCTGTGAACTTTGATCTGGGATCCGTCTCCTTGTGAGTCAGTCTCACGAAGTGATGTGGAGTCTTTCCAGAGGAGAGATGGGGGTTTCTGGGCAGGTTTTACCTCCAGAGCCTGATGCTGAAGGTGTTTTGTTACCCTAAAGGTAGCAGTAAGGGAAGCAGAAAGCCTTGGGGGCCCCCCATCAAGGCAGGAACCCAAGACCCCGTATCTGGCCTCTTTCTCTGTGGTCTGGGAGTTTCAGATAAAACCAGTGGGGGTCTGGAAGTGTTGCTGTGCTGTGCCCTGTCCTCCAGAAAGAAACTCAGGGGAGAGCCCACAGAGCCCCACTTTCAGAAGGATGTCTCAGGCAATTGAGACTTGGGGCCATGGAGAGTACACTCAGAGTGGTTTCCTGAGAGCATCAGAGAGAGACCCACGCCCTGAGGGAAGATGAGGGTCAGGCTGCAGGAGGAGCAGACACCCTCTAGGCTTGGGGCATGGGGCCCAGCAGAGCCCAGGGCAGCAGGCAGTCAGGCCGCCCCAGCCAGAGCCTCCAAAACCTGAGGCCTGAGAGATACTGATTCATCCACTGGAGCTCTGGAATGCTGGTTTCTCCCATCTCCCCAGCCCTCCAGCTCTTGGCCATTGCTTCTGGGCCTTCCTTGAGCGACCTATAAAACAACAGACCCCTCTCAGTGTGAGCAGAGGCACCCCGGGAGGAATGTCCGTTCTGGTCCAGTATACTGGTTCTTTTCAGGCCCACATATGTGTTGTGAGTTTCCACTTCTTCTTGGCTGTCTTGTTTTCTCCTTGGGTGGCTATTCCAGGTCACATCCTTTTCATTGGGTCCTGCTTCACTCCTATGCCCTGGAAGTAGAAAGGAAGGCTTTCTATAAAACCTGGAGAGGTCGCCTGCTTAGCTAGCACGCAAAGGCTCCAGCGGCCCCTTGGCCTGAGGCTGCCTTTCTGCTCTGTTTCCTCTTTCCTCCCTCCTTTCAAAACCCTTCCTGAGCTGCCAGATGAACAGCACAGACCTCATTACAGCAGTGAAACGCTGAGAGCCCTGAGCAGGCAGGCCCTACGACCATGCAGGGACTAGCACATAGGAAACCTGGCTCTTCGCCTCCTCCCTCTTCCACAGGCAATTGTGTTCTCTATCATTGTGAATCCCAACACCCTCTCCACCACAGCAGCGACAGTGTGGGTAGCAGAGGCAGTGCCACACAGCCCTGACATGGGCCAAGTCTTACCCACCACACATCCACTTTGGAGAAGAGAAGCAACTTTACCCAGAGATCAGCCTTCCCTATTATCACCCACCGAACCCCCTCTCCAGGAAGCCTGTGTGGCTTTGTTTCTGCTGCCAGACTGGCCCTCTGTCTCCACTAACTTGATAAGGCTTGGCATAGAGGCAAGAGAAAGCAGAGTCTCCAAAGGAAGAGAGAAAGAACTGCCTGTGGACCTTGGCTTCCATTCAGGGTGCTCATTCTCTGGGAGGCGTTTTCCAGAAGTAGGAAGCACGAGGAGGGATCTGCAGATGCAACCAGCCCTCACAGGTTGGGAGGCCCAGGGCCGGAAGGTGGGTCTGTAGCCACGAGGTGCTGGGAAATGCATTTGTTTCCCAAGCTCCCTGTCGTGGCCCCTTGGATCTCAAGCCTAGAATTTCCTTGGTCTCTTGGGAATCCCTGGCGGCCCGCCACCTCAGTGCTGGTGTCACCCAGAGTCAGAGTAGGGTGTACCTAATCCGTGGGCCCTTCGCCCACACATGGGGCTGACGGCCACGGCAGCCACGGCCACTTCCTTCACAAGCACAGCCGCTGCCTCTCCCTCTTGGGCCCTTTTGGGCAACTGCTCCCCATCCTTGGTGCAGCTGGCCTTCCACAGAGGGGACAGCACCTCACGCAGTTCTATAGGAGGAGTCCCAGCTCCACCCTGAGCCCACCAGAGCATGTCTGGCCTCTTTGAAGAGAAGGCTTAACTGTTGGAAGGAGCCATAGCAGGGGGACCTGGAGAGACTTCTGCTTGAGGGATGCATTGCTGGGATGTGGATTGGGGCAGCGGGCTGACCAGAGGGACGGGTGGCCCTGAGGCCGGCGCTCCTTAGATCATTAGAGCATGGTTCTGTTGGAGCCCTCAGGAAACTGTCAGAAACCATTGCCATTTTCTTCTAAGAAGTCCACTTCTTCCAAGGTGGGTCAGAGCTGTAGGGAATCTTCAGCCTTGAGAGCCAGGTCTGTTGACAGCTCTGTTGGGCAGTTGGGTGTGTCCTGGGTCTGTGGGAAGATCCTTCCTGTCTTTATCCTGCCCATGAAGCCTGGAATCCTTGCAAAACTAAGGAAAGCCTGGGACCTGGTGAAATGCCTGTTTTTTCACATTGAGTTACCTGGTGCCTGGGCTTCTCGTTGGGTCCCTTAGGATGCCCATCCAAAGCATCCTCCCACCCCCTGGCGTTCCTGAGGGTGCCTGGTGGTAGAAAAGGCTTGAAGCCCCACTCTGCCCCTTACTGGCCATGCGAGCATGGCCTCTCAGCCCAGGCAGCCCCCCACTGTGCGGTGTGTTGGTGAGGACTGGATGGTACAGTGATGTACCAGAGCCCGGCAAATGGTCCGTGCCCCGTGGCTGTCAGCTAAGCCGGTGGTTAATCCTGGATCTGTGTGTCCACACACACAGACACACCTGTGTCATCTGTAATCCTCACCAGGGGCCCCAACTCAGGGTTGGGTTAAGCTGGGTTTCTAAAAATGAGACTTGGCCACCAGGATGGGACTGGAAGGTGGGCATTTGTACATTATCCCCATGTTTGGGGGAAGACAGCTGAGACATATCTCGCTTTTGAGAGCAAAGCCCTCTTGGTTGCGGTGCCCTCTGAAGCTGATGCCCAGGACCTTGGGCTGAGCACAGGTGAGCTAGTGCTGTCGGGCAGCTAGAGATCCCAGCCGTGCCCTTGTCCGGGCTCTAGGTTTGAGGCTGAGTTATAGCTCTGTGTGTGCTCTGGAAATGGATTCTCTGTATCTGGCTAAGTACCTCCCACGTGAATGCTTCTCCCACAGAGCAGCACCAGCTCCCATCTGGGCTCGTGTGGGTGGGGAGGTGGGAGGGCGTGCATGTAGATTGGATGTTTAGTGTGTATCTCATGACTATTTCCTTCACACAGTGTCCCAGATGTCTTGTTTGAGCTTTCTCGGACCAGATAGGGGAGAGGAGGCACGGGCTGGCCCTGACATGGGTGTTGTGTGAACACATGCTTTGCATTTTCCCAATGGGCCGTCTCGATGGTGTGTCCTTTCCTCACCCCGTCCCATCTTTCCTGACGCATGTCCTAAGCACCTACAAGTCTAGGAATGACAGACTGAGGCAGCCACTTGTCATCTCACCTTCACTGGCTGGTCCGCTGCTCTGGGCTTTGTGGTTTTGTGGGCAAGGAGAACCAGCGTGTGTTTGCTGTCGGAGCTCCAGGCTCTATGTATTTGCTAGACCTGGCCTGAGGCCAAGCGGACCAGGCAGTCTGGGCGCGCTGGCAGCTGTCGAAGGGAAACGGCCACAGTGCCATCAGGAGCTTTCACCTGACCAACATATCTCCTTTTGGAGCCTCCCCTTCCGGGGATTCGGGCCACTCAGTGTGATTGACCTTGGTGGCCCCTGTAGCCAGGCACCCGGGCAGCCAGGACCTGTGCAGCAGCTCAGGCTGCATACCTCTGCGGCTGCACAGATGCTGCTCTCTCCCCTAGGAGCCAGGGCCGGCCAAGATGGCTGTGACCAGCAGCAGCAGCAGCATCCCCAGTGCTGAGAAAGTCCCCACCACCAAGTCTACACTCTGGCAGGAAGAAATGAGGGCCAAGGACCAGCCTGACGGGAGCATCCTGAGTCCAGCTCAGAGTCCCAGCCAGAGCCAGCCTCCCGCTGCCAGCACGCTGAGGGAACCCGGGCTGGAGAGCAAAGATGGTAAGTGGGAGTCCTGGCGCCTGACCTCACAGCTCTGGAATAGGCCTCCATCCCAACAGAGCTGGTGTGGAGAACTCAGGGACCGGCGCAGCCCAATCCCGAGCCCTGAGTCTCAGGCTCCTTTACCTTCTGTGTCCGTCAGCTCGTGGCAGGGTGGGCCTGGAATTCCTGGACTCTGGCTTTGGCCTTGTCCCTCTAGCTCTTAAATCCCATCTGTAAAGGAAGAAGACAAGCACCTGCTCTGGCAGCCCTAGGTGGGTGTTGTGAGAATCAAACCACTTCAGAACAAGGTCTCTGTGCCAAGAGGCTGCTGCTTCCTGTCACCGTGCCTGCATTGTGTCCATGGCCTGGTTGACCCCGGAAGCCCAGTGTGTCGTCAGTACAGCCTTCTCCTCACTGCCCCATCCTGCCCAGCACCTGGGCATGGTAGGGAAGAGGGAGCTCCGGAGGCTTTGCCATGTTCCCTTCACTGAGCACTTTGGAATTACCTGCACAGAAGCAGGGCGGCAGTCTCTGCCTCCCTGGTCTGGGCCCTTGAGGGCTCCGCATGACATAGGCTGGCCTTTCCCATTTGTATTTTGTCCAGCTCATTAAAGACCAGGAGACGGTTGGGACTGACCCAGTTCATTTGGGCCAAAATACATTTTGCCTCGGTTCTCCATGGGTAGCACCCATCCACTCCTCTCATTCCTGCCAGCTGAAGTCCCCTGCCTCTGCTGTCCCAGATATACTAAAAGGCCAGACAGCTAGTCAGCCGTTGGTTTCCTCCTTGATGTTTGCTAAGAAGCGCTTGTTGGTGGGACATCTCTCCGGAGCAAGGGATCCTACTCCCCAAACTAGCCCCCTGACTAGAAGCACGAGGACCCCCTTGAGTCTAGCAGGGGCAGCCAGATTAGAAGAGAGATGGGTGAGGAACGTGTGTGGGAAGGGTATTTCATTCCCCTCCCATGCTTCTGCCCTAGGGCAAGCCATGTATGACTTCAGAAAGTTCCCAGAAACCAAAGATGGCAGCAGGCTAACTGTATCTCCCGCCTCCCCATTCTCTCTTCCAGAGGAGAGCACCATGAGCAGCGACCGCATGGACTGTGGCCGCAAAGTCCGGGTAGAGAGCGGCTACTTCTCCCTGGAGAAGACCAAGCAGGACTTGAAGGCCGAAGAGCAGCAGCTGCCACCACCGCTCTCCCCTCCCAGCCCCAGCACCCCCAACAACAGGTATAGTGGCCCCGGACCGCCCTCCCAGGAGCTTGGCCACCCCCTTCCTTCCCCAGGTTCTCGACTCCCCGGCCGAGCAGTCTGCGGCAGCTCCCTGGATGTGGCCAGCCAGCCCCCCGCCCACATGGATTCCAGCAGTGCTGGGGGGCGGGGAGCAGAGAGACTGGGGCGCACCTTTGCCTTTAAAGCCAGCAGGCAGTATGCCACTCTGGCCGACGTCCCTAAGGCCGTCAGGATCAGCCACCGAGAAGCCTTCCAGGTGGAGAGAAGGCGGCTGGAGCGTAGGACTCGGGCCCGGAGCCCTGGCAGGGAAGAGGTGGCCCGTCTGTTTGGCAACGAGCGGAGGTAAGGAGGGGATTAGAGGGCCACATGTGCACAGACACACGCCCCCTCCTTTATAGTCTTTCTCTCATACACAGAAACACACACACACACACACACACACACCTGTATTCTTTTACATGCTTTTTACACTCTCCTCACACACACACTCTAACACATTTCTTCTCCTCACCTCCCACACGCATGCACACATGTTCCCGAAGCGTTCCTTGGGGGAGCACACTTGCTCTTCCTTTCTGTTCAGACCATGTAGGGAGCCTTTCCTTTCTGAGCCCGGGCCCTGGTCACGGAACTCAGCCCCCGGGAGCCAGAAATGTAGGATCTGTGGACATCCAGAGATCTAGGCCGGAGGCCAGCTGCTTCCTGCGAGTGCCTCCTAGCACTGAGACATTAAGGGCTCCTGGGCCTTATGTGGCTGGTCCATTACTGTTCTCGGAGGTGCCTGTGAGGCAGGAAGAGCCCAGAGGTGCAGTTGGGGCTCCCCTGGCCCTTAGACTCCTGGCACGGGTGGAGGGCACCGAAGAAGGAAGGGTGGGCAGCCACAGGAAGTCCCAGGCAAGCAGAGATGGCCTCCAAGGTTCCTGAGTGCCCAGCAGCATGGGTCTTCCCCTGGGCTTGGCAGAAATGTGAAGTGGGGAGGCTGGCAGAACCACAGCTTCCTGGGGAGAGACGGGGTTTAGAGATGGGGCCTACGACAGAGGCATGCAGCTCACCTGTGGTGTGAAGACAGGAAGGCTCTGTCCTCCCTTTTTCTTGTTCCACTGGTCCTGTGCTTCCCCGAGAGCTGTGGAAAGAGCTTGGTTCCATCTCTGAGGCCCTGGCCTGGGTCACGGCACTGGAGTGCCCCCTTCCAATAGGTGCTTCTATCCCTGAGTCTGTAAATGGAGGCTCAACAACCGGGATCTCACCCAGGTCCGGGAGCGAACTGCTGGAGGTCTGTAAACCTCTCTAAATGATTGGCGAGTCCATATGCATTTTTCTGGGAAAAGAAAAATCCATAATTTTCATTGGGTTCCCGAAGAAGTTCACTTTCCAAAAAAGAGGTTCAAACTTGCATTCACAGAATGTCATCCCCACCCTGCCCAAGCCTAAGTAAAGCTCAGAGTTGGGGCATGCTGTGGGGACAGGCCAGGGTGGCAATGAACTGCCCCCCTTGAGGGGCCAGCTGTGAGCAGGGTGCCTTTCTCTCCTGCTCCCTTAATACCCACCTGCTCGCCCAAAGCCCCGGGTAGAAAGGGCCTTGGACTTGTGGGTCCACCTCCAGAATAAGGAGGAGGTGCCCAGAGTTGTTGGTCTTAAAAAGAGCAGAAAACATGTGCCTGATTCCTAGGCAGAGGGAGAAGGAAGCTGACCTGTTGCCTGAGAGGTGGCCTTTAAGCCCTTGGCTGTCTTCTTTGGTTAGCAACCCCAAGAGGTGCCTGTGTCCCATACAGAGATGAGCAGGGTGACTCCTCACAGGGACAGCCTGGTGTAGCAGAGCTAGGATGCACAAGGGCCCTTAACTGGAGGACCCTGCTCCCACAATGTGACCCAGGATGGGAATAAGGCGGCCCTTGAAGCAGTTAAGTAAATAGATAAGCGAAGCGGCTTGCCAGAGACTTAGGAGGCCTGTGGGCCAGGGCAGAGGAGGCTTTGCACTGGCCAACAGGCAGGCTGCGGGTCCTAGAGGCTCCCGAGTGGGCAGCTGTGCCCTGGGTTAGCGGCAGACCGAAGAATTAACATTCAGCACACCTGCTTGGCTTTGAACTTGTTCTTGTCTAGTAGCCTGGGGTAGATGGCATCTCTGGGGCTTCCCTCTCTGCATGCTCCTTGCCACCATGGAGGTGGGTTTTCACCTGGTGTTGGCACCCCTGGAGCCCACCAGCTCTGCATCCTAACATTATAATGTTACTTTCTTACCCTAATGACATCTGATTGGCTGCTGTCACTTTGCAAGGCCTGTGCTCTAGCTCACCCTGCACTTGATTGTATTCCTCCATCCTGGTTGAATAGAGCAGAACCCCGTATTGGCAGGACATCCGCCACAGCTGAGACAGGCCTGCCCAGGAGCCAGATTGGGGGGGTACAGTGGGGGTTGGTCTCCTAACAGGCCATGGCCCTGAAGTAGTCCTTTTTGGGCCGCTCAGATCTGCTCTGCAGATTTGCACCAGAGCTTTTCAAGTGTTTCTTGGATGGTGAGTCACTGCCAAACAAGCATGGGGGAGGCCACGGCCCTTGTTAAACTCCTGGTGACTGACACCAGGGCCAGCTCTTGTGTGGTCCTGCCCATCCCCTGGGCCGGGAAGCTGGAGCGGTCAGGTGGGGCACAGGTGCAGGGGCCTCCTTTCTGTTCCGCTTGGGGGACGTTCCCCACCACACCTGCAGTACCTTAAGGGAACCAGTTTAAAATCTCCCTCACCTTGCAAAATAAGCCACGGCTGACCTCACCAGAAACCCCCTCTGTGCAGAGAGGCCGCATCAAGTGCCACTTTTCTTTTCTCATCTGACTCCTCTCTGCAGCCCTGGCAGGCTGGCAGCATGCGAGTCACATGTGACTTGGTGGGGCACTGTTCGTGCGGCCTTCCCCAGGGCTTTCTAGGCCCCAGGGTCAGTTGGAGGGGCTCTTCGTTCTGCAAGTGGTGGTATCTAGGTCCGTGCGGGGGCCCTAAGTCCTCATCTGCTAAAGCAGGCTGTGCAGTCCCCAGGAGCTCCTGCCGCTGCCTGAGCTTCCTGTGCTCGCCGCGCGCACCCTCTCTTGCCGCCTTCCCTCAGCCACTGCTGCCTGTTGGCCTGGGAGCAAGCTCTTTTCCTGGACAAGATTCTGCAGAAGTTTAGGGCACCAGAGCTCCTGCTTTGTGTGTGAGCACAGAGAGAGGTGAAGAACCCAGGGCACCCAAGCTTCTGTGATGAAGAAACCCTACGAGATCCATTTCTACGGGTAACCCTTCCTGAGTCTCTTGGTGGGGCCTCAGGATTTGAGCTCATTTCCTCTTTTCCTTCTAGAGTTAGATATTAGTCTTCACTTCGATTTCTATTTTTGGGGCTCAGAGGCCCTTCATTTGCTTTCCCTTGACTCTGCCACTAAACCAAACAGCAAGTAAAACCCTTCCTGTGACGTGACCTTGGGGCGCTTGCTTGGGTGTCCCTGGGAGGGCAGGCCTTGGTCCTAGTGACATGTCAATGTTGTGAACAACAAAATTCAACTGAATAAACTTTAAAGATCTTATTGGCTTTATCCAAGAATTCATGAATCAGGCAACATCCCATCTATCAAATAGAAAGGAGCTCCGAAGAGCTGTACAAAATGAAAACTTTTTATAGATAGAAGGGAGAGGCTTTTATGGCCAGAGGGGGTGGAACAAGGAAGTTAATGATAGCAAAGAGTACATTGTTTTGGGCAAGGTCACCTTCCTGTGAGGGACAGCAGGGGTCTATCAGGTAGATTACTCACTAGTGCTGACTTGGTAATTCCAAATTTACTGGCTTAAGATTCCATGCCTGGGAAAGGTTGAAACTATAATTGAGTTAGATATTAACTACCATTTGGTGACTTGGATTTAGTACAAGTGACTATTCTGGGTCTGTTGTCTTTTTCTTTAATCTCTCCCCCTACTTTTATTTAAAGGTTATTTATCTATTTAAGTAATCTCTACACCCAGCACGGGGCTTGAACTCATAGACCTGAGATCAAGAGTTGTATGCTCCTTGACTTCACCAGCCAGGCGCCCCACAATTCCCCCTCCCCTTTTGATCAGACTCTCAACTGAGATGTGATCACAGTTCAAGACCTTAGCACCACTCCCAGCTACTGCTCAGATCCTTGCTGTTTTTGCTGTTCCTTGTGGTTCTCACAAGTCATGACGTTTTTTGCTGAATCTCTGTGATACTCACAGGTCACAACTTCGGGTTCACGTTTTTTGTTTTGTTTTGTTTTTTAAGTCCGTTATTGTCGACATTCCTTTCTGATGTTCCAGTCTTGGGGACTTCATCTGCTTTGTGGTTGGAGGCTGCAAACATGCATTTAAAGCTTTCGAGAGAATACAGTACACAGGGGAGACTACTGTGCTCATTTTAAGCAGGAAAATTCCAGGGATCTGGAGTGTGTTTTGGATCCATAGTCCCCGAGACCCAAAACCAATCAAATTCAGATGACCTCCATTGAAGAAGTCACTCTTTTTTGTAATTTTTTTAAATGTTTATTCATTTTTTTGNGCAGAAAAGGAGACACAGAATCTGAAGCAGACTCCAGGCTCCTAGTTGTCAACACAGAGCCTGATGTGGGGCTCAAACTCTCAAACTGCGAGATCATGACCTGAGCCGAAGTCTAAACTGACTCAACCCCCCAGGTACCCCGAAGGAGTCACTTTTTTAAGTGCTTTTTCAGTGATTTAATGTAGCCAGGTTTCAACTTCCACAGAAGTATTAATCCAGGTGCGGTAAGTGGCATTGACCACAGCTCAGACATTTTCTTATTTAGCTGAAAGATAACCAGGGCATATCCTGTTATCAAGAACAACTTTGGCCTTCTAAAGATGGGTACTGCTGGTGAGATCTTTTTTGTAATGGGAGACAGATCTCACTTAGATAATCACAAGAACACCAGAACGCAAATGTACTATGCTTTGCTTAAGAAATTTGTATTGGTGAGTACAGTTATAATCATAGAAAGGTGAAAACGGGGCACTAGATGTTCTGGAGGTAAAAGTCAGATTCTGTAAGTGATGCCTAAGGTCAGGGGGTCACTTGGGACTAGAAGAGAAATTGGTCATGGACACCAAGAGCTCTGTAGTATCAATGGACAGATAAGAGCTCTTTGTTTATGATAAATCTGGCAATCTGAAAGGTGCCCGCACCCTACCCCACCACCCTCCCTTGGTAATGGGCTGAGAGAGATGGATGATGGCATTCTTTCCAGACCAGTGCCAGAGTAAAGGAAAGAGAAGAAGAAAGAACTTCATTTCATGTTTAAAGAATGAAGTCGATACAGCATCTTGGATAGAAGCAGCCTTTTGATATCAGCCAATTTTCTTCTTTGTTTTTGAGGTCTCCAGCTGCTGGGGCCCTTTTTAATTGAGAGATGTAGACCCAAGGCTCAGTTATCTAAAGTTTGGTTGCCATCTGGGAAGTGAGGAGGACCCTTAAAGGCAGTCTTTGTTCTTAGTGGTTCCAAAGCAAAAGGAGGAGAGAAAAGTGGAAATGTTAGATTAGAGAGTCCTAGCCAGATATTTGCAACAACTGGAGCTCAGGAGCCAGTGCAAGTTACGTACATGGAGCCAACCCTCAAAGACAATTAACAGACTAAAATCTCATACCTACAAAGATGCAGAGGTTTTCTCTCTACAGTTATTCCCATTGTTTTTTAAGATAGTCACAGTAAAATTACTTGGCTTACCTTACACTTGGCCTGATTTTGTAAGTACAGCAAGAATAGCAGTTAACCATACAAGCTCTTTTTAAGACACCTTTGCTGGAACTTTGATCTCGTCTCTGAGGCCAGGAAGCCAAACCAAGGACTCGCCATTAGATTCTACCTGCAGTACCTATAGTTTGGGTGAATTTCTCTCTTCTCAGAGTTCCCCCCAAATGTCCTGAGGTTCATAGACCTGTCAGGAAGTGACCTTCCTTATTAGTACCTGGAAGGCTGCTAGGAACCCTGGAGCAAGGTAGCCAACCTGAGTTTTGCAAGCAGCTCCTTAAAGCTGTCTGGTCCTATCTGAGTCTGTGCATATCTCTGAAATGAAACATTCTAGTCAAAGCCTCGGTAATAAAGCCAATGTTTCCAGTGGTGTCCTCTTACAGGGAGAACAGATTTTCATTGAACTTAAACAAATAACTATATTGCCATGAAAAGAATACTTAAGAGTTTACAAATTCTGGAGGTATCCGGTAGAGAGAAAACGTAGCTGTTTTGTCTGTTTACAAAAGTATGCCCTACCAAATTGCTGTAGGTCATACATAGATCCCTTAAGTGAAAAGGTCTCCCTATATCTGAAAAAGCAAAACAGTAAGGAACTAGCAACGTTTCAGACAAATGATCATGTAAAATTATAATCATCCTCAGTTCATTCAGTCCTATGTAATTAATTCCTGTTCTGCTTGAATCCAGTTTTTCCATTCATTCTGGAAATTCTTCCCCAGTTCATTTTTATGGTCTTAAAGTTATTAGAAGTCACTTGTCAAAGTCCTTTCCTTGAACACTTCTGTAAAAGCATCAGAGTAGCGGTGCCTGGGTGGCTCAGTTGGTTTAGCATCTGACTTTGGCTTAGGTCATAATCACACAGTTCATGGGTTTGAGCCCCACGTTGGGCTCTGTGCTGACAGCTCGGAGCCTGGAGCCTGCTTTGGAGTCTGTCTCCCCCTCACTCTGCCCCTCCCCCACTCGTGCTCTGTCTCTCAAAAATGAATAAACATTTTTAAAAAGTTAAAGCATCAGAGTAAAACAATAATTCTCTGTAAATGACCAAAGACTTAAAAATGCCCGTAGTTAAAGATCAGATGAGAGTTCACTAAGAGAAATGACAGGGAAATTTGGTTATTTTTGTGAGGCTCAACATTGTAGATAACAGCTAGAATTATGACATTGCATCAGGATATATCAGAGCCTAAGAAGACATAGCGTCACTTATTTGATAATGCTTTCCACGCAGTAATGTGTCAAATAAGCCTGATTAGTGAACATCTCTCTTTTATAAGGAGAGAGTGAATCTTTTATGATTTTTAGGGGTCTTCTGAAAAATCCCAAAGTTACTGCTAGGTCAAGAAGACTTCATTTAGAATTGCAGTTTTGGGAAGTTTATCAAAATATCAAAAGGTTTTAAAACACTTGGTCACATAGGATCTTAGATCGGTATGAAACAGCACTTGGCTATCATTTAACCAAAGTGGCAATTATAGACTTTATAGGCAAATACAGAAAGTTACACAATTGTAAAACAACAGCAAAAGCCCTATCTCCTTTTAGTAGAGGATTTCTTCAGTAATCAAAGACCTGATAAAGACAACATGAAACAGGTTATTATTTTGATAAGACACAAAATCTTTGTTTTCTCAGCAGGTTGATTAAAAAGTAAAAACCCTTTCACAATGGCAGACCAATAGTCCTAGAAAACTTTGTTCTTATTTTAAGAGAGAAAATCAAATTCTGATATTGTACCACCTTTGGATGTTAATAGTTATCTTTTTTTAAAGTTCATTTTAATGTTAGCCTGATTATGTATAAAATTTCTTTTCCCAAGATTCCTTTTCCACAGACCTTTTCCAGTTTTCTTTCTTACATTCTGATTTTGTCTTGTTTTTTATCTTTTTCATTCTGAAAAATGAGACAACTATTCTCACTTCGGGATAAAATTACTTTCTTTTCCTTCATCAATAACGGATCTCCATTCCTCATATCTTTTACCAGAAACATCCTACATATGATTGAATTTTTAACCCCTAAAAACCTTAATTTCTTGTGAAAGAGTAGTAAATAATTGTGAACGGTCTTATGTTAGCATTCTGTGGCTTGGCAAATTTATAAATACATTTTGTATGTTCTGGAAACATGCTTTCTCATAATAGATTTTTCAGTATAGCACAAAATATGTTCATTAATAGACCCAAATATCTTTAATTTCTTTATAATAAGAAAGTAGATAAACCAATGTTCGGCAATTAATGTTTCAGTATTTTATTTGGAAATGATCTAAGCATTCATTGACTACTCATCATTTAATTTAGTAAAACTCTTCAGATCTTTAAGTTATGAAAAAGATTTGGGGAAACCATTAAAGTAGACATACCAAAAATATAATTATTACTGAAAAGTTCACCTAAAAATGCATATCTCAGTTCATAGATCAGTTGGGTTTAGACTACCCATGAAAACTTCGTGAAACATTTGGACAAAGTCAGCCAACATCCTGTGTTATATAACATAGGCTCCATCAGCTTTTTGACCAATAAACCTAGATAGAATAAAAGTTGTAGGAAGGTATTAGAGTTAATGCTGATAACTCTGAAGACATGTCATTTCTAACTAAGTTAGCAGACTTAAATCAGTATTAATACTGAATATTTTCCTAGATCACATGAACCTAAAAAGCATTAGGTTGCTCTCTGTTATAATTTTTAGAATATTGTTAATACTTAATTCATATAAGCACTTTATTTTCTTGAACCCAATTAAATAGAGCTTCTTTTAA
Organism: Crocuta crocuta; assembly: GCF_008692635.1. Classification (NCBI taxonomy): domain Eukaryota; kingdom Metazoa; phylum Chordata; class Mammalia; order Carnivora; family Hyaenidae; genus Crocuta; species Crocuta crocuta. The sequence goes on from NW_027533258.1 coordinate 638,141, forward strand.
AAAAATGTTTATTTTTTGAGAGAGAGCATGCATGCAGGGGAGGGACAGAGAGAGAGAGACAGAATCCAAAGTAGGCTCCAAGCTCTGAGCTGTCAGCACAGCGTAATGCAGGGCTTGAACTCATGGACTGTGAGATCATGACCTGAGAGAGCTCTTTTACAAATTAATTTTGGCAATACCATCCATAGGTAGAAAACACACACACACACACACACACACAATAGCTTCCATTCTAAAATTTTAGCCATGGAGAGATACATTAATATAAAATGCACTAGTTATAAGTTGGATCCAAATTGTGTTTCTGGCAGATGAAATAAGGTCACGTGGTAAGATGGCAAAAGCTTTTATTTTTATGGAGAAGACACTTTTTTCATTTACTCATGTTCCAAATAATCTTTCTCCTTTTGTTTCTCTGGTAAGAATTCTCTCCCTGGAGTTTGTATTTCAAAGAGTAGATCTTAGATAAGAGGTCCCAGAGAAACCAGGTAGAACATTTACATCACAAAGGCACAAGGAAAGAATATAAATGCTTCCTAGAAGGCCTTTTGTTTCCTAAGGCCAGAATTTTTACAATACTTGACAAGCCTTTGGAGATCTATAGAGGAGGGTTTGGTATTGGTAAAAACGATAGATGGACTTTGAAGTGTTTCCAGAGCCGAATTTGTGGTTTTGTGAACAATTGCTCTAATTCCTCAAAGGTTTCTGGGTTTTGCCTTAAATGGTATCATAAGCTGATCCACCCATCCAGCTACATTATCCTCAGTTTGCTTCTTTGTATCAGGGAGATTTCCAATTAAGGTGGAAATGAAAAGATTTCTGTGTTCTGGATTTAGAACTGTTTCTCTTTGGAATGTTTTAATAAATCCTTTCACAGAGGCTTCAGATACTTTTTCTTTTCTTCTGGTATATAGTTTCATTTTAGCTTAGGGAAGAAAGGCCTAGGCAGCCATATCAGGCTCTGATTATCAGCTTCCAATTTGGCCAACCTCTGACCACAGAACTACTTAAAAACTTATTTTAAATATCCTGTCACTTTTCAGCCAGGACAAATGTTTCTCTGGTGGGGGAACACCTCCCCTTCTGGTGGGGGGAACCCCAGAGGGTTTAAGTGGGGACCCCAAAGAGGGTATAAAGGATACTTCGTGCCTTCCCAAGATCCAGAGTTACTCCCACAGATAGCCAAAAGAAAGAACCAGCAACCTGCATGTCCCATCCAGGCAGAAAACCAAGCCAAGGTCTTAGGACACAAAACAAGCAAGAAGGTAGTAGCTGTCCCTGAAGAGAGAGGATCAAGAACCAGTGGGTTTGGATTTGGAAAAGGAGGGACAGTGTGAAAGTTTATTTTGGTCTCTCAATTGGGCATTCAGGAGAGCTGATTTTGGTATGAACTCTCGCTCCCTGGCTGCTACCAGTTCTCTCGGGATCCCCTCTGTAGCCTCTGGTGTCTACCAGAATTTGGCAAGGTTTTTCGTTCATTTTAGTTTTCCTTGGCTGTTTCAGAAAATAATGTAGCAGTTTACCAGGAAGCTTCCCAGAGCCCCACCACCTATGGGAGGGCCCATATCTGCCATCTCCAAAGGTAGATATGAAAACATTCAAGTTGGTATTGAAGGATTTACCCAAAATGTTTGAGGACAGAATTTTTTCTAATGGCCCAGTTGGTTACAAATGAGATACTGATGTCTGAGCAAGTTTTGATGCTGTACTTCCAGGAAAGTGTAATGAGAGAGACCTAGGTATTGTTTTAAGTACGTTTTGTGTCTTTAATTTTTCATTACCCTTTACAACAAAATTTTCAACGAAACTGTTTTTGGAATCTTGAAGCCTTTGGAAGCTTCTCCAAACCAATTAAAATACGTATCCCGTTCTGTTTGTTTGATTTAGGAAGCCCTGCTTTTAAGTGCACTTCTTTAAATAAATGATTTCGTCTAATTGGAATACTCCCATAATGGCCCCTGTAATTCAGGGTTGTCTTTAGGAAGATTTTTGCATTTTTGTAGGTATCTATAGTTCCTGGGACTATAGTTCTTAGCTGTAAAATAAGTATAAGGGTGCTGGAAGTCAGTGTGCCCAACTCTGGAATTTAAAGATCCCGTCTCTTCCAGCTAAGCCTTTGAGTCTCATAGAACCAAATTAATACCTAAAGGGATGTGCTGCTGGGTTGGGAATTGTGTGATGGTTTACAGTGTACCTTGTTGCGTGGAAATTTTCTTGAGGTTGGCACGTGACTTAGTGTCACTCGTGTGTCTGTTCCATGACCAGCCTATCCTGACATGGGATTCTTAGAGTTAGGTGCCAAGCACTCTTAAGAGTTTTTAAGTGTTCAGCCTGTGCCCACCAATTTTGTAGCGTTTGGCTTCTGAGATTCTCACTAGCCTTTACCTTGTGGCACACTAATGCACCAGCAGTAACTGAGATATTACTAACCCATTAAAAGGCTTTGTGTGCACCATCAGCAGTGCTCAATGTGGAACTGGAGACTAGGGAAAGTACTGAACCAGGGGACCCCAAAGAATGGGGACTGTGGACGAGGACTCCCGTGACATGGGGAGTGCACACCAAACCATCAGAAGTCCCCAGTAGGGAATCTGAGTACTAAACCAAGGATGGGAGATTCCAGTCAAGTGCAGTACTGCAAACTGAACTAACCACGGTTCTCACCATGGTCCAGTCGAGTGGGGGACTGTAGGAAGCCAATTAGATCAAGAGCTCAACACAAAGAGAGCAGAGCTCAGAACCAAGAGGATTTTCCCATGGCCCTTGGAAATGGTGAGAAAGACTGAAAACAGAGTTCACAGGTATCAGAGCTAGCTGTGTTTCTCATTGTCCTTGAAGTTGTCCAAAGTTTCCTACGAGTCTCACCACTGCCACCAAATTTGTAAAAACAAAATTCAGCTGAGTAAATTTTAAAGATCTTATTGGCTTTATTCAGTGAATCAGCATCCCATCTAGGGGATAGAAAAGAGCTCTGAGGATTTGTATAAAATTAAAGACAGAAGGGAGCAGGACAAGGAAGTTACTGGCAAAGAGTGCATTGTTTCAGGCAAGGTCACCTTCCTTTGGGGGACAGCACAAGTTTCGCAGACACAGCACCTCACTAGTGCTTACCAGGTAATTCCAGATTGGCTGTTTTAAGACATTTCTAGGAGATGTTGAAACTGAAATTTAGATATGAAGTCTCAGCTTGGTGATGTGGGCTTAGCACAACTAAGTCCATTTTGGGCCTTGTTGTCCCAGTTTGAAACAACGCCCAAGTGTCAGGCCCCCAGGGGTTGAGGACTAGGCCTCAGCCCACATGCTCCACCTGGCCTCCCTGCCCTCAGCCACTGTGGCGACTCCTTGTGACTCCGGGACAAGGATGGTCTCCCCTTCTCAGTGATCTCCTTGGGTTTTTGTTTCTTTAATTCTTTGGGTAATTTTGATTTACCATTATTTGATTTTAAAAAGCAGTCCCTTTCTGTTTATTCATTTTCCAGCCTTATTTTCTTTCAGGTCTTGCCCCTCTCCACCTTCTCCTGCTGTGTCGCTGTGTGACGTTACTCGCCCTTCCTTCGCCTGCTTCGCTCCCATCTCAGCTCCGTCTCCAGCCGTAGATGGCCTGATGATGCACCGGCCTTTCACACGAAATCAACTTGCTTTGTTTTTATTTTAATTTGGTTTTTGATTCCTTTTACTGTTGGCAGAAACAGTGTTAATTCATGGGCCTTTTTCTTGCTAACTTTTGGATGCCCTGGGGTGGGGGCTGCATCATGGTCTGCTGAGGGTTGCAATGAGGACTGAGGCTACCACCCCCTCTGAGGCGGTGGCTGCCTTCTGATCATATCTGTGGCTCAGGACAGGAGGCCAGGCGATGAGCTGTGTGACTGCCAAGTGTGTCAACAGACCATGCAGGGGCTTCTGGTGGGGGGGGGCGGGTAGAGAGCAAGGACAGGCTCGGGGGAAGGGAAGGCCTTGCCCCTGAGTTGCTACCATCCCCTGCACGGCTTCCCCTCTCCATGGTGGTGGGAGGAGAGCTTGGGCCAGGGTGTCACGTGAACTGGCCAGATACCCTGTGTGCACAGCCTACATGCCCTTGCAAAGGGGGAGGCCCAGGGAAGGTTGGGATGGGCCCGGCATGGCGGTGCTGGCTGAAGGAGTCCTCTGCAACTCAAGACCAGGCCCGCCTCAGGCTGTGGGGGGATGCTGTCTCCCCCTCAGCAGCCTCGTGTCCTCTCTTGTAGGAGGTCCCAGGTCATAGAGAAATTTGAGGCCTTGGACATTGAGAAGGCAGAGCACATGGAGACTAACTCATCAGCCGGGCCCTCACCATCAAGTGACACTCGCCAGGGCCGGAGTGAGAAGAGAGCATTTCCCAGGAAACGGGTGAGTGTCTGGGGCCTGGGGCCAGTGCTGAGGCCTCAGTGGTGCCATGTGCGGCCACTGGGGCCCCATCAGCATGCGGCCCCACACCTTCTCACAGGAGCCCCAGGCACACCCGGGTGCACTTCCGCTGGGCTTCCTGCTCTCGCTTCCTAGGTGTTTGCTCGTGTGTCTCATCTCTAGTTAGTGACTTTCTTGAGGGCAAGGCCTGTCTTCTGCATCTTCCTGTCGGAACTTCATCCCACCCTGCTAAAGGCCAGTCTAGCGAGCCTTAGATCCCAGCTCATAACTGCAGCTGCTCTCTTTTCTCTGAGGCAGCCCAGCCATGAGGCTGAGCACCTTCCTTCCTCTTTCCTTCGAGTAGCAGCTGTTGCTCTCGCTTCTCTACTTAGTCCGTGAGGCAGATCTCTCTTCTGAAATTCTCCTCCTCCTCCCAGGCAGCCCACCTGCCTCTTGTGGCCCTGCTGTGTCTAGTCTTCATCTTCCACCCCAGCCTGTCTGGGCTCAGGAGGTGCTCTGCTGCTCGCAGAGAGCCTGGGACTCTTGCTTCTGGGACCCCGAGAAGCCAGGGGACAGGGATGGGACAGGAGAGTGACGGTGTCTAGCGCATCTGAAAGAAAAGGCTGCTTTAACAACAAATGCGTCTTTGAACTGCTGCGGGAAAGCGGAAGGCGCTGGATGAGGAGTCCCGGGACACTGGCTTCAGTCCCTTCTCTGGCCCAGACTTGCCATGGGAGCCCAGACAAAGCGCTCTCGTCCTTGCCTGGAAACAGTCTTGACCCTCCCGCAGCTCCGGCTGCCATCTCCCTACTCCCTGCCTGACTTTCCTGGCTCATACTGACTGGAGGCTGCTCTCTGCCACAGGACCTCCCCAACGAAGCCCCCACAGCTCCTCTCCCGGACACCTTGGCCTCCCCCCTGTCTCCACACCGAAGAGCCAAGTCACTGGACAGGAGGTCCACGGAGTCCTCCCTGACGGTGAGCCCAGGCGCCCGCGCACCGAGGCCTGGAGGCGCTGCTCCTGCTGCTTCTGTCACTCGGGGTCACTGTCTGCTTACGTCCGTGCGTCCATGCTGGCTGTCCCCTCTGTACGGGCCTTTGTGTCTGCGCGTGGGAAGCAGATGCTGTGTTTCTTTCCCTTTTCTGGACACGGGGGCATCCTGAGCTCTGAGGCCACCGGTAGAGGAGGCCACCTGACCAAAGCAGCAAAATGCTGATTTCAGAGACCTAGGGCCACAGCAACAAGGGGCCTCTGTCCTTGCTCTGGGTGTTTTGTTTCTGTGACATTTGGGAGGCAGGAGCCCCTTCTTGCTGGGAGCCCTTGCCTCGTTCCTGGTGTCTCAGGGCAGAAGGAGACACGCGTTTGCCCGAGGTCACTTGAGCTGCAGCAGTAGAGGTGCAGGTGGGGAGTGGCCAGACGGGACCGTCACTCCCTTGGGGAGCTGAGAGTGGCCGGCCAGAGGCCCTGGGAATGAAGGACAGCTATGCACGTGGTCACCGGGGCTCCTCTCTGCCTTGTCCTCAGCCTTCTGAAAAGCCCATGGTTGGGGCCACTTCTACCCCTAGGGTGTGGAGCCACCAGCCACACACACAATTGAGCCAGGACAGGAGGGCTTCTTATCTAGAAGAAGGTTGTCTTTTCCTGGAGTCTGGATGCTGCTCTGAGGTTTGGCGCAGAGGCTCCCGGAACACGTGTTTCTGGTGGTCATCCTGCCACTTTGCCCAGTTCGTGTAACTCCTTCCTGGTCCTTCAGATACAGAAAGACATTGCAGCCTGTTTCTGGTGGAGGTGGAGGTAGCTGTAGAACAGTGAGAGCGAGCGTGTGGGCTGAGCGGAAGGAGGATCGCCGTCTCTTTAGGTGCCGGCTTCCCAGGTGCCCAGCTGTGAAACACAAGCAGGGCCCTGCGGGGCTCCAGGTGGTCCTAAAGTGCTTCCTTGGGCTGCTCCCCAGGCCCAGGGACACAGGGGCAGTAGAGCCCAGCGGGAACAGCTCCCCCGCTCTCCTGTCCTGGGCTTGCATCTTGCAGAGACCTGGAGGCTCAAACTCATCCTGGTAGATAGGTGGCCTCGAGGTCTCGGCAGGGTTGCTGCTGCATCTTGCTCAACACCACGCCTGGTCTCCGCTCCTTTGTCTTCCTCTCTCCGTCTTCCTCTCTCCGTCTTCCTGTGGTTTCTGCGAGAACTTCTGATTTCTCCTTTTAGTGGTCACTGCAGATTTTCCCCTTGGTGTGAAACACTAACTGTCTCTCCCTCTGGGCCATCCTCTGCTGCCGGGCAGGCTTCTGTCAGAGCATCCGGGCAGCCCAGCCGCTGCTGTGCCCCAGGGCACTGAGGCCATGCCCTTCCCTCCCCGTCGGCCCGCTGAGCCCGGCGTCTCCTTCCTTGAAGACACACAAATCAGTGGTGGGTTTATGGGCAGCACCTGCCTGAGCAATGTGGGCCATCCCGGTGTGCCTGGCAAGTGGAGAAATGCCTTTTCCCACTGCCCACCTCATCTGGACAGAGGCACCTGGTGCACCTCAGTCAGTCACCCTTTCCCCACAACAGGGATAGCTCAGTGTGCCTTCTTCTGAACTGTCTTTCTTCTCCCTTCTTAGCCTGACCTGCTGAACTTCAAGAAAGGCTGGCTGACCAAGCAGTACGAGGATGGCCAGGTGAGTGTGCAGGGCTGGGGGGCAGGTGTGGGGTCTGCCTGGCCTTGTCCCCAGCAGGGGTGGGAGCGTTGACTCTATCCCTCACCTCCAGCATGACCTCTTGTCTGGTGGACCAGGACCGTGGCCGAAACCTCCCCCCCTTTCCTCAGGGAAGCAGAGGTGCACAGCCTCCCCGACCCTTGGTTCTGCAGTGAGAGGTGGGGGCTGCTGAAGAAGATCACCCCCTGCACCCGGGAAGAATCTCAGCCTCAGGCTAGGGGGTCAATTCTACAGCACTAGCTCCCTACCTGGTAGTCTTCCCTAAAAGTTCCCGGAGAGCCCAGCCTTCCCAGGGACAGGGGAAGCCTCTGCTTGTGTGGTTGGCTTGTGGTTGCATCCGAGGCAGGCCAAGTAGACACCAGCCAAGGGCAGCTAGACTCTGCCAGAGACGCCAGCTCTGCCCTGGCCCTTGGAAGAGCCAGCGCGGTATGTTCTTGCCATCAGACTCCATCAGGGAGAGCCATTTGCAGCTGGACCTGCCAGCCCCACCTCGACCCTGCTTGGGGCTGGAAGACCAGGCCTCCAAAGAGGCACAAAGAGGAGTCTGCTAGTTCATACCAAGGCCCCGAAACCCTGCCCTCCTGAGTTCCCCTTCTTGCTTCCTGAGCAACTGTGCCAAAACATCCTCTTTTTCTCTCTTCTCCATATCATTCCCCTTGGCCTTGCCTGAAGACTCAAGTCTCCCTCCTTGCTCCTCACAGCGAAGACTTGGGAGTCTGGCTGGCTGGTTTGCTCCTGCTGGCTGCAGGTGGGCGTGCCCCTCCGGGTAGCCAGCCGGTGGCTGTGGCTCACAGACAGCCACCTTAGGATGGAGGTGCTGTTTTCATAGCCACTTGTCAGCTCTGAGGGCCCAGCCCCCAGTCTGCAGCCTCTGGAGTTGAGATAGAGGACTGCGAAGCACTTTTCACCAGCCACACCACCATGGGTTACAGAGAGCCCACAGCCTGTGGCCCACCCCAGCTCTCCATGCTGCCTTGTCACGGGGGAGCCGCAGCTTAGCAAGCGCCCTGACGTCATGTGCGCATGGCTGCCTGCGGCCTGAGCAGAGGCCTGTGTGTGTCTGCCACTCTTGGGAGGGGCCCCTGCCCTCTGCTTTTCCTGTGCTCTGGGAGGTGCCCCCAGGAGTCTGGCTGTGGATTGCCTTGGAGCAGTACACGTGCTGCATGGTTGCTGAGTCTGGTTTTTCCCTTCCCTTTTAGTGGAAGAAACACTGGTTTGTCCTTGCTGATCAAAGCCTGAGATACTACAGGGATTCAGTGGCTGAGGAGGTGAGTGTTTTTGGCTTCCTTCCTAGTTGTGGAGACAGCTGAAGGGGTCCAGGCGACACCCAGGAGCCCAGCGCTCCCAGACACTGCTTCTCTAGGCTCACATCCCCTCTGTCTTATCGACAGGTGTCCATGTGGCCACCTAGATCTGGTGTGAAGTCTGAGCATAGTGTCATCAGCTCTTGATGTTCTTGCGACTGAGTCTTCCTGAAACATTGGGCTGTTTTGAGGCTTTGCCTTAGGCACCCGTGTGCACAGTGTTTCAATGGCTTCTCTTTTCTCTGTTCTTTGAAAAACACTGAAAGATGTCTTATTTTAAAACTCAGGATGAACAGTGTTGTTTTTTCTACAAAGATTTTGTGGAGAATTGAGTCTTTTGGAACAGAACTAAATCTTGTCCTTTGTCTTTGGACAAAGATGGGATGTGGCAGATGAATTCACTTGACCCAGTGGACTGTCCTGATTCCATGGTTGAAGACCAACCAGAAGGGGCTCTTTTCTTCACTTAAAAAATACCATGTTTTTTTGAGCAATTTGGCAAGTCTGTGTTCCTACCTTTTCCCTTGCATCCCACTCCAGGAATCCTTTAGATGTATTCCCACATCCAGAAAAAGGTCCATGCTCAAGGTTAGTCGTCCCTGCACTTTTGTAGTAGCAGAAGATTGGCAAGAATCTAGATATCCGTCCTTAGCTAGTTATATACATTTATATGCCCTGAACGTTTATGGGCTGCAGTGGAGAGATGTTAGTGATCAGGGTAGATGAGAGCAATGTGGGCGGCAGGCCCCTGGTGCTGCCTGATCTGGGCACGCGGGAGCATGTGGTTGGTAGTATTGGGCGTAGACCAGCACTTCTCAGAGTGTAGTCTCTGGGTCCATGGAGACCCTTTCGGGGGGCTGATGTACTGGTACATTCAAAACTATTGTTAAGAAATTAAAATGCCATTTAAAGTCTCAATTCTTGAATACTCATCTTTTCTGTATTCTGCGATTCAGTGTGGGCGGTGAGCATGAGGCCCTTTGGCTGCCTTGTGGGGAAGCGCCTGCACCCTGTCCACCCATGCTGCCAGGCGAACTTGGGGCTTCTCATGCAGGACTGTCTGCACTCGAAGGAACAACGGACAGACACACTGCTCAGTCACCTTGGGTGTGTGGCAGACCCTGGCTTAAAAATGAACCAAGGGAGTCTATTCCTTCAAGGAAGACAATTGCCTTTTTGTCGCCACTGATAGAATTTGAGCTTTCAAGCGAAATGGGAACTTTGGAAAATTTGTATTCACTGTCACAAACTTGACAACTTCCCTTTACTGACAGACTCTCCTGATGGAGTAGGGGTAATACTAACAGATGTTTTGATCGTATATAATGAAATGTGTCAACTTGGAAGATACACATAACTTAATATCATCCAAATGACCAATACATAAAGTTAGGAAATCATGCACGAGTAAAGATCCATTCAGAAGGCAGGGGAAAACCATGGATTTTAATATAACAGTACGGAAAGTTCCTTGACAGGATTTTAGGTTCCACTCTGCAGTTTACCTTTAAGAAAGCACAGCTTTTCACAACATACGTACACCAAGCCATCACGCTGCACATCTTCAGGTTATACAGTGATGGCTGTCAGTTGTTCCTCAATAAAACCAAGGGGGAAGAAAAGAAACAACTGTTAAAATACGTCTTCCTTTTCCAGTTCGTATCTGTGTTAGGCTGGACTGTCTTCATATACGGTTGACCCTTGAACAATGCAGAGGTTGGGGATGCTGACCCCTCACACAGTTGGAAACGTGCATCTAACTTCTGACTCCCCCAAAACTTAACTGCTAGTAGCCTGCCAACAGATTAACATATATCTGTATGTTACATGCATCATATACTGTATTCTTACAATGGAATAAGCCAGAGAAAAGAAAAGGCTATTAGGAAAATCCTAAGGAAGAGAAAGTACATTTACAGGACTGTGCCACCTTGCAAACAATCTATGTATAACCGGACCCACACAGCCCATATTGTTCAAGGGTCAACCATACTTCAGTCAAAACGATACATCAGACAGGTTGAATGCAGCAACAGATGAGAGAATCCAGCTATCCTTGGAGGCCAAGCATTTAAAGAAAGATTTGCAAAAAATCTCTTGCTGACTTTAAAAAATATTTTTTAATAAAAATTAAAATGGTTTGTGTTCCTAGATGCGCAAATAAATGTTTGCTTTTTTTCATGTTTATTCCTACTGTGTTAAATATCATCAACAGATAAAACCCACATAAATGAAAACCCTTTGGAGTCTGCAGTTGTTAAGAGTATAAGAGTTCCACCATGATGTTTGAGAAGCCCTGGCATGGATGGGATGGTATCTTTGGCAGGATGCATGGGGAAATAGCATTGCTGCTTCTAGGTAGCCAAGGATATGCAGTGTCCTCACTTGTCAGTGGACATGCCAGTTAAAAATCAAGCTGCCGTGGAAATTCGCTTGCCTTGGTGTTCACCTTTACTTTCTAAATCTCCTAAGATCCTCTCCTGTCTCTCTGTAGGCTGCTGACCTGGACGGGGAAATTGACTTGTCCACGTGTTATGATGTCACGGAGTATCCAGTCCAGAGAAACTACGGCTTTCAGATACATGTGAGCCTGGGTGGAGCTTGGAGACAGTCTTGGTGTGGAGGTGGGGGACATGGGCTTGATCCGCTGGGACATTTCTCCAAAAACCTGATGTCCTGGTCCAGGGACACCTGTGGATAAGCCTGACCTCCCACAGGCGTGATCAGCCTGCATTCTTTTTCTTCAGCGGGAGTTCCTTGACCTGTGCCTCCCAGTGTCCTTAGCACCTCCCCAACTCCAACTTGTGATCTGAACAAAACAGGAGACATTAGCATCTTTCTTCTAAATACCATTTAGAAGCTTTCTGTTAATGAAAGTTCTGTTTTCTTTATTTTAAATGTTGGCATTGGGGAAAGACCGTGGGATATGGGGAATAAAAATGGAAGTGTTAGTTAAGCCTTGAATATTAGGTTTTTATGGATTTGTTATTTCATTTGGACATTTATCCATCTATTCATAATTCTTTCGTGCCCCCACGATCTTGTGAGGGACTCAGGCAAGCAAAGGCATTACATCTGCCCTCAAAAAAGAAATCTGATAGGAAAAATAAAATGGTTCTTAGCCATTTCATTAAAACTGGTGGCTTGAAGGCTATCTAGAGGCAGCCAGGCTTAAGATTAGGGCACAGTCAGGGTGCCTGGGTGGCTCAGTTGGTTAAGTGTCTGACTTCAGCTCAGGTCATGATCTCACAGTCTGTGGGTTAGAGCCCTGCGTCGGGCTCTGTACTGACAGCTCAGAGCCTGGATGCTGCTTCAGATTCTATGTCTCCCTGTCTCCCGGCCCCTTCCCCCACTCACATTCTGTATCTCTGTTCTTCAAAAAATAAATAAATGTTTAAAAAAAGAAAAAAAAAAAGATTAGGGCACAATCTCCAACTGGTGCATCTGCCCTCTGACACCAACTTCAAGATCAAGGGGTACCCCAGACTACCCTCAGGCTCAAGAATTAGACTCACAAAACATAGGAACACTGTACTTACAATTGTAGTTTTGTTTTAACAGAAGGATACAAATCCGAATAATCCAGAGGAAGACCCCTGGAGAATTGTACCGGGATGGCCCTAAACAAACCTTCCAAGTCCTCGGGAATGTTCCCCTTTTGGGTGATGTGTGCTTTACCCAGAGCTTCCCGTCCAGGAAGTTCACCCCAGTTAGTGTCCAGAGTTTTTACTGAAGCTTCATGATTGTTGTTGATTGAGTTAACTATCCATGTGGTCAAGCACAATTTCTGGCCTTCTCCCCAGACGTCGGCTGATTTCACGTGTCCCAGAACCCAGCCTCCTCCCTTCATGGCTGGTCTTTATGGAGTGACCAGCCCCCACCTTGAATAGATTACTTCCCAGGAGCTGGGGCAAAGGCCAGACCTCTCTTTGGGCGGAGCTAATCCTTCCATCACAAGAGCATTAGGAGAGGGTGATGGTGAGCAGCCAGACAGAGATGCCACCCGGGGCTGGTTTCTCACAGGGAACTAGAGCTCCAGTGGTGTTGCCCTTAACAGGCTCTTGCCTTTAGTTTTTGTTTTTTTTTTTTTTTTAATATCTATTTTTGAGAGCAAGAGACAGAGCGTGAGCAGGGGAGGGGCAGAGAGAGAGGGAAGGAGACACAGAATCTGAGGCAGGCTCCGAGCTTTCAGCACAGAGCCTGATGCGGGGCTTGAACTCACAAACTGTGAGATCATGACCTGAGCCGAAGTTGGGTGTTCAATCAACTGAGCCACCCAGGCTCCCCAACAGGCTCTTGCCTTCAGATCTTTGCATCTGGAAACTCAGTTGTATTTCTGGACTTAGAGTAGATCAGGCACATTGGGGCCCAGTCGTATTTACCAACCCAGAGGAGACCAAGGTTCAGACCCGAAGGCTAGAGAGTTTATTATAAGGAGAAATCCAGGCAGTAGCCCACCGGGCTACCGATCCTGGCATTCCCTCCATGCGGGGCACCTGTGTGGACACCATGTCCTGGTCGGGGGTCACACTGATGGCCTGACACCAAGGCCGGAACATGAGCTGCCAGATCTTTGTGGCCCGTGCCGCCCTGCTCTGATGGTTTTACACCCTCGTCTCTGCAGGAGGGGTAGACCTGCTTGGTGACCCAACGTATCAGACAGCAATGAGACCGTGGCGGACGAATTTGGGCTTTCCTGGCCCATCCTGAGCCCCCCACGTCCAACCCTACCTCTCCATTTCAAAGAGCAGGTTTCTCTGGGTGGGCATCCCAGGGGTGAGGAGTGCTTGCTCACTAAGTCAGCACCTCTCACCGAGCGTATCACAGCCGCACTGTTGCAGGGTTGCTTTCAGTGCAGGAGGGTGGCTTCCAGGAGGGGCTTGGCCCAGGCCACTAGGGAGCTTTAGAGTGTTGAGAGACCCAACCGAGAGCTGAGTGTGCAGGGTTCTTGCCTGGCCACCAGACCTGGTGGCACCCACCGGGAACCGGAGCGCAGAAGCCAGGTGAGGGTAGCACATGGGAGCCCTGAGTGCCAGGTCAGGAATCTGTCTTACCCTGAGATTGGCGGAAGCTCTAGAACACTTCGCAAGGCACAAGGCAGTTGTGCCTTAGTAAGACACATCCAGCAGTTCACACAGGGTACTTGGGAAGGTAGAGGCAGGAGGTGAACAAAGTGGTGAGAGGGCCTGTGGTGGAAGGGTATGTGGGCCGTGGCTCTGCCAGGTGAAGAAGGGGGCAGGTGTGAGGCCTCGCACCCCAAAGCATAGTGATCTTTGTGCAGAAGTCAGGCGGCACCCAGGAGGGGAGCCTCTGGAATTCTGGCCAGTGGTGTGTTGAGGCCCTGGTCGACTCCCCAAGAACATTAGGTGGGAAGTCATGAGTGTGGACCTGGTTGAGAAAGAGCTTGCTGGAGGGGAGAGATGAGCTCATGGGAGAGAATGTGCAGATCACTGAGGTCAGATTCCAGAAACACCTACACCTGGAGCAAGAGGAAGCAGAGGACCCAGGGGTGTGCAAGAGCTGGTCCCGGGAGCGTGAGGGGCCCATGCTTCAGAGAGCTCTGAGCAGCACCCCGCCTTTGGCTTACGTGGAGGGGAGACGGATGAAGGAGAGATGAGCTGGGCATGGGCTGTGGGCCGCCTGACTGGGCACCCAGGTGGGAGCCTGAGCCAGAGGATGCGGTCAGGAACAGGCTACGCTCTGCGGTGTGCTGGGTCCGCTCTCCCTGGGTCAGCTTTTGCTCGGTCAGCTCGTGGTCTCTTGTGTCATGGCCCCCGGCCGTGCCAGTGCCCATCCCCAAGCCATCTGGTGATTTCATCTTCCCATCCGCAGAGTAGCTGGCGCGTCTCACAGATCCATTTGTGAGTCCGAGCAGCATAACGAACATTCCCTTCTCACTCTTGGGAGAAGGAGCGTGGGGTGCAGAAGCAGGGAAGTGTGCTCCACGAGACGCCACCTGCGTTTCCTGCCCCTCCCCTTCTTGGGTGGTGCCTGGCAGGGTGGCTCAGTTACACAAGGATTGTGTCCTAGAGGCCACTCTTCACTCACTGGTCCTGCTGCCACTTTCAGCCCGTTTCTCTCCCCTCCTGTGTCCTGTCCTACTACGCACCACCTCCTTTACCTCCCCAAAACCTCCCTCTTCTCTCTATATGGACCACTGCCCTGGCGGCCCAGCGGGTCTCCCTGCCCCTTCTCAGCCTGACTGTGGCCCGTATTGCGCCCAGACCCCCTGTTAAGTCCCGTGCCTGCCACTCGTCTCCCAGTCACCTGTGCACCTGCTGTGCATGGTGGTGGGCCGTGTCCCCGGCCTGGGGGGTCCCCTACCCACCCACTGCTCCCCACACACTGGCTTTGTTGTTGGCTCATGCTCTCTCCCCACTGGTCTGTGAGCCCCTTGAAGAGTAGGGTGACCCATCTGGGTGTCGGGGATGTTGTAGGCACACAGGAAACATGGAGATGGCTGAGGCCACCATGAAAGCAGATTTGTTCTTTCCTTTCTCTTTCGAGCTCTTATTCAAGGAGGGGGGTGCACACAGTGCTCCTAGGACAGCCATCTGGCTGGATGTCCTTTGGGGGGTGGGAGGTGACAGTCACTGATAATAGCTCATCTTTGTGTAGACCAAGGAGGGTGAATTCACGCTCTCTGCTATGACATCTGGAATCCGGCGGAATTGGATCCAGACTATTATGAAGCATGTCCACCCAACCTCTGCCCCGGACGTGACGAGGTAAGACCTGTGTGCCCGAGGGAGCCACCTTCCCAGCTGGCCACCACCTCGCTCCCTTCCGGATCTGTGGCTCCTTTGGGACCTGAGCTCACACCTGTCGTAGCACAGCTGCCTCCTTCCCACGTTCGTGCCGCCACTGGCTGGCCCCGCAGGTCTCCCTTCGGCTTCCTCGTTTTTCTGCCTCGGGTTACCTTTTCCCCCTTGACGCATGGCCAGTATAGGTGTGCAGGTGGTATCTGGACTCTGCACTCAGCAGGAGGTGCCTGTCTGGCCTGGGCGCTGGGCAGCCCTGGAGCCACATCCACGGGCCACCATAGTGTGTCTTTCTCTTGGTCTTTTTGCTTCACTCCTGTGTCTGTCGGATTTGTGCACAACCAGGAAGAACTTACTTGAGACTCAGCATTAGAGCCCGAGCTGGAAAACTTGTTCTTCCCTCACATTAAGTCTCTGTGGTTTGTACCTCATGATTTCCCATATGCCTTCCTCCTCTGCTCTGAGGGTTAGATACCTGTTTGCGTTTTAAAAGAAAGATTCTGGTTTGTGGGGCTGGTTCCATGATGCCCAGAACTCAGCTGTTCTCACCAGAAGACTTCAGAGCCCCCTCCTGTCCTGAGACCCTCTTGTTCCCACTTCTCAGGACATGCAGTTTGAACGACTCTTCAAGTGTCTTTGTTGTGTTGTTGGCTGCCCCTGGGCCGTGTGTCCCTCAGAGGCCTGGGGCAGCTGTGGCCACACCAGGTCTTTGTCATGGCCTTGCCTCTTCCCTAGTGACACTGCACCTCTTTGAACAGAAGGGAGGAGGAGCTCATTCTCTCTTGTGTTTATTGGCACTGTTTGTTTGTTCCTTCATTTACTAAACGAACAGACTATTTGGTTGCTCCTGTCAGTAGGACCAGGCATCGGTGGCTAGACAAGCTCTCAAGTGTCCTATTAGGAGAGCTGGCTTATTTGTTAGTGGGGTGCCACCCCCTGCCTGCAGAGATGAAGGGGGCACTCTCGTCCTCACCTCTGGCCGCCCCCTGGCTCCCCCTCAGCCAGGAGCAGAGACCTAAACTTTACAGGGTCAGCACCCTGAGCACCTTGAGGATGTCCCCATAGCAAAGCAAGGAAGGCAAGTCAGGGTTCTCTGGCAAGGCCGCTGCCACAGTGACCTGAGGAGTGGACACGAGAGGACCCGAGGTCCCGTCCTGGCCCCAGCAGTCCCCTGCCCTCCATGTCCCAGCCGGCGTTGACAGCTCAACCAGGGCCTGGCCCAATGTGGGGATCGGGGTCCTGGCTGGGAGAAGTCAGCTTTGGGATGTCACAGGGCAGGCCTGTGACTCCGGCCTCAGAATGACTGTGAAGTGACACACTTGAGCACACACGCGTGCACACGCCTCTCCTGAGAAGCACAGTTCCCTGCCACAGTCAGACACTGGCTCTGTGCAGGGACTGCAGGCCCACAGGGACCAGGCTTTTATTTGTGCGGGAAGGTTGACTTAGTGGTGGTCTTCCTGACTAGAATGTACTTGAGAATTAGCATATCTCAAACTTAGAGGCTCCTCACTCCCCCAGTTTTCAGCCTTTGTGCTTGTTTTACATCATCTTTTACAGTGAGAAAAATTTGGCCTTTCTTTCAGCACTTGGGGCCAGGTCTCAAGAAGGTACTAGAAACAGATCGAAACGTCAGAGGCGCAGGCTTGAGCCGTGCACTGTAGTCCCCCTGTACATGTGGCGGAGAGTTACAGGGGCGTCCTCCCTGGGAGCCGAAGGGCTTCCTCTCATGGTGCCGCGGCTCCCAGCTCTCCATGCAGGCATGACACCCTGCACAGCTGTTAAGCCTGGGTCAGCTCTCCGTTCAGTGGCATTGGAAGGTCCTTCCTGGAGAACTTCTGTTCAAACGAACGTGTGGTCTGACAGGAACTTGCAGGCCCCACCACCCGGAAGCACGTGGGACAGATGGCCAGGGCTTGCTGATGATCATATTTCCCTTCCCTGAGCTGCCTCACTCCCAGGCCCCCTTCTCTCTGACCCCCTTTAGAGACAGGTGCCCCCTGGAGCACTCACCCCACCCCTGCCCTCGCTGGCCCTCAGGGCCCTGAGTGGCTTTCAGCTCTGTTCTAATAGCTTGGGCAGGACCAGAGGCTATGCTGTTCAAGCTGGGGGCCTCTAACTGCTGCATCTGATGTTTCCACCTCACCCCTGCTGAGGTGGCATCCTCTCTAGACATCTTTGCTTCGGGGCATGTTAGAGAAGGGCATGGATTCCTTACTCGGCAAGCAGAGATGCCCTTGAATCCTGCTCCCCGCTCCCTTCCTGCACGGGGTAGGCCACTGCATGGTGCGGGCACGTGGGTGCCACCTGGGCCATCTCTCTCACTTGGCCACAGTGTGGTCTCAGGCCTTTCACTCTGGTCCACCTGTCACACCAGCCCCCGGAGTGGTTTTCCTACAATACAGACTATTTGGTTTGTTTACTTGCTTGTTTAAAAACCCTTGAGCCTTTTGAGAAAAGTGGTTGGTCTTGTTCATTCTGTCACCCCTGCCCAGTACAGGCTGATGGGGTGTCCATCATGACGCTCCCCTGCAGCATCTCCTGTATCACAGGACCTCCGAGGTCCCACGGAAGGGACATGGGTAAAGGCAAAGTATTCTTTCCGCCCCTCTCTTGGGGGACCCTGGCTGCACAGAAGGAGAACGTGGTAGAGCTGGGGACCCCACTTGGGTGGGTGGCTGTCCCCTGGAGCGCACCTGACAGGCTCTCCGCCCCTCGCCCGCAGCTCGTTGCCAGAGGGGAAGAACCGGAGCGGCTCCTCCTTTGAGACCTGCCCAAGGCCTAGTGAGCAACCAGAGGGGGAGCGTGGAGAGCCAGACCCCGAGCAGAAGAGGAGCCGGGCTCGCGAGCGGAGGCGGGAAGGCCGCTCTAAGACCTTTGACTGGGCCGAGTTCCGCCCTATCCAGCAGGCCCTGGCCCAGGAGAGGGCCAGCGCCGCTGGGGCTTCCGACAGCCACCCCGAGGCTGAGGCTGGGGAGCTGGAGCGGGAGCGTGCACGGCGGCGGGAAGAACGCCGCAAGCGCTTCGGGATGCTCGATACCGTGGACGGGACGGGCACTGACGACACGGCCCTGCGGATGGAAGTCGACCGGAGCCCGGGGCTGCCTGTGACCGCCGACCTTAAGACCCAGAATGTCCATGTAGAAATCGAGCAGCGATGGCACCAGGTGGAGACCACCCCTCTCCGGGAAGAAAAGCAGGTGCCCATTGCCCCCCTGCATCTGTCTTCCTCCGAGGATGGAAGTGACCGGCTCTCCACTCACGAGCTGACCTCTCTGCTGGAGAAGGAGGTAATGGGCACACAGGTGGCCAGGTTCTTTGCAGCAGCCTTCCCCAACACCCACTGTGGTGGCTGGTGGTGGCCTGAGTGGTTCAGCCACATAATACTGAGGGACATTTGGTCCCTCCTCTTAGGGACTTGCAGACCACTCGAGGAGACAGGCACATGGACAGACAGGTTCTTAGAGTACACTGCAGGCACTGAGAGGTCCAGGAGAGTGCCAGATCGTGCAAGGTGGCAGGGAGGGGATGCCAGGCTTTTCCAGAAGGAAAAGGCATTAGCCATGTGGTGGGGACACCACATCAGAGGTAGGCAGAGACTAGGCTAATGGGACCCAGGGCCCAGGTGGGTCCTTCTACCCTGTTTGAGGCAGGAGAAGGGTGTGAGCAGAGTCAGGCTTCCACATTTGGTAGGCGGCACTGGTTTGAAGGGGCCAGAGCTGGAGGCAGAGACAAGGTGAGCCCTGAGGCTTTCACAGCAGCCTGGTAACCGTTGCTGGGAACTGAGGGGGGAGTGGGGCGGTAGCAGGAGGCGGAGGCTGAATTCTAGATAGTCAGATACATTTGAGATGTGATACAGAGGCCCCAGGTGACAGGGTTGCTGCCCTGTCGCCGCCATGAAGGCGACCCCCTGGGATGCAGAGATGAGCTGGTCCCTGCATTTGTAACGGTGTACTGGTACATGAAGGTGTATCCAGGAATCCAATCTGGGGAACTCTGTAGTGGATTTCTAAGTGTGAACATGGAGTTTCCTGGACAGGAAGGTAGAACATTGGCTTGTCTTTTAGGAACACTCATCAGTAGGTTTTAAATGTGTTCTTTTACGTAAGTAGCTACCTGAAGTGGAAGAGTTGTCACTTTGGCCTGCCTTCACTTCTTATCTTTTTCTTGTTAAGTTCACAAGGCTGACCTTCATCACTAACATCAGTACTTTAAATTTTTTTCCATTTTCTACACACATTAATGTAATAACAAAGTCAAGATGCAATAAAAAATTTCAAACTCCTTTGCTATAAACTGTCAAAATGGGCCTTCTAGCCTGCAGGCGACACGTTGGACCGTGAATCTATTGTGGACAGCAGAGTCGGGTAACCAGGACTCTATACCTCCCACAGCACAGCCTGGCGGCATCCGGCTCGTCGACTGCACACACAGATCTTGCACACCACAGCCGCTCCCAGGGTGGGGGGGAGAGGGGGGATGGGCATGCCCACACAACCCGGCATCCAGGAGGTTCGGGAGTGTTCGGGGAACATGTGGATGGAGGAATGACTGAATTCAAAGCCATTGAAAGCAAGGAGAGTGTGACGTAGCTTGCTCACTTTGTACAACTTGTGGAACCCTTTAGGAGCCCTTTCTGCAAACAGGATTTTGTTTGGAATCCATTATATAAAACTGGCCAAAAGGAGTTATTTCGGTGGAAACCTGGAGTGAGGGCTGCCCCAGGGCAGCCATGGCCTATTTGACCACACTGAGGAAATTGGAAGGGCCCAGCAGGGTGGCCTTCTTCTTCCTCTTCTTCTTCTTTATTTATTTTTGAGAAGGGGGTGGTGGGGAGGGGCAGAGAGAGGGTGGGACAGAAGATCCAAAGCAGGCTCTGCGCTGACAGCAGCAAGTCTGACTCGAGGCTCAAACTCAAAAACCATGAAATCGTGATCTGAGCTAGTGTCAGGACGTTCAGCTGACTGAACCACCCAGGCACCCAGGATGGTCTTCTGATGATAGACACAAAGCCCTTGTTTGCCGGTGGAGTCTGCGCATCACATCCTTATGGGGATATGGGAATCGTGGGTGCCCAGGGGAAAGCCTCCTGCTGTTATCTATGGCTTAAGCTGGTTCCAGGTGCTGCAGGTAAAGACCAGATCAGCATGTGCACTGAACCGTGGCCATGTGGAAGGCCAGCCAGGGAGTCCCAGTGTGCTCCAGCCCAGCTAGAGTCAGAAATGCCACCGTGGGGGCGCCCAGATGGCTCAGTCAGTTAAGCATCTGACTTCGGCTCAGTTCATGATCTCATGGTTTGAGGGGTGGAGCCCTGCGTCGGGCTCAGTGCTGTCAGCACAGAACCTGGAGCCTGCTTCAGAATCTGTGTCTCCCTCTTTCTCTGCCCATCTCTCTGTCTCTCTCAAAAATAAACAACAACAAAAAGGGTGGGGGGAAGAAACACCACTGTGGCCTGTGCTGCGCTGCTTCTATTCATTGCTCTCCCTTTGCTTAAAAATGTGTGTCTTCTTGTTCACAGTTGGAGCAGAGCCAGAAAGAGGCCTCGGACCTTTTGGAGCAGAACCGGCTCCTCCAGGACCAGCTGAGGGTGGCTCTGGGCCGGGAACAGAGCGCCCGGGAGGGCTACGTGCTGCAGGTAGGGCTGATGGGCTGCTGCAGCCCTCGTTCACTGGGGCTTCAGTGGGACAGACCCAGGCAGGCTAGGAATGTGCAAAACCTGGCTGAGCGGGGGGCAGACTCTCCCCAGCGCCATGCCTCCGCTCCTCTGCCGCGGCGTCAGGGTTCCGCGTCGTGGGTCCACTTCGTTTTTCACCCTAGCATGACATTTTGCAGAACGTGCCTGAAACCTCTGTATCTAAGGGGGTTTTTTGTTTGTTAATGAAATCACCCTGATTGTCTTTCTTGTTGGCTCTCAGAGTACCTAATTATGTGTTTATTATAAACGTCATGTATTTGTTGATGTTATTTGCTTTCATAATGGTGGTGTTAGGCCCATTGTGCCAAATGAAGAAAATGAGTAACAGCCAGCCCAGTGCCTCCTTATCACTGTCCGTGGCAGAGCTAAAATTGGTTCCCTGTCCATGACCTTGTGTGTCCCACAGCTGCAGGGCAACCTGGGCCCTATTAGCGCTAGCCTAGTGGCCCCACTTCTTATTTTCTGCCCAGGCCGAAGTGTCAAGGGAAAGTGGGGTTGCCCAGCCATGAGCGGACTCCCCCTGCAGCTTAATAGGGAGGCTGACGAGAAGGGCAGCAGCCCGAGTTGTGAGCTGAGATCCAAACCCACGCCCCTCCACCGGAGAGCTCTGTGCCTACGTGCTGGCCCGCAAGCAGCGGGCACTGCCCTGGTGTCTCACCAGGCAGGAGGGCACCAGGACAGGGCGGGCCAGCACCCCAGCATCCCTGTTCCAAGTTCTGAGCTGCAAAACTACACACTCCTGCCCCATCTTGCTGACATACTGGTAGGGAGAGGTGGTTGAGGAAGGAGCGCTGGGGAAATGCAAAGCGGGCGACGGAATGGAGGGCCTGAGCTCTCAGTCAAGGCTGAGGACGCAGCATTCCAGTCAGGGTCCTGCCATTGACCAGTAGAAGCCGGTGCCCCTCCCTGCAACCTCAGCCTCCTTGCCCGTGTAGACTTAGAACTTAACCCCAAGGGCCTTTCAGCTCTCAGTGACCCAGAGTCTCTGTGATGAGTAGCTGTGTTGACACTTCCGGACTGCAGCACCCTGGTCGCCTTGGTCCAAGCCCTCCCAGGCAGCACGTGGACCTCTGGGCAGAGTTTACCCGTCTCCATGCCATTCCTTGTTGCATGTTCACCTTGCCTTCACTTTCTCTCCCAGCCGTGACCATGGCCCTGGGTGTCTCATGTGCCCTGGAATTCCCCCCCCAGCCCCTTCAAGCCCAGTTACAGCCATGCCCAGGTCAGACCCTCGGACAGCAGGCACTGGTGATGGTGGCTGTCCCTCTTTCCTGTAAATGTCACTCCAGGGCTTCCTGGGTCATTTCGTGCAGACCCTCTGGGTTTGGAGAGCATCTTTTTAGACCATGAATTCACTTCACATCAGGTGCCAAAGATGCTAGCAGCAGATTTTGCACATTGCTAACCTGGGAACGTGCCTCCGTGCCTAACCTGGATGATTGCATGAGCCTGCACCAAAGGCCCAGAGCCAGTCCCTTCATGCCTCCCTGCTAGAGCTAACAGCCATGACTTTTAACCTCCTTTGCACTTTGAAAATGCTTATAACCAAGTCATTCGAACGAGCACGGGGCCTCTGGGGGTAAGGGTGAGGAGTAGTCAGCCCCGTGGGGTGGGCGCTGCGCTAATGGTGCTGGGGAGGGGGGAGCTTGCTTGCACGGTCGGACATCGTGGAGTGTAACCGTAACGTAACTGAGTGTCACATCTGTGGCTTCCCCACCAGCAGACCAGACCTAGAGCAAGCCACAGGCAGGCCAAATTCTTAGGCTGGGCTCTTCTCACTCTTGTTCATGTTGTCGTTTTTTTCCCCTGCATTAATTCTGTCTATCCTGCATGACCTTCAGTTTGGGGAGTCTTGTTTCATTTGTGTTTTGTTTTGTGCATGCTTCACTTTCTTATTTTGAATTCCACAAAAGTTTGTTTCGTTGATGATCATGTTTTACTCCATGGTTTCCGTTTTCCCCCCTCGTTTTGTCTTCTTGCAGGTAGAGATTAGTTCTTCCTGTTACTGTAGAGGACGGGCTCCGCTTCCCAAAGGAACATGTTTCAGCTGTCACCTCACTGGCTCCCCGGTCAATTGCCTCCCTTCCTTCTCTCCCCGTCCTAGAAGGAAGTGGCATCGCCACCCGCACCCCGAGTCCTGGCTTTCTTAGGGTTTGTTGCCTAGAGCCCCGCACCCTTTGTTTTGCAAAACAAACAGATCCCGCCGCTCGGCTCCTTCCCTTGTCCTTCCCAGCGATCTCTTGTCCTCCGGTCTGGTCTTCGTTTCGCCCATCAGTGTGCTCCATTATTCAGTTTTGTTTGGTTTAGTTCTCCTAGAAGCCGCTTGGTTAGAGCTGTGTGATGTTCCTGTCCATGTTTTCCGTTTACCTAGAAGCAGCTGCTTGCCAGAAAATTAAGATGGTTTGTCGGATTTGTTTTTTAATTGAAAAAAAAAAAAAAATCATGCCAAGGATAAAAGGCAGACCCACCAAGGAGCTTTCTGTGGTTGACCCTGGCCAGAGGTGTGACACTCAGAACGGGGAGGCCCGAGTGTTACTAACCAGTGTTTAATCGGTTTTTTTAAGACTGAAGTGGCCGCCTCCCCGTCCGGTGCCTGGGAGAGGCTCCATAGAGTCAACCAGGACCTGCAAAGCGAGCTGGAGGCCCAGTGCCAGCGCCAGGAGCTGGTCACGCAGCAGATCCAGTCCCTGAAGCGCAGCTACGGGGAGGCCAAGGACGCGATCCGGCACCACGAGGCCGAGATCCGGAGCCTCCAGGCGAGGCTCAGCAATGCCGCCGCCGAGCTCGCCATCAAGGAGCAGGCGCTCGCCAAGCTCAAGGGCGACCTGAAGCTGGAGAAAGATAAGGTTCGTGAGCAGCTGGAGGAGCGGCAGCACAGCGAGGCCACGCTGAGCGGTCAGCTGCAGGCCAGCGAGCAGAAGCTCAAGAGCGCCGAGGCCCTGCTGCTGGAGAAGACGCAGGAGCTGCGCGACCTGGAGCTGCAGCAGGCGCTGCAGAGGGACCGGCAGAGGGAGGCACAGAGGCTGCAGGAGCGCATCACCGACCTCAGCCAGCAGCTTAGCGCCAGCGAGCAGGCCCAGAGGCTGATGGAGGAGAAGCTGCAGAGGAACTACGAGGCCCTGCTGGAGAGCTGTGAGAAGGAGAAGCAGGCACTGCTGCAGAACCTGAAGGAGGTGGAGGACAAGGCCCGTGCCTACGAGGACCAGCTCCAGGACCACGAGCAGCAGATGGAGGTCCTCCAGAAGGAGAAGCTGAGTGCCAAGTTCGAGGGCAGCGAGGTGGTGCACCAGCTGGAGGAGCGGTTGGAGATGAAGGAGGCCAGCATCCAGAAGCTGGCTGAGCACGTCCAGAGCCTCAGGGATGAACGGGACCTGATCAGGCAACGCTTCCAGGAGCTGATGGATCGCATCGCCCTGTCTGACGGGGACGTCACCGAGCTTCGGGAGAAGTTGAGGGGAAGGGAGGCCGACTGCCAGAGCCTGGAGCACTCCTACAGGAGGGTGGCCAGCCAGCTGCAGAGCATGCATACTCTGCTGAAAGAAAAGGAGGAAGAGCTGAAGCACATCAAGGAGATGCATGAGAAGGTTCTAGAAAAGAAAGATCAGGATCTCAATGAGGCGTTGGTTAAAATGGTCGCCTTGGGGAGCAGCTTGGAGGAAACAGAGATGAAGCTCCAGGCCAAGGAAGAGATCTTAAGGAAGTTTGTGAAGGAGTCTTCAGAAGACGCGGAGGAGCCACGGAGCTTTCCGGAAGAGGCAGAGGATGGCGTCGTGCTGTCGGGCCCACAGCCCCAAGCCGCCATCATGCCTCCAGGCTTCCCACCACCAAGGCTCGAGGATGAGGATCTGGGGGCTGCCCCAGGGGAGGAGCGTGGTGACGACAGCCCCAGGGGAGAAGAGAGTGTGGGGTCCCTGAAGTCAGAGGCTCCTGACAGGGAGGGCCCCCCTCAGAGCACAGCAAAATCTGACCAGGGAGTACCTGGCGTTAAAAGGCAAAGAATCCGGTTCTCCACGATTCAGTGCCAAAAATACACGCACCCAGATGGGTCCGAGAAGACCTGGACCAGCAGCACGTCCTCCGACACCAGCCAGGACCGGTCCCCCTCAGAAGAGAGCATGTCGTCAGAGGCCACCCCCAGCTCCCTTCCTGCAGCCAGCGACTCTGACACCTATCTCTCCATAATACACTCCCTGGAGACCAAGCTGTACATCACGGAGGAGAAGCTCAAAGATGTGACGGTGAAGCTGGAGAGCCAGCAGGGCCAGAGCCAGGAGGCCCTGCTCGCGTTGCACCAGCAGTGGGCCGGCACCGAGGCGCGGCTCCGTGAGCAGCTCCATGCCAGCCTGCTCCAGGTCGGGGCCCTGGCCTCCCAGCTAGAGCAGGAGAGACAGGTGAGGGCGAAGCTGGTCGAAAATCACGTCGGGGAGCTTGGCGACTTCCAGGTGAAGAATAGTCAGGCTCTGGCCTGCTTAGAAAGCTGCCGAGAACAGTTGCGGTCCCTGCCGGCAGCCGGCCAGGAGGAAGCACGGGACGCGGCATCCTGCCCCCCGGTCGGCGTGGAGGGCGCGCCAGGCAGCAGTGTTGGGCCCCTGAGCCACTGGGCAGCTCCTGCAGACCTTGGGGCCCGGGCCCTGCCAGAGGAAGGGGGTTTCCTGGAGGTGGGGAAAGTGACTTCACAGCCATTGGTCCGGCCTGAGCTGAGTGAGCAGGAACAGCTGAAACTCCTTTCTGATCAGATAGCTCTGGAAGCGTCACTGATAAACCAGATAGCAGACTCTTTACAGAACACAACGTCGGATATCTCGCGTGTTCTGCACGAGATTTCTCAGTCTGGAAAGTTGCCCCGGGAACCCGAAAGTGCTGCCGTCGGTCCTGCAGCCCCAGCAGATGCCTGGGCTAAGAAGGTGCTGGTGGATGGCGAGTTCTGGAGCCAGGTGGAGTCCCTGAGTAAGCACCTGGGCGCACTGGGAGGCGAGGTGGCTGGTGCGTCAGGAGGTGGGCAGCAGAGCGTTCCACAGGCCCTGGTCCCCGCCCTGGCAGATGCCACGTGGGTCCGGGCAGAGCTCAGCTTCGCCCTGCAGTCGGTGAGGGAGTCGTTCCACCGCCGGTTGCAGAGCATCCAGGAGACCCTCCAGGGGACGCAGATGGCACTGCAGCAGCACAAGCGCGTGCTAGGGGACATCCTGGGGGCCTACCGAACCCCTGACTTTGAGAGAGTGATGCAGCAGGTCACTGAAGCTCTCAAGCTTCCAGCAGGTGTGGAGGACAGCATGCAGGCATCCTGGGACTTGAGCCCCTTAGGAGAAGTACTGAGTCATCAAGCAGCAGCCGGCTCCCAGGAGCCCTCCTGCCTGTCCAACCAGAGCTCCGGGGCCCTTGTTGCTATTCAGGAGGAACTCGCCCTGCAGCTTAAAGATAAGGCCAGCCTCTTAGGAGAGATATCTGCTGCTCTGACCTCGCTTCCCCCGGTAGAGTCAGTAAGAGATTGTCAGAAGCTTCTCCAGGCATCCCAGAATCTGTCCTGTAGCACTTATCTGGGAGGCCTCGGTCAGTATTCTTCATTGTTAGTTCAGGATGCAATCATTCAGGCTCAGGTGTGTTATGCAGCCTGCAGAATCCGGCTGGAGTATGAAAAGGAGCTCCGGTGCTATAAGGCGTCCTGGCAGGGCAGGGGCGCCTCCTGTCCGGAGCACGAGCAAGCGGTCGGGGCCCTGAGGGAGGAGTACGAGGAGCTTCTCCGGAAGCAGAAGAGCGAGTACCTGGAAGTGATTGCCATCATTGAAAGGGAGAACGCAGAGCTGAAGGCCAAGGTCACCCAGCTGGACCATCAGCAGAGGTGTCTGGAAGAAGTAGAAAGCAAACACAGTGAGAACATGTGCGCCCTGCAAGGGAGGTATGAGGAAGAGATCCGGTGTGTGGTGGAGCAGTTGAACCGGGCAGGGGACACGCTGCAGGCCGAGCACAGCAGGGTCCTGAGCCAGCTGGACGCCTCGGTCAGGGACCGGCGGGACATGGAGAGGCACCACGTGGAGCAGATGCAGAGCTTGGAGGACAAGTTCCAGCTCAAGATCAGAGAGCTACAGACTATCCACGAGGAGGAGCTGAGGACCCTGCAGGAGCACTACGCCCAGAGCCTGCGGTGCCTGCAGGAGGCCCTGCACCGCTGCCAGGGGCGGCCCCCTGAAGCTCTGCCGGCCCCCGGCCCCCCGGGCGGCCCTCAGCAGCCTCTCTCCTCCAGCTGGCCCGCGGACCAGCCCCAGGATGCCCCGCAGAGCGGCAGGCCAGAGGCTGACTCCATGACGGGGCTGAGAGAGCGCATCCAGGAGCTCGAGGCCCAGATGGACATCATGCGGGAGGAGCTAGAGCACAAGGACCTGGAGGGCAATGCAGCCACGCTGCGCGAGAAGTACCAGAAAGACTTTGAGAACCTTAAGGTTCTGAAGCACCACCTCCTTTGCAAGGCGGTTGAGGGGCGGGCATTATGCTGCTTGTCGGGGGGGGCAGCGTCTGCCTCACAGGCTCTCGGGGTGCAGCCAAGACACAGTTCTTAGCTCTGAGTTACTGAACACACAGACTCGAGTTGTCCCTCCCCTGACTCCTCGCTGGCGTGGTGTGGTCTCAGAGCAGGGCCTGGGCAGGGGTCTGGCCTCCTGCTCAACGTCCACCTCCCCACCCCCCCACCCCCCCGCAAGGAGGCCTCACGGAAGGACAACAGGAGCACCACGGGAGAGGGAGTGTGGTCTACCCATAACCTCTCTGCTTTGTCCCTCTGTGGGCCCCAGCAGGGGGAGCCTTTATTGTCCCTGTCCCAGCCTCACCCTCTCTTCTGCCCCCGAGGAACCCACTGCAGGCTGGGACCTGTGCAAACCTAGGAGAAGCACCCAGGAGAAACGGGCCAGAGGCTCCCTTAGAGGGCTGCCTCCTTCTAATTATCCTGAGAGCAGAGTTGAGGTTCCCAAGAGATGGTGTCTAGGGTCACTCTCCCCTCCCAACTCCCTGTGGGGAACTGGCATTTAACGGGCACTCTGAAAGAAGGGCTTCTCTACAGAGCACGCCTCTCAGCCACTGGTGTTCCTTTTCCAGGGGCTGAGAGACATGACCCTGCCCAGCAGCTGCCCCCACGGCCCTCCCCATTTCACGCTCTGCCTCATTCAGCAGGATAGCCAGGCCCTGTCGTGTAGAGGTGACCTTCCCAGGCTCCCTGGGGCCTTGGGCCTGTGGGCCCATCCAGGTTCTTGCCTGCTACCTTCAAAGCTAGAGATGCCTGCCCGCGCCTCCCCAGAGCTTTCCGTCCGCTTCTTGGCGCTGTCCTGAGCTTCACACCGCCCCTCGGGGCTGTGCACAGTTAAACACCCAGGCTCCGCAAAACCCATCCGTCCCCAGTCAGGCCCTGGGTAGGATGGCGGCCTGGCCCGCCGGCGCAGAGCGGGCTCCGGGGCTGTGGGCTCCTGCTGCGCACGCGCAGAGCTGCGCCCCAGCAGGCCGCTCGGGCCCATGGCTCCGGGAGCAGGACGGCGGCATGCCGCGAGTCCACGGTGTGGTCCTCACCTCTGTGTGACGACGCAGCCCCCGCGCCACAGACGGGCACGAGTGGTCGTCAGCAAGCTCTCCGGTGGCCCGGAGGCCATTTTCATTGTTCTTTTCCAGGCCTGAACCTTTTGAAAACTGTTGTGAACCATGAGAAAGCTTGAAGGGCTGCTTTCCAAAAGTGTACAAATGACGCCCCCTGTGGGGGTCAGTGCGTGCAAGCGCAGCATTCGGATGGGCCAGGTCCACCCTTCACAGTAGTTTGCACAGACACTGTTCCCTAGCGCCCTCCCGGGAGAGGCCTCAGCTCCTTCCCCTGAGGCCCAGCAGGCCTGTGTGGCCCCACGCGCGGGCGCATTCACACTCTGTGTTCCCCGGGAGCCACGTGCTCCCTCCACACCACAGTGAGCTGCTCCCTCTGGTTCCCACAGAGCCCCTGCGCAGTGAGGCACTCTCAGCCACGTGTCAGTCAGCTGGACACCGATAAGGCCCCAGCTCATGACAGCCTCCCATTAGTTAGCAAGAAATCTGGTTGGTGGTCCTCTGGTAGCATGTCTCTGGGGACTCGGACACCACTCGTGCTGCGTATCCTGTCGTGTGCCTGCGAGCATCCAGCACGTCCACCGTGTTCTCAGTGACCCCCTAGAGACCCAGAAAGTACAACCAAGTAGAACCGTTGAGGGGGCCTGGCTAATGGCTGTTACTTTGTGCAGAGTTTTGCCTGGGTCAGGGAGACCAGCGTCTTGGCCTGATGGCCCCTCTCCTGACAGCTGCAGGCTGACACCTTCCCTCACAACTCTGCACGATAGTCATCGAGGGACTTTTATTGATCCCAGGGATCACTGGCTTAAAAACTAAAATTTGTGAATCATTTTTTTTTTTTTAATGTTTTATTTATTTCTAGGAGAGAGAGAGAGACAGTGTGAGCAGGGGAGGGTCAGAGAGAGGGAGTCCCAGACTGAAACAGGCTCCAGGCTCTGAGCTGGCAGTCAGCACAGAGCCCGACACGGGGCTCGAACCCACAAACCGCGGGATCACGACCTAAGCGAAAGTCGGACACTTAACCGACTAAGCCACCCAGGCGCCCCTGTGAATCATTTTTTAACACGTATGCTGTCCAAGGAAGCAGCTGATCTTTAAAGATAATTCCATGTTTCTATTAGTAAGAGTCTTCACCCTTAACTTTAAATATTGTAAAGCACTCAAGTCAAACTAAACCCTGAAAGACCTTCTAGCTGTGTGTTCGCTGTGAACCAATGCATGCCGCAGGAAAGATGGGGGGCTTGGAGAGGGCCAGGGGCCACGGAGCTAGACTTCCTCTGGCTGTCCTGTGGTGTGGGCGGAGGCCCAGCTTCCCGATGGGGCCACCTGGGAGAGGCAATGGCTAGGTAATGGTGGACAGCAGTGAAGACCATTTGCCTAGTGCAGCCAGTCTGTGGTGGTGAAGTCTAGACTGTGACCACGAGTTCAAAAATATTGACTAGAGAATCTCAGGCCTCTCAATTACTGTGGGGGCTCAGACAGGGACACCCAAGTGTGCTGATTTGGTTTCTTCGTATACTTTCTTGAATCCATGTGCAAGAATATAGGTTGGAAGGGAGGAGCCCCACCATACTTTGCATTTAGAATCTAACATGGCCATGTTTTTCTGCTGTTTTTAAATATTTTTTTAATGTTTTTATTATTTCTGCGAGAGAGAGAGAGAGAGAGAGAGACAGCATGAGCAGGGGAGGGCCAGAGAGAGAGGGAGATACAGACTCTGAAGCAGGCTCCAGGCTCTGAGCTAGCTGTCAGCACAGAGCCCAACATGGGGCTCGAATCCACGAACCATGAGATCATGAGCTGAGCCGAAGTCGGATACTTAACCGACTGAGCGCCCAGGTGCCCCTGTTGTTGTTTTTTAAATCACTGAAAGGCGTGATCCCTACTCTCAATGAGATCTTGCAAGGGATTGAGACAGAGTGTGCCTCCGTGTATAAAACAGCTGCACATACCACCCCCTCACAGCTGTGTGGCACGTTCGCCTGGCCTTCTGATAATAGGACTCTGATTAGCCGTGTCCGGGGTTCTCTGTGTGGGTGTGTGGGATGGTTTGATCCCATCTTAGGGTGTACCTGAGTCCTTCCCCCAAACCCATGTCCAGGTAATAAAACAGCCTGCGTTGTAACAAGACGTGAACTGGACAAGTTTGGAAAGCGGTTCTGTATGTCCCTCGTTTCAGTTAGTGAATCAGTGCCCCTCTGTCTACTCCTTGAAAGAGGCAGAAGGAAGATGCAGGCTGGAAGAAAAGAGATCATGTGGCCTAACCGGAGTCCCTCAGTGGACACCAGGTTAGGGTGGCCAGCTGGTTAGTGGCAGGCCCAGACTCTGTGGCTCCGTGCCCCACCCCTGGCCTCCCCATCATTCACAGGATGGTCCTAGCTCTCTGCAGCTTGCAGACTCATCCCTGTTTGTGACTGTTTATGAAATGCCCTGTTTGGTGCTGTATAACTCAGACCAGATACAGCCAGACTCTTCTCCCTCCCTGTGGTCAGTCCTGCCCACCAGCAATTCTGTGAAGGTCCAGAATCTGCTATTTTCAATTCCATTGCAGCGTCTTCCCACCCACAGTACCAACTTTCCACAGAGAAACAGCATTCAGAACAATTGTAGAAATAAGAATAAGAGCGTATAGATACAAACTCTCTTCTGAACGCTGACAGCATGAATTGCACAGTAGCATCGGTAGGAGCCTACACCTAGCCCTCAGATGGCTCCGCTGGTCTGTGCGCGGTGGCATGCTGGGTGGCGGGGAGCCTGCCGTCGGGAACAAGGAGCCTAGAGGGGCCAGGCTGCCGGTTCATTGGTAACAGAACACCTGGCTCAGAGGTAAAGAAACAAATCCATGGAGTCCCTTTTGTTCTCACAGGCTACATGCGAGCGAGGGTTTGCCGCGATGGAAGAAACGCACCAGAAGAAGATCGAGGACCTGCAGAGGCAGCACCAGCGGGAGCTGGAGAAGCTGCGGGAGGAGAAGGACCGCCTGCTGGCTGAGGAGACGGCAGCCACCATCTCAGGTCCGGGGCTGGGCCTGGGGCCAGTGCAACCCAAGGGCATGGCTTCCTGAGCTGACTGCATGGCCTTTTGGCTGAGACTCAAGCTTTGTCATCCAAGAGAATCCTTCTTTGACAGCTGTCTGGGCCCAGAGCCAACACCGCAGCTACACCCGAGGGGCGGTCCGCAGCCCTCTAGGTGCTTAAGACCACCTCTGCCCCCAGTGCCCGGGGACATCAGAGCACAAAGGTGCTGCAGTGTCTACCTGGCCAGGAAAGCTTATCACAAAGCCGATGCCATCAGTTTTGTGTTACCTTCTTTGTGTATCCTACTCTGGTGGTTTATTTTACTATTAAGGAAACATATACCCACCTGAACCCTTGCTTGTTCTATAAACTCATGCTTGATTTCAGGATTCATACTTCTTTCATCAGCTTGGCTCTCTTCTCACATAAGGAAAAAATGTACCTGCTTCCCTTTTGTGTTGGGAGTTCCCTGGAAATTCTTTGGCTCATGCCTGCCTCAGAGAATCAGTTTGGGAGAAACCAGACTGACCCCTCATGACCTTCGACGTAACAGTGGACAGACATCGGGCTGTCCTGTCCACCTTGCTCCCCGAGCCTCTCGCGCTGATGGCCGTGTCTTTCTTTGCCTGCAGCCATTGAAGCCATGAAGAATGCCCACCGGGAGGAGATGGAGCGCGAGTTGGAGAAGAGCCAGCGGTCCCAGATCAGCAGCATCAACTCGGACATCGAGGCCCTACGACGGCAGTACCTGTGAGTCTGCTTCCTGCCCCCAGGAGGTGGCCCTTGTGGGCCGGGCTGGAGGAAAGCCCTTCGGATGAGGAGGGACAGCTTTCCTGTGTCTTTATAAGAGCCACAAAGACACGGGTCCCAAGGGCGGGCATTGGCGAAGGCCCAAGGGCTCTGAAAGCGACTCAGAGCCACCCTTCCTGAGTGGCTGCACAGCTTCCCAGGCTCATCTTTGGTTTCACTAGTGGGAGAAGCACCCTTTTCCAAGGGGTCCAGGGTGAGTGACAGCATCACCAGGCTGTGATTTTCTGAGCCTGGATAAAGCCTGGGCCTAGGGGGGGGTCACACACAAAGTATCTCCAAAGTTAGTGTTGAAAACAAATCACAAGAGTGAATTCTCTGCTGACATGAGACTTTTGTCTGTGGGACTATTAAGCTGCTTGAAAGAGGAGCAAGTAAGGCTACAGTGTAGTTTCAGTAAGCCTGGAGTGCTTGTTTTGTTGTTTGCTTATTCTGAGAGAGAGAGCATGTGTGAACAGGGGAGGTGGGGGAGGAGAGAGAGGGTCCTAAGCAGGCTCCATGCTGTCAGCGCAGAGCCCGGCATGGGGTTCAGTCTCACAAAAACCGCAAGATCATGACCTGAGCCAAAATGAAGACTCAGACACTTGACCGACTGAGGCACGCGGGCACCTTGCAGCACTGTTTAAGTTGTCCCTGTTGTGGCCGGGAACGAGTTTGCTGAGGCCACAGAATGAGTGGGCCCCGCTCCCTGCTCAGCTCTTTGCGTTGTGTCTCGTCATTCCTCAAGTTTCACGAAGGGGACTCGCAGAGCCTGGCAGGGGTGGGGCCCCCGGCGGGGAGGGCACAGAGGTGAGTGGTGGCCTCTCCCCACTCACTGCAGGGAGGAGCTGCAGTCCGTGCAGCGGGAGCTGGAGGTGCTATCCGAGCAGTACTCACAGAAGTGTCTGGAGAATGCCCACCTGGCCCAGGCACTGGAGGCCGAGCGCCAGGCCCTGCGGCAGTGCCAGCGTGAGAACCAGGAGCTCAACGCCCACAATCAGGTGAGCCGGCGGCCAGGCGAGCCCGGGCTGCAGTTGGGAGCCGGGTCTTGTGAGCGGTGGCCTGAGCTCCTGAGCCACAGAGTGGCCGCCCCGTCTGCAGGCTTCTCCCTCATGTGTTGCGTCACCGTGTACTGAGGGAAACGGGCTGCGGGTGGCAGAGCTCAGACCAACTGCTGCATGAACCCACTGTTTCCCTCGGGGGTCATTTCAGCTCCAGCCCTTCTGGGATCTCTGATCGCCTCCATGTCTCCTGAGGTCTCTGGCTTTGTGCTGAGCAGGGCCCGCGAGGGAGGGTCATTGCACCTGCTCCAGGTCTCCTGTATTTAAACGTCTCCCAGTCGAGTCCATACACTCTTCACAGTTTTTTTTTGTTAGATTTTTTGTTAGATTATTTTAAAATTTGCCTATTCTTCAGAAAGTTGGGGTACCTTTAAAGTCCTGGCTAACGGAAAGGCTCGAGGTAGGTATAGTTTGATAAAAGCCACTCTGGTTCCTCATTGGACCACTGTCTGCAGACCCACTGCTCGGACCCAGTGCCTGGGGGGACAGACGTGCTGGCCAGCTCCAGGCTCGAGGTCTCTCTGGGCCACGGTCACCCCGTAGGAGGGTGCCCCGGTGGCACAGGTTCCACCTAGTCACTGCAGTGGCCTAACATGTCCTCTTGCCAGTTTGAAAAACTGGTTCAGAAAGTGAGTGGGGAGGACGGCAAGAGGGCCTGACCCTCCAGGAACTCAAGTTTGACAAACTGGGAAATGCACGGATCCTGCTTATGGTGACAAAAAGGTATTGAGGATTATTTCAGAATCCTGCATACACAGTTCGACAGTTGCTTCCAGAGCCCATGTGAACGGCTTTTGCAGGGATATAAAGCACAGGTGGGGACAGGCTCACATGCCAGATCTGTAACACCATGGCACGTGTGTGCAAGCACCGCCCGCGGCTTCTGTGCTCACACAGGCACCGCCCCCTCCTGGTCGGGCCGTGTGAGCACTGCCCCCGCAGTGGCTGCTCGGCATTGTGCGTACTGTGTTGTCGCCCCACAGGAGCTCAACAACCGCCTGGCTGCGGAGATCTCACGGTTGCGGACGCTGCTGACCGGGGACGCCGGCGGAGAGGCCGCCGGCTCACCTCTCACGCAGGGCAAGGATGCCTATGAGTTAGAGGTACCGCTCAGGGCCCTTCCCCAGCTGTGCACCATACGAGCCCCAAATGGGGACCAAGAGGTGGCCCTCAGTGTATGGTATCATTGCAGGGATGAGAGTTGGAGACAGCAGGAGGGGACATGGAAAGATCCACATCACCCCCGGGCAGCAAAAGACGATGGCTGCCAGGGAGTGTGGGGTCCGCGGCAGGAGTGGGGATCCCTTGTGAGGCCACGGGGACCTTTAACCCCATCCCCACACTGTTTCAGCCACGTGACAAATACCAACCACGTGGAGTGAAATATTTAATAGCTTTGTGAACTCCACAGTTGCTTGCAACTTTAAGTCAGAATGATTGATTTGTATGTCTTTTTATAAAAGCACTGAGGTTCTTTCTCCCCATTCAGTTAAGACTTGGTCAGGGAAATGTGCTCAGTGATGTGAAGGGAGGCAGAGTGAGTTCGGGGAAAGTTTCAGCAGATGCTTTCCTGGGCCCAGTCCTAGGAGCTCACCGTGGCCCTTCGGGCCGAGAAACCGACTCTTGGGTCC
The DNA here is from genome assembly GCF_008692635.1 of Crocuta crocuta. Classification (NCBI taxonomy): domain Eukaryota; kingdom Metazoa; phylum Chordata; class Mammalia; order Carnivora; family Hyaenidae; genus Crocuta; species Crocuta crocuta. Next base: position 673,021 of record NW_027533258.1, read on the forward strand.
AGGAAGAATCGCAGTGACTCCTTTCTGTTTTCTGTATGTGATGCAGACTGTTAGCAGTGGTTCAGTGTATTCACTGGCATTTCTGGCTGCATGTGGGTGAGGAGGAGGGGAGGGAGGACAACACCCGTTTCCCAGGGCATAGAGGGCTTCTCTGCTCGGCCCTCACCTTTGCTTTCAAGACTCTGGAAGTTCCTTTGCTGCTGGATGTCAGTGTGTAATCTCTCTTATTCTAGGTCTTATTGCGGGTCAAGGAGTCAGAGATACAGTACCTAAAACAGGAGATCAGCTCTCTCAAGGACGAGCTACAGACGGCATTGCGGGTAATGGCACCTACCGAGGGAGACAGATCTGGAGGTGGGCTCGGGGTGGAGTGGGGACACATCCTTCCAGGCCTTACACAGGTCCCATCGGTGGATGCCAGTTGTAGGCTGTTCTAGAGTACTTTTTCATTTTTACGAGGACTGTGGTTTCAAAATTGAGTTTTCTTTTTTTTAAGTTTATTCTGAGAGAGAGCAAGCGAGCATGAGCAGGGGAGGAGGGGCAGAGAGAGGGGGAGCAAGAGAACTCCAGGCAGGCTCTACACTGTCAGTGCAGAGCCTGACTCGGGGCTCGATCTCATGAACCATGAGATCATAACCTGAGCTGAGATCAAGAGTCGGACATTTAACTGATGGAGCCACCCAGGTGCCCCTCAAAATTGAGTTCTCTTAAAACGCCAGCATTGAAGCGGGTCCTTGCTCGCCGTGCCTCCTGTGTGCTTCGGCAGGGATAGGGGGACCAAACAGAAATGCCATCCTGCAAAGTGAGAGTTTGGTGAAGCGCGCCCATTTCCACCAGGGCCTTCTTGGAATCAGAGAGGAGATGATGGAATCCCTGGGGGCCATTCAGTCACTAGGAAATTCAAGACAGAGGAGAGGTTTTCTGGGAGGTCTTTGGTGGGTCAAGGCTATGCCCGTGCTTGCCAGAGCTCCTGCAGAGTCTCCTGCCGCATTGGGACAGACTGTCAGCTCTGCCCATCTGACTCTGTATTGAGTTCCTGCCTCTGGAAGATGTGGATCGACCTGCCCCCATAACTGCCAACAGCATCCCTCAGTCTCTCTGCAGGGCGTCCCAGCCCCGGGAAGACGGGCCACCTAGCCTGGCCCTAACCACCACTTGCTTCTGCCCCTTTTATCCCCAAGGACAAGAAGTATGCTAGTGACAAGTACAAGGACATCTACACAGAGCTCAGCATCGTGCGGGCGAAGGCCGACTGTGACATCAGCAGGTTGAAGGAGCAGCTGAAAGCAGCCACGGAAGCGCTGGGTGAAAAATCCCCTGAAAACGCCCCCGTGTCTGGATATGGTGAGTCCTCCACACTCACAGCTCATCTGCGCCTGGGCGAGCTCAGAGCTTCACCAGCACCTGAGGGAAGGCAGAGGAGCCTTTTCTGTATTTAGACCTGAGTGTCATCAGAGAGGGGGGGGCCCTGGGGCTGGAGGGCGCCTGGGCCTGCACAGGCTCCCCAGGGCTGGGAAAGCATCGTCCTCTCAGCGTGCTGGGGGCGGGGGGAGGCTGTTGTCCCGATGGCCTTGAAGGAGAAGTCACTCTGTTGGTGTGTATTTGCACAGTAGTAACAAGTTGCATTTTTGCATTTTTCTGTTTTCCTGAAGAACCCAATAGCTTGGTGACAGCTGCTGTCACCAGTTGCTTGACCCTGGGGCTTGACCGTTAAGTCTGTAAGAGGCCATGGGGGTGGGGGAGGGGAGGACAGTTTTAGAGTAACATCCCGAAAATTCAGCTGTTGTCTGTCTGCCAGCTGAGTACTAGTGGCCGCAGCAGTGCTGGCCGCTGGGCAGAAGGCAGAAGGTAGGTCGGTTGCGCTGCCGCTGGAGGCGGACTGGCGGCACCGTAGCACACTACTTGTAATCAACCTGGAGACTAGCTCAGGAGGGATGACAAAGTGACGGTAGTGGCAGCTTCTGGGGAGGAGCCTGAGGGAGAATGCATACATCCTGGGACCTGCCAGTTTAACTTCTGAAGAATGAGAACACAAAGGTGTGCAGATAAGGATATTTCGCAGTTGCAGCAAATAGAGGACTGTGGCTTCCTGAAGAGGTCCATGGAGATTGTGTCTGGATGTAGGGAGAGATCCCTAAGTGTACTAAATGTAAGCCCCACCCCCAGCAGGACACAGGGTACCGTGTGACCCAGTGAACGGTCGCTGAAGCAGCCACGTTTAAGAAGTCTGCAGAATGGTGGCTGTCTCCTTGGGGGTGGGTCACGATCGGTCTTACTCTGGTTGTCAGGGGGTTGGTGTGGCTACATATGCAGCGGCATGGTTGGTCTGCTCAGAAGGATCTGGGGCGTTTTACGGTTACTGGCTTCATATGCTCCTAAAGCCGTTTCAGGAAGTGTCAGAAGTGCAGCGATAAATAAGCTTTGGAGGTTTTTTAACATTCAGTCTGGTTCTGTGGGGTTTTATAAAACAAAAGTAACCATTCTGTTTGTTCTTTCAGATATAATGAAATCTAAAAGCAACCCTGACTTCTTAAAGAAAGACAGATCCTGTGTCAGCCGGCAACTCAGAAACATCAGGTCCAAGGTGAGTCTGGGGTCTGGCCCCCAGCTGTGTGGGGCTCATGGACATTAGTGCGAGGAGCCGGACTCAGAGCCCACCATGGGCCACAGCAGAGGGTCCCCAGGTCCCAGAGCTCATCTGGCTCCACATGCCTACCCGCTGGGCCAGTTCTGGTGGCTTCCAGCGCTGTGTCTCCTCCGTGCCCAAGTGGAACCTTCTTCTGACAGTGACAGTTGAGGCGCCGGGCCTCCGAGAAGCAGGGCTTGGAGTGAATTCGACCTTAGACATCCAAGGCCAGGTTTCACCCTAGTGCCCTCCTGGGCCAGCCCCGCTCTGTCTGTACTGTCCTTCACATGTCCCTTGTTTAATACTGACGCCACCTGCCTTCAAGAGAGGAAGCTGCCTGCGCCTCTCGCCCCAACCACGTAGCGCTTCCCTGGCCTGTGGTCCCCATCCCACTGCGCGCCTCTCCGCGGGAAGGATGGGCGGAGGGTGGGAGTAACGAGCATGTTGCGTTTAGGATTTATTGTGTGTGTGTCTTATTTTTTGCTCTTTCCTCTGACAGTCCGTAATTGAGCAGGTCTCATGGGATAACTGAAACGAGCCCGCTTCCAGGTCCCCTGTCATGTAGGTAAACCACCTCTCACCACCCACCCACCTGCCACCCTCGAGGGGGCGGCTACCTGCATGCACTGCTCACACCTCCGTAGCAAGCTCCTCGTTTTATTGTCCCTTACACCCGTCTGCTCCAGCAAGCACATACCCGGTCTGGGTCAGGTTCCCCACGTAACCTCCTACTAGGGTTGATCCTTGGCCGAGGGGAGCGTCCCCCTAGCTTGGCAGGAAGCCCAGAGAGGCAGCATCTCGGGTGGGTGTGGGCTTGCGAGCGGCCGCCAGCCCTGGTCAGCGTGCATGTCGAATGATCCGTGCGTTCCACGTTCTCTGGGGAAACCCATCTTGCCCTCTGTCCAGAGGGGACCTGACTGAGACCCGGCAGCCACTGACAAGCAGTCTCTCATCTCTGAGAAGCCCCACACCGAGTTAAGGGGCCGAGGCAGGCCAGACCCAGGTATTCAGGGAGCCAGTACGTTGCGGGGATAGCCAGGAAAATGGCTCAGCAGTGCAGGAGGACAAGGAAGGATCGGGGCTGAGTGTTTACCAGCACTTTTTTTAACTAAACAAAAAGCTTCTTTCTGGGTGCCATTGAAGGCAGTGGTCTAAAGAAAGGATGTGGGGGCACCTAAGTGCCGGCTGAGACGTATTGTGTTTGAAAACAAACGGAAGGACAGTGGGCCCTCGCCTGGACGTCCCCAGCCTGCCACCAGGCCGGGCATCCCGGTCCCACGGCAGCTCACTGCTAGTGTGCTTCTGGCTGAGCTGCCTTGATCTCGTTAGTTCTTGGACCACGCTCCTGGCAGCGGGGATGCTGCCGGGCTCGGGGCACGGGGTGCTGGCTCCGGTGCTCCCATGTCTGCGGCTCGCTCTCAGGCAGGACCTGCAGTCCAGCAGCCTCTGGCTGAGGCCCTTTAGCCCGCTGGCTCGGGTGAAATGGATTTGCTTTCAAAGGAAGACTTTTAAGAAAATGCAAGTATTTTCAACCTAGTCAGTTTGGTTTTATTTATACTTCTCCAGTCTCCAATCACTTACAACCAAATAGGGCTTAGGTTTGATTGAAAACTTAGCTTGGGCTTTTTCTATAAACATGAAAAACACTCTGTGTAGCAAATGGAGAACTTGTTCTTTTATGGTTTTCTTATTGAAGGTTCTACTTCCTATTTGAGGTCGAACTGAGGCTGCTGTAAGTTCACTGTTAATGATTTAGGTCTGTTGCCCCTGCCGGCAAATGACGGGCAATGAAAAGCTTATGCTACACCTGGGACCTTGCTGCGGCGAGGCCACCCCGTCCGAACACGTTCTGTGTCCTAGGGGTGTGTTTGAGTTTGTCCCTTCTGAACAAAAGGCCAGAAAATCCGTGAAAAGACCTTTGTCAATACGGACTTTGCAGTGGCGTGCTGGGAAACCCTTTTTTGCTGGCCAGGAAGCAGCTGAAGGAAAGGTGGAGAGTGAGGACGCTGTCGGGCACGCCCCCGGAGGTCGTGCCTCCAGGGCGGCCTCAGACTGTCAGAGGTGCCAGGATCCAAACGAGAGGGGTCAGGAGGCCAGGAATGGGCTTCTCCCAGATGTGTTTGTGTCCACATGTGACTTGGCCAAGTTTCCAGTGTCTTCGTGTACATACTGTTCCGCTGGCCTGAGTAGAAAGGGACCTTGCATATATGTCCTTAGGGACACATGTTGTGATGCGCAGGCCTAGGCCTGTTTGCAGCGTGTGCTGGCACTCACACTTAGACGTGTGCCGTCCTCTTCCCTGAGTGTATTTGAAAATCACTCCCCCACCACCACCTCCGGAAGACCCGGGAATGAAGTTGCCCAGAATCGAAACCTGTCAGTGGTGCTCTTCCATGTGGGCTCTGATGTGTCCTGATAAGTCCTTTGTTGATGTTCTCTTTCTATATCCTGCCTCACTCAAAAGGATCAACAGTCTCAGCTCCCTCAAAGTCAAAGCAAGCTCACTGCTTCAGGGCATCATGGCTTTTCTGAGATCGAGACCGGAGCAAACCTTTCCCATAGGGCCCTCACGGAGGCCCCCAGCTGGTAGTCTGAGTTTGGGGTCACAGAGGCACCTGCTGAAGACACCGGCAGTGTGGGAAGAACGAGCCCCAGAAGAGCTAGCTGTGCACCCCAGGGGCCCTTGTCTGGGTACACAGGGTCAGTGCGGGGGTCGTCTTTCTACCCTTACAGTTCTGCTCTAGCATACCGCGGTGTGTGGCACTGGGCACACAGCCTTGGGCTGCCTGCCCCTCATCGCCCTGTTGCCCAGCAACAGGTCCCGAGCACAGCAGGGGCTCCAGCAGTGCAGAGGAGCACAACAGAGGCGGGCCATTTGCTATCCCTTGGGTCCCAGGGCCCTCCTCACGTAAAGTCCCTGGTCGGAACAAAGCGATGTGGCGAGTGACAGACCTGCCGGCACTTAGGTGTGGAGCCACCCGCACTGGGGTCACTGATGTGCGCCTGGCTGTCCCTTGACCGGACACACTGGGGGAAAGACCCGAGAGCGTGTGACACAGTTATGTATGTTATGGGTATTGACACCTCAGGGTGGGATGTGGATTTGCCCCACTGAGTCCTCAGGCTGACTCAGTGGCAGACTTCAACACGGACCCTGATCACCTTCGTATGTTGAGGTCCATCTGGACCAGTGGGTTTCAGAAGGGTTATCCATAGAACCTTTTATTTTAAAAAAAAAAAAAAAGTGACTTTATTCATTTACACACATACAGCTCACGGCTCTGCAGTATAGAAAGCAAACCATTGTTCTAGGTGACGGAAGGGAGGCACCAGGGCCCGCCTCTCACCTTGTGGAAAGCTGTGTCACATGGGCCACGCTCACGGACGCACAATCCAAAGCATCAGGCGGCGCCACGCCAGGAGCTCCTTGGAGTGCACGGGAGCCAGAGGCCGCTGGCTGCGCTCTCAGGCCCACGGGAGCAGCGCGGCACCCGGCCCCAGCGCCCCGTTCCACAGCGTTGAGTTTTGGCTAAAACCGGCGTCGTTGTCTGGAGCCTGTACCCGGGGCCACCTCTGAGGTTCACACGTCCTAGAGGACCCTGTACCCTTGTGAGCTCTGGCACAGGCCAGCCGGCCAGTGGCCAAGTCTGAGGCTGGTGTTGAGACTTGCCACGAAGATCACATGGCCAGTAAGGGACCAGCCCCGTGCGCGCCGGTGCTCGAGGACCCTCAGCCATGCTCTGAAGTGATGTTCCTTTTTTTGTTGAGAAGCTAGATCTTTGGGAGACGCGTCTAAGAGTAAAAGGGGAAATATTCTGTCCCCCAGTTAGTAAAGTGTCATTCATCCTGGAACACACAGATTTCAAAATTACCAAGGTCACACTTGAAGGGAGTATTGGTTTCACATTCTGAACATTTTAGTAAATATGTTCACATGTTTCCAGGTCCCCAGTAACCACAAAGCCACAAAGGCTGCTGACCAGGGAGCAGCCCAGAGGGAAGCTGGCGCTGCCCGGGTATAGCCCACGGAGCAGGATCCCCGGCTTCGTGCCGCCAGCAATGCCCCTGGGTCCCCTGCTGTCCTCCTCACGAGGCTCAGCATCACAGTCCTGGAAGAACCCGATGTGGAGAGAGCCCACGGGAGGAGGACAGAGACGGGGGGATGCCTAGCTCTTGGCACAGCTTTGTCCCCTGGCTGAATCAATCTGATCACTGCTTGTCTAAAGGGCCCTAAGCTCAGAATTTAGCTGCTTACACACATGGTCTGTTTCTCTGGTTTTTTCCTTTTTCATCCAGATAACACCGTTTCACAGGGGACAGCTCTCTCCTTAGCATGCCCCACTAATCTCTCAAGGAGCCCTTCCCACCCTGCCCTCCGTCCCGGCACCCGCACCTCTGTCCAACTGCAGCCTGCACACATGGCGCCAGGCCCGGTGTTAACGGTTTGTTTCTTTTTTCTCCTGCTCTCGTGTCCACCCAGAGTCTGAAGGAAGGCCTGACTGTGCAAGAACGCTTGAAGCTCTTTGAATCCAGGGACTTGAAGAAAGACTAGCTGTGTCCCGTTCAACTTGAACACACACCCCTCCCAGCTCGTGGCAGCACTACCCAAGCGCTGCTTCTTGTCTGTACCTTTATTTTTTATTATTGTTGTTACTGTTGTCATCATTAACTGTGGGTATGGATGCATGAGAGACTGGTTTATGGGTTGTTCACACCGTTCCCCGCTGTGTTGATTCCAGCTTCCTGTGTCTTTGTCAAAGCTTTGTTCCCACGGTATTCGAAAATCTGCCAAGCAGCGGGGGGGCCCTGGGGGGCCAGGAGGGCTGTCAGCTCCTGGCCAGGTCTGCGCAGAGCCCCCTCCCGCCGCAGCCCCACCGCACTCACCGTCAGTATTAAGGCCCAGCAGCCTGTCGATAAGCTAGCTCGTCCTGCCGAGTGCACTGTGCGGGGTGTCAGGGCCCGGGCGGTTCTCGCTCTGCCGCGTCCGAGGCCCTCAGAGAGCGTAGGGCGTCAGGTGGTGGCACCAACAACTCACTAGCCTTCAGGAGGAGCTAGGGGAGCAGGTCAGGGGGCGTGGGTCGCAACCCCCGGTCACCACCTTTGGCTTGGGAGGAGGACGGCGTTTTGTATTGGTCCCACTGATTCAGCTTACAGCCGCACCCCTGATAATCGCGGGAAGCCTTTCACAACCTGGAAAATGTCGAAAGCAGCCACTCCTATTTTTGTTTGTTTTTTATTAAATCTTGCACAAAACCCCGGCCCCTCTCATTCCTTCCTACGCTCGCTCCTTTCTTGGTCACCAGTAGCCCTGGTCTCTTCCTAACAACTTAAGAGGGTTGACCTGCGGCCTGGGGTTTCAGACTGTGCTTGCAAAGCGTGATGGATTCCCTTGGGGAATCAGTCAGGGGGAAAGACGGTTCTGGTCTGTAACCTTTCAGAAAGAAACCTCCGTGTTGTTTTTGAGAAGGTTGAGCGAAGACCCCTATGTTAAGTCAAGAAGAAAGTACAGAGGATGTCGGAATCAGATGAAAACTGCCATTATTGTATGTTTTTAACTCTAATCTGAGCTCTGAGAGGTTCTTGCACAGCGTTCAGGGAGCCTAAAGCAAGTCTGTACTAACAATGTTGCTTTTTCTAACAGAGTAAGATAAGACCTCTTTACCTGCCATGAAACACAACAGCAGTTCTTGAAAATCTCTTACACTGGGGCTTCCATCCTGGTGCCAGGAAAATGATTAATACTGTTAAGATGAGGGGTGTAAACAAAGCCGCGCCGAGTGGGAAGCCATTTGTGGCTGCAGAACGGCCGGGAGCGCTGCGCCGCGCTAGTCTTGGGAGGAACTTGTGACGGTCTCGCCGCCGCTGTTGCCTGTTGATTTCACTGCCAAGAGCACGCTTTCACTCTGTGTTGATGATCAGGTGCGCAGTCGGGTACATGGGTACTTTGGGAGTCGAAATGTCACCTCGCTCAGTCTCTAGATGCAGTTAACAGGCTCATCCAGGGAAAGCTCTGGAAGGCTGGGCAGAAGGGCCTGGGGCGTACAGTCTTCTCCCAGGAATAAACCCTGAGGTCTCCGCTGGCATCAAGCCTTTTCTGTTCACCAGCCTCCAGAGTCTTAACCCACACCTGTCACTCCTTTGTGCTATTCTTCCATGTTTTCAAAAGCAAAAGAATATTAGGTCTGGTTTCTCAACGCCACTTACCAGACACCATTCCCCACACCTCCCCCCCCTCCCCCATGTAGATTGGCAGCGTTTTAGAAAGGACCGTGGTTTTGTGTGTGTGCCGCTCAGAATGTGAGGGAGAGGAGATGCTCAGGCCCCCGTGTCCGTTTGGGCTCTAGAATAGTGTGTGATGCGTGTGTCCTCCAGGGCAGAAAGTGAGGTGATGACCAGCACCAGCTGATGGGGTCAGGGCCTTGTTGCCTGCTCTCCACACAGGCTGTGTCAGCACCACGGTTTCAGGTCACTGCTTCGGAGAACTCCCCTCATCTAGTGCAGTTTCCTCTGTGAGTGTCCCTCCTGCCTCTGGGGACTTGGGGCCCTTTTCCAGGCGGCCCCCTGGAGCCAGCCCTCTCTGGCTTCTGGTTTCCTGACAAGGTCCCTGCATGAAATGAGGCCCCATCTGCCTTCAGACGGTGCCAAGGGTGTGAAACCTGCAGTACTTCAAGTAGGTCAGAGTGCTTTGCATGCTCGTATTCATCAGTTAGCCCTGGCGTCCTGGGAACAGATGTGCTGAGGGCAGTATATGGAGGTGCAAGGCAGAGACCAAGAGAGAGACCGGTCCCTGCAGCCTCTGAAGGCTCCGCCTCCTCACCCCAGAGACCGTGAAGCTCACTCCCCTGGGATGCTTCAGTCTGGCTGTTACCAGGAGTGGGCCAGCGATGGGTGCGCCCTGGCTTCTCTCCAGCAAAAGGCTCCTCCTGCTGCAGCCTCCAGAAAAGGCCCTGAACCTCGCCTGGTCTTGCTGAGCATCGCATAGTGACGACTGTGGCCTAGACCCCAGTCTGAGCCACCTGCTGATAAGCCCGTCCTCTGGCTGGAGTGAGCAGACAGAACAAGATAAGGGGGTCTTCACTTCCCTGAAGCACTCCAATCCACTGTGCATGCTCTCCGTAGACCACCCAAAACCCCGAGGAGGAATTTAGCCACCAAGTTCCCAAGAGAAAAAAGAATAAAGTTGTGGGGGTGGAGTTGGTTTCTGTGCTGGGGAGAAGTGTCCTTTGGTGGATGGGGCACTGTAGGTGATTGTGAACTCGGGGTGCTCACACTGCCCCTGGTGCCAACCAAGCAGTGGGGGGCGTCCCCACTTCCCAGGGGGAGATGAGCACATGGATCCAGTCTTCACAGTTGTAATTATTTTCCTGTAAATGGTCACTAGTCCACTGTGGTCCGCTAGCACCTGCCACATAAGGCACACCAAACGTGAACAGGAAAACGGAACCATTTGACTTTGACAGGTTCTGTGAACGTATGTGTAAATTACAGCATGCACACGTCTGCACACGTGCATGCACACGCACCATGAAGAGCCGCTTGCTGCCAGTCAAGTTCCTTTATCTTTGTGTGTGCTGCCATTGCCTGAGTAGATTTAGAAGCTAACATTCTGGTGACAGCGGCTATCTGCAGCCTCCCTGGCAGACGTGTGGCAAAACGTTCTGCCTTTGGAAATTGACGCTTGTGCCGTAAGGCATCAAAATGGGTCTGAATTTGATGGAGGTGGTTAGAGCCATCCAAGGGGTGACAGGTGAGGCCGTGAGAGGAACATGTGAATTGGTCGAGAACCAGGATCAGAGGCTCCTCCCTATGAGTCCAGAGAGTGGAAAGGCTGAGAACAAGGGAAAGCTCCAGGCTCTGGCTACTTAAGTGGAATCTGTCACGCCGTGGACCAACCAGTCACTAGCTCACTGACCCAACAGCTAGGCATCAGGGTGCCTAACAGCGGCCAAACTCGGGAAGAGAGGTAACTGCGGTTCTTAAGAAACATAGTTGTAACCCTCGGAGTCTGCCTGCAAGGAACCGTGACAGTTAATAAGGCCAAAAAACAAAATTGATGCCATAAGAAAACAAGTTTATGGAGCTCTATTTAATGGTGTTTACTTCACCACGGAAGGAGCTGGAACACTCCCATGCCACTGCTGCCTGGCGGTCCCTTTGGCACGTGTGTTTTTAACCTGGGCCTGGGCCTGAGACAGCACTTGTCTGCCCCACCCCTGCTGGAGGCCAAGCATCTGCCCCGTGGCCACTTTTCTTGGGCTATAAAGTGACACGGCTGTGCCGGGGTGCCCGCCAGCTTGCTGGTGACAGGGAAGTACTGCGGGCACCCCCACATGTGCTCCCCACTCAGATGAGCCAGCAGGTGGTGTATTTCTGTTTAAAAGGTTTCTCCCTCCCATACTTGCTAGAAACTCCCTTGGCTCCCAAAGGCCCTGCGCTGGGATGAGCTGCCCAGGCCCGCTCGGACATGGCCTGATCTCAGGCCCCGTGTGCTCTGTTCATGGCTAACCACACACCAGCTCTTATCCAGGCACTCCAAGCTGTTTTCACGTAGAGTGGAAAGAAAGTGGCCCATCAGCACATTTTCTTCAATCTAAAAGTAGTCGGGAAAGTGTCACCATCATTGTCCCCCAGAAGCTTGCTGCAATTTTAACTTTCTGTTGTATACACAACTTCGAAAGCCAGAAAATACAGAATTCAGTGATCCTGTATCACCAGGAAAGGTGGGAGGGAGGGGGGATTTTAAAGTCTTACGGATAGGGAAACAGTTATCACACTTAAAAGGAAGCAGATACTAAAAGGATAAAAGCTTGTCATACTCATTGGAAGCTTCACTTCGCAGAAACTTCTGTCATTTGGAGTACTTCATGAACAGATCTCAAGTGCCACCTGGACGTTTTCTCCCATCAGCTGGAATTGGCAAGCAAGCTCTCGGGGCCTTTGGGAAGGTGCTGCTGAAAACGTGCTTGTGCTGACACTTTTTACAGTTCAGGTATATGCTCACCGATTTTTTTCATCTTTCATCGTAGGCCCTTGCGCCTATCCGCTCAGCAAGTGCTACGATACCTAAAAGGCATGAGCTCAGACAGTAGACTTCTGATCCGAGGAAAGCTCTTCCCATCCACCTGCGATTGGTCAAAAGGTAGAGTCTGCTGTTCTCGGCACCACGTAGGACACTGTGGGACGTGCCCCTCCCACAGCTGGCCATGTCCGCCCAGCCCTCAAAGTGCTCTTAGGAGATGGGGTCCGTCGTACTTGGGCATGGTGCCGTGTGCTCGCACACCTGGACACTTTCAGCGAGGCCATACTTTCCACAGTGGAAAGTTTAAATAAGAACCAGCCTGAAGTGAGTCTAGCAAAACCATTTGTTTGAGGTTTTTGAGAGGGAGACAGGACATAATGGCAGTACGAAAACAAACATCAATTTCTCTCAAGGGTTGTCTGCTGGAAAGACCCAGCCTCATTCTGCCCTTCTGAGAACAATTTTGAGTATTCTTGTTTCTTTATTAAAGGGAAGAGGTCTCTCTTCTTGAAGTCTTTCAACAGAGGAGTCTCAGCAGAGTAGGAGGAATACCTCAGCACCACACCCAGCAAGGCTGTAGGGAGCAAGGGCCACCTGCCCTAGCACAGCTTGGGCCCCATCCCCCTAGGTGTCCGCGCAGGCCTTGTGGAGAGAAGCCAATGCCCACCTCGCTGGCTTCCAGCTTCTCTATAGAAGCAGCTGCGTTTATTTTCTTCAAAATAACCTGTACATAATGCAGAGGGGGCAGTGTAAATATTACTCAGAAGTTAATACAGGGATTTTTGTGACAGAGTTAGTGTGGATTTGGTTTAAAAATAAATGCAGACATCCCTTTGTAAGCTAGGGAGGATGGCTTTGGGTTCAACCCAGAACGCCACCCAACATGATAAGGAAATGTTTCTAATGAGTGATGCACCTTCTTAAAAGCTTCAGTCAGTCACTTCACAGGCGGTTTTAAGGAGTGTATGACAGCATCTGAAATAACAGGAGCCCTGCATCCATGCATGTTTTCTCTGGAAGAACTCTGTCATGCTTGTTCCCAGCTCACCGTTCAGAGTATCCTCCGGGAAAAGCAGTCTTCCTCAGATATTTCCGTGGAAATCGACAACCTGGGAGACTTCATGGAAAGCATAGTTCTGGCCCAAGCGGCCTGAGTGGGGGGACTTGTGACACCTTGCCGGGCCAGGTGTCTGTGTGCCGCCCGCACCCCCAGATCCCAGGGGAAGCATCGAGGGTGCAGAGCTGCAGCGATGTCCCTTTGCAGCATGTGTCTGTGTCACTCTGAGGAGGGAACATCCGGGAGACCTGCTCATCCAGTGCATAGGCTCACCCAGGAGGACGCAGAGGTCCCGAGGGTGAAGCACACGGTCTGTGGGCATTGGTCAGGGGCCGGTGGGGGAGGGAGGAGCTTCTCAGGACCCAGTTTGAACACAAAAAGGAATAAAGTTCTGGAAGAGCAGTGGTCGCTGGACACAGTTGGCCTGCCGCCCGTCACGTGTCTTGTGCCCTTTACAACTAGTTGTATCACGTATTTCAGTTTTGTTTTATAGAAAGCTAGAAATAGATTATATAAAGAACACTAAAGTCATTACTGTGTTATGTTTATACCACAAAACCACTTACAATTGATTTTAGGATTTACCTTTAGTATTGACTTCTCTACTGACTTACTGTTAGGACTTAAAACCAGTTAAGTGCTAAGAATTCATGTGGTTTTCCTAAGTAATATTTATAAAGTGTAAAACTTCTAAGTAACTCCTCACCAGTTGTAATTCTTAATAACTTTTCTCACAAGTATACTCTATGTCAGAGGGAATGTCTCGGTTCAGCGACCAAGGACGACAACACTATGCCGAACAGCTGTGGGAGCTGATACATGAACAAAGTGGAACATGCAGATAACTTTCTGCTGTGACAAGTTTGGAAATAATCCACAGCAGTGACTTCTGTCACAGCTAATCATTTCAACAGTCAGGTGATACCGTGTTCAAACAACTAGCCCATGTAATTCTAACCGGGGTTTCATTCCTGTACTAACACTAAGTGGTAACGTTCACCAAACAACGTCACATGCTGAGGCCTCCAGGTTCGACAGCCCTCCAGCCCCACATCCGTGCTGTGGTGGCCCCAGGGCTCTGCCGTGGTGGGGGTGGGCATCTTCTGTCCAGCTGCACCGCCCTCCTGAAGAGGTGAGCCCGGTCAGCTAAGCTGCTTGCTCTTCTGACAATTCAACATTTTGATGGTTTCACTGAAGCTTTTTTTAAAAAAATAAACCGTTTCTGAACAACTGTTCACAACAATTGAGGTGTTCCTTTGTCACAATATTTATTCCTTTGTGTGACCTGCTCGATTCCCATGGATGCAGCTGATCGTTTCTACTTTGTAAATATTACCTAACTTTACATAAACTATATCATAATAAACTATTTTTGCATCACCCTGGCATGCTGTGAACGGGAGTTTGTTCGATGGAGAGACGTGCACAATATTCATTTAGGTCAAAATACAGAAACCAGTCAGTAGCCTAGAGACTTATAATGGAGGTTGTTTTTTTTTTTTCCTGTTTATTATAGACTGCTTTAAAAAAAAAAAAAGTCTTCAAAGTTTGGTATCAGCATTTTAAAATCAGGAGATTTCACATAAAAATCTGTATCGTGGGGCACCTGGGGGGCTCAGTCAGTTAAGCATCCAACTTCAGCTCAGGTCGTGATCTCACAGTTTGTGAATTTGAGGCCCCTGTTGGGTTCCACGCTGACAGCAGGGAGCCACCTTGTATTCTGTCTCTTGCCCTCCCTCTGTCCCTCCCCAACTCCCGCTTTCTCTCTCAAAAAAAACTTTAAAAAACGCCCGTGTTCACATACAACACATAGTAAATATTTTATATCATGAATCAAATGAAGGTACATTGGCTCTGCTCTAGAAACCTTCAGGAGAGGCCGAAACCATCGTAAGAAATACTATGGAGAGGAAGGAGCTAGAACTATCAATCAAGGAACTATAATTCTCTCATATCTGCCCCTTGTTAGGTTTATTCACAATAAAGTTTTACTTTGTGTTTAAAAAAGAAAATACATCCTACCTCATGACTCAATGCACACACACCAACTATAACTCAAAATTTCACAAGAGAACACCCCATATTCTGTTTCATTTTTTTTAAAAATTATAGTTGTGACCCACTGAATAAATTTAAAGTAAAGTGGATTTTTCCAATATTGCCACAACCTTTGGAATGAAATAGGTGAAAATGTGTGAAAATCCAAACTTTTATTCAATAAACAAGAAAACCTGACTCTACCTATTGGAAATCAACTTGTAGAATTCATAAAACTTAAATAGAGCACAGACATATAAAGTATACATCTAGTGTGCTATTCGAGTTAAAGGTGTTTCAGTAATTTTTTTGTGAAAAAAATTTTAGACATTGGTCTAATAATTTTCTAATAGCTTTAACATTTTTAAAAGCTGTAAGTGCACTTGTGAAAATCAGCTGGCATCTAGAAAATTTAGCACCTTTTCATGATAAATAGCACTCAGCAAACTAGGAGCAGAAGTAAGCAAACTTAACAAGATACAGAACATCTATAAAGAGCCCACAACTACATACTTAATGGTGAAAAACTGGAAGCTTCCCCCAGAAGATCAACAAGACAAGGATATCTCTTCTCGCCACTTCTATTCAACACTGTACTGGAGATTCTAGCCAGGCAAGAAATAAGAAAAACATCCATGTAGAAAAGAAAGAAGTAAAACTATATTTGCAGGTAACATGATCTTGCATATGGGAAGCCCAAAGGAATCCACTAAAAAAATCTATTAAAACTGATATGAAGTCTAATTTTGCAGGATATAACATTCATATATAAAAATGAACTATTTAGTAGCAATCTGAAACATTAAAAAAGCAATGCCATTTGCAATAACATCAAAAAAAAATAAAACACTTGGGAATCAATTTTTTAAAAGAAGTGTAAGACTTACTGAAAAAAAAAACTACAAAAAATTTAAGATTTAAACAAATGAAAAGGAATCCCATGTTCATGGATTGGAAAATACGATACTGTTAGAATGGCAATACTCTCCAACTTGATCTACAGATTCATCACAATCCCAGCTGCTTTTGCAAAAGCTGATCAGCTGATCCTGAGATTCCTACAGAAATGTAATGGGACCCAGGATAGCCAAAACAATGGTGAAAAGAAGAACAAAGTTAAAGGACTTATTTACTGGGTTTCAAAACTTAGAACAAAGCCTAAGTAGTCAAGACCATGTGTACTGGCACAGGGACTGACATAGATCAATGGACAAGAATTAAGAATCCAGAAATAAGCAATTGCATTTAGGTAATCAAGTGATTTTTAACAAGAGTACCAAAACCATTCAGGGGAGAAAGAATCTTTTCAACAAATGGTACTGAGACAACTAGCTATCCACATATAAAAGAATGAAGTTGGACCCCTTGCCTCACACAACACATAAAAGTTAACTCAAAATGATTCATAGACCTGACCCGAAACTGGACCCAGTGGGGGTCAGGGATGAGACTGAGAGACTGGAGAAGGTGGCATGGGCAGCCACGTTGAGGCCTCACCTTTCCATTCCAACTACTACTTTTCTCACCACCACTGACCCCCAAGGATCATCTACCTTTTGGTTCAGATAGCAAAGCAAGTAGCAATTGGTCAGGAAAAACTGGCATTGAAGCACTGACAGCAACAAGTGCTTTGGAGGATTGCAGAAGGTTTTTGAACATGACAGTGTTGAACTGAACTGCAAAATGAAATTTGCTATCTACTTACCACCAAAGGTAGAAACTGGAAAATGCCCTGCACTATATTGGCTCTTGTTTAACTTGCACACAACAAAATTTTATATGAAAGATTATCAAGCTGCTCCAGGACATGTCCTTGTCATTGTTCCAGATACCAGCACACGTGACTGAAGTATTAAGGGAGAAGGTAAGGTAGGGACTTTGGCACTGGTGCTGGGTTTGTGTGGACACCACTGAAGAGCCTTGGAAAACTAACTCCAGAATCCACTCTAATGTAATTGAGGAGCTTCCTCAACTCATAAATGCCAATTTTCCAGTGGACCCCCAGAGGATGTCTATGTTGGGCCGTTCCATGAGAGGCCATGGAGCTCCAATTTGTGCTGGAAGAATCCTGGAAAGTACAAATCTGCGTCAGCAGTTGCTCCAGTTTACAACCCAGCCGCTCTGTCCTTGAGGCAAAAAGGTCTGTAGTGAACATTTGGGATCAGATCAAAGTAAAGGGAAGGCTTCTGATGACACCTATCTTGTGGTC
Source organism: Crocuta crocuta (assembly GCF_008692635.1). Taxonomy (NCBI): domain Eukaryota; kingdom Metazoa; phylum Chordata; class Mammalia; order Carnivora; family Hyaenidae; genus Crocuta; species Crocuta crocuta. The sequence continues at coordinate 689,969 of NW_027533258.1, forward strand.
TTATCCAGGTTCTCAGCTGGACATACTAATTGGTCATGAGAAAAGATGACCAGTTCCTTTCAGATGGACAGTTACTTCCTGGTAACTTCATAGCTGTCTGTACAGAAAAGAGAGTCCCTGTTGTGATCATAATTACTACTTCTTTGCAACCTTTATTACTGGTCATATCAGGCATCATGCAAAATACCCAAATGCATGAAAAACTTCAGATAAGAGCATTTCCAGGATTATAATATTGTTATAAACAGAATTTCAGGGGGAAAGCTCTTTTTCAAAACACTGGATTACATAGTGCTAAAAATACATCATTCCATAGTTGAATCATTTTCTGAATATATAACACCTGAAAAAAAAAAAGATTCATGGGCTGACATATAAGAGCTAAGAGTATAAGACTCTGAGAAAAAAACAAAGAAGCAAATCTTTGCAACCTTGGCTTGGGTGATGGTTTCTTAGATATGACACCAAAATCCACACAGCAGCAGTAAAAACAGGTATTACTAATACACAAATGCAAACAGTACCCAAGAAAGTGAAAAGACTAACAGGGAATGGGAGAAATTATTTGTAAATCATACTTCTCATAAGAGACTGGAGTCCAAAATATAAAAAGAACTCTTACAATCCTTATAATTTATAGGTCATAACTCATAACTTATAATTCAACAATAAAAAGGGAACCCAATACTTAAAATACAGGTGAAGGACCTGAATAGACATTTCTCCAAAGACAATATACAAATGACTGGTACATGAAGAGATGTTCATCATCATTAGTCCTCAGGAAAATGCAAGTCTAAACCACAATTAGACACACTGCCTCAAACCCAGTGAGTTGGCTATAATTTAAAAAGTCAGTAGTAATTTTTGGTTGGCAAGGATGTGGAGAAGAAGGAACATACACAGCTGGTCGGAACAGAAAACAATCTGTTTTCTCTTTCAAACAGAGTCTCTCAAATAGAGTTCTGTAACCCCCAAATTCTACTTCTAGGTATGTACATGAGAAATGACAACATGTCAGTGTGAACACTTACATGTGAAACATTTACAGCATCATTTTGTAATGCTGGAAACCACAATGTCCACCAAATGATGATTTTTTTTGTGTGTGGTATATCCACATGATAGAATATTATTCAGCTACAGAAAGAAGTGAAATACTGACATGCACGTGCTCCAACGGGGACAGCCCTCAGAAACATGCTGAAAGAAGGCAGATACAAAAATGCCACATACTGTAGGATTCCATTTATATGAAACATCCACAGCAGGCAGAGACAGGAAGTAGACAGTGGTTGCCAAGGGCTGGGAGTGGGGAAGAATGGAGAGTGCTGCTCTTGGGACATGGTTTCTTTCTGGGATGAAGAATATGCTCTGGGATCCAAGAGTGGCAGTGACACACAACTCTGTTATGTACTAAAAACCACCAAATTACATTCTTTAAAAGGGTGAATCTTTTCATGTATGATTCACATATGAATCTCAATGAAAGGTGGTGGTGGTTGTTTTTTTTTCCCCTAAAGTAACCAGCCAGGGGTGCCTGGAGCTCAGGTCATGATCTCACAGTTTGTGGGTTTGAGCCCCGCGTCGGGCTCTGTGCTGACAGCTCAGAGCCTGGAGCCTGCTTCGGATTCTGTGTCTCCCTCTCTCTCTCTGCCCCTCCCTGCTCACGTTCTGTCTGTCTCTCCTTCAAAAATAAACATTAAAAAAATAAAAGTAACCAGCTGTTCTAAAAACAATTCAAGGAGCGCCTGGGTGGTTCAGTCAGTTAAGTGTCCAACTTCGGCTCAGGTTATGATCTCACGGTTCGTGGGTTCGAGCCCACGTTGGGCTCTGTGCTGACAACGAGCTCAAAGCCTGGAGCCCGTTTCGGATTCTTTATCTCCCTTTCTCTCTGACCCTCCCCTGCTCATGCTGTCTCTCTCTCCCTCTCAGAAATAAAACATTTAAAAAAAATCAAAGGAACCAAAACATGCTTTAAAATACAATATAGCTGTGGGGCACTTAGGTGGCTCAGATCGTGATTTCACTGTTGATGAATTCGAGCCCAAAATCGTGCTCCACATAGCCTACTTGGGATTCTCTCTCCCCCTCTCTGCCCCTCCCCTGCTTGCTGTCTATCTCAAAATAAATAAACTTTAAAACAAAAATACAAGGGGCACCTGGGTGGCTCAGTCGGTTAAGCGTCTGACTTCGGCTCAAGTCGTGATCTCACAGTAAATGAGTTCAAGCCCCGTGTTGGGCTCTGTGCTGACAGCTCAGAGCCTGGAGCCTGTTTCAGGTTCTGTGTCTCCCTCTCTCTCTGCCCCTTCCCTGCTCACACTCTGTCTCTGTCTCTTCTCAAAAAATGAAAAAAAAAATTACTAAAAAACATACAATATAGCTGGGGTGCCTGGGTGGCTCACTCAGTTAAGAGTCTAACTCTTGGTTTCAGCTCAGGTCATGATCTCATAGCTTCACGGCTTCTGCCTTGCACTGTCTCTGTCTCTCTCTAAATGCATAAACTTAAAAAAAATACAGTATCGTTGTATTGGTTCATTCAAACCTACTTGACAGCTGTGGGCACTACTGCGGCCACCTCCTACTCTAGCAGTGGTTTTTAATCATAAGGATTGCAGGAGGAAGTGTTTTCTTACCACGGTTCTTTTTAGAAAGACTATTAGCTGAATCTTGTTGTGAGATTTCATTTCCTACTGCTAAGATAATGAAAATAACTATAAACAAAGCCATTAAATAAAAAGTCTTATGAGATCATTTCAGAATTCTGAAAACATTCATCCGGAGGGCTCGGCTAGGTCACCTTATGCACACGCGGTAACTAACACATGTGGTGCTGTGCCCTGTGTCTGAACACCAGCCTGCTTCTGGAAGAAGGGGGTGCAGTCACAGCAAACACCCAGACGCCGCTGGGAGAGCAGGCTGCACATGGCCAACCTTCACAGGCTGGAGAGGAAAACGCAGGAGATCCTGCCACAAGCCGCATGGACATCTTGGAGAACACTTCAGAAGGCCCCCAAGGAACACCTCTGGGTCTTACTCCTGCTTCGGGCTCCCATCTTGACCAGCAGTCTCTAAATAGCTGTATGTTGTCCACTCCCCCCCAAATGCTATTTGTTTAATAAACAGCACCCACGACTTGAATCCGCAAAAGACAAAGATACACTACTATCGGAGTAAGAACACATTTATTTAAACATGCAGATGTCCAGGACGACACGACTGCAGCGCCCAGGACACATTCTACAACCCCTGTTTTCTCTTCAGAACACAGGCTGCTGGAGTACATACAGACTTGGGGAAAAAAACATTTAGTGTAAAACCATTTCTGGGAATTCCAATCCATATATTATACTTTATAGCTTCAATTAAGTCAGGAAAATTAACTTTGTACTTACTTGCCTAACACAGAAGTCAAAGGTAGCTTTAAACAGGGAAAAACCTACAACAAAGGAGTGGTCTCACCGGGTGGCACCATGAGTTGTGATGGGGAGAGTGAAACCCACCCAACAGACGTCAGGACGAGTCACCGCATATTACATGCAGAAACAGGACAAGATGGCAAAATCACCATTCAGGTGTCATTTGAAAAATCTCTATAAAGATACATTAATGAAAAAATAATCTAACATTTCACAAACATACATAAGATAGCTATTCTAATTAACGGTGAAAGCAAATCCCTGAGCTGAGAATAAAAATAGATCTGTGAAGTGCTACAGCCTGAAACTGGTCTCTATTCTAGTTTATTCCTCCAGACGGTCAGGTAACTCATGATTGATTACGCTGATCCAAAAATGCCAATCAGGCAAGTTCACAGGTGGTAGAGTGAAGGTCACTTCTAAGCGCACGAAATTACCTTGAACATGAGCATGTTAACAATTAAAGGCATAACATACAGAAACAGAAGCAGCCTCTGGCCACTAACAGCCCCTGCTGACAGACCGTGCAATTCACCAGGATGAAAACAGAAGAGCAACTGTGGAGGATGAACATTTTCATGGTTACTTGTGGTATTCTTTTTCCTCATGTGTATTTACTTTAAAGGGTCATCATGCCAGGAAACCCGGCTAGGAGAATGATCCGCCCACTGCGATGGCAACCAATGCCCACAGGGGGCCCTGGAAGGCGGCTCCCCGCTCCTGCCGTGCCCGGCACCCCTCTCTCCTGGCATTTTACCTCCCTGACTTCTCTCCTTAACCTCAAACCTGCCAATAAGCACCAACGAGCTGGTGACAGCAGAAATGGTGAGACTGCTCACCTCTGGCCCAACCCAGGGGTTAGCTGTGCTGGAAGGGACCAGCCAGGACAACAGGAAAGGAGGAGGCAGTTCAGGAGACAGTGCCAGGGGAGCTGATCCTAAAGCAAGAGATTCTAGAATCAGGAAAGGGAATCAGACTTTTCTGTATAGCAGGAGAAACCCGGACCAAGGTAGCAGGTGATTTCCAGGGCACCCACTCCTGAAAAGCTGTAGCCAAATAGACCCCTGCTGGGAAACAAGCTGACCGTTAACAACAGAGTTGGGGGTGTAGGGATTCCCCTTCCTTTTGACCCCCTTTCTGCAGTTCACTTTAATACTTTAATGAATGAGAACAGAGTCCGAATGAGTGTTTTCTGAACGCTGAGATTTCTCTCATAGAAGCACAGGCTGACACTGAAACCGGCCGCCGCTCTAGGCGGGCACAGGCCGTCCCGCATCCCATCCTTTGTGGGACTGGTCTGGTTTCGACGGCAGGGACAAAAAGTTCTGTAACACTGAACACCACTCTCCCCTCGAATTCTGAAGACAGAGGAGTGCACAGCTTCAGTGACTTCTCTTCTTTTGTGGGAAAAAGGTATATTTTGTAGGATTAAACTCTTCCCAGATACGCTCAAATTCTTCCAGAAAAAGCCTCACATACTCCTCATCCTCCATAATCAAAACATTTTCTCTATTGTTCTGAATGGCTTGTGTGGTCCAGTTGAGGGAGCCCGTGATCAGCACCTTCTTGTCCACTATGGCAAATTTGTGATGCATGTAGCCCAGGTCCTGATCGTGTCGCACCTGGATGCCTGCAAAAAGGGCAAGTCAGCCTTCCCCACTGCCTCTTACACACTTTCACCTCAAACATCCCCTCCTCAAGTGTGCACCATTTTCCAGCAGCTCCTGCTCTGGCTATTTCTGCTTTGGTAGGAGATGGGAAGCTTGTCACACTTGGGCAGGTGGTGGTGGTCGAGCCAGATGGCGACCAGCCACCACCAGCACACAGGAGGGAAGGCCAAGGATCGGGAGCATGCTGGCCCAGAACTGGGGGAGGGGAGAGGGGGCAGACAACAGACAGTCCTGAGGGGCGGGACGGCAACACACACGCGGACACTGAGGGCACACAGCTCACTTTCTGGCACAGACAACCAGCCCTGGAACCTGGGTGAGGTTTGCCCAGCTGCACCTGTCAAGTATGCACCAACCAGCACCATCCTGGGTCACTGGTTCCGGGAGGGCCCATCACTGACCCTGCCCGAGAGGTCAGGGCAACAACTGTTCACTGTGGTTTCCTTGCCTCTGAGCTCTCCCGGTGCGCAGCCCTGGAAATGGAGCGCCCGGGAAACACCACACACGCCAGCACTGCAGCCCACTGCGCAAGGGGAGGAGGCGCCTGAAGCAAGAAGACCACAGGAGAAACCAGGCCCTGGGGCTGCAGACGAGGAGACTGGCTCCACCTGAAGCCAGCCCGCTGGGGCCCTAACCCCCAGCGTGCCCCAGGGCCTTTCCACCCAAGCAGACAGAGGTCTAACTGCTGCAAAACCAAATTCTCCCTCCCTCTGCCTCCTTCACTCACCAAAGAGCCTGTAATCCTTGCTGTGTGTTTTCCTGTCTCTCTCCTACTGTTTTCAAACTCCCCACGGGCAGGACCTGTCTGTCCATCCTCCTCTGCATTGACCCTGGAATAATGCCTACCTCACCGGTTATCTGCTCAGTGGACAAGATTGTAAGAAATGTCATTTACGAGAACAGTTGAAAATAGGCTGCTTTGCAACAGGGTCACCAGACTTCACAAATAAAAATACAGGATGTCCAAATTAAAATTACAATGTGATTTCAGATAAACAATACTTTTTATTTTAAAAAAATGGTTTTTTAATGTTTATTTTTGAGAGGGAGACAGCAAGCAGGGGAAGGACAGAGAGAGAGGGAGACACAGAATATGAAGTAGGCCCCAGGCTCTGAGCTGTCAGCACAGAGCCCGACGCGGGGCTCGAACCCATGAACTGTGACATCATGACCTTAGCCAAAGTCAGACGCTCAACTGACTGAGCCACCAAGGTGCCCTTACAGATAATTTCGTAAAGTAACTATGTCCCACACAATATTTGGGACATACACTAAAAATTATTCGTTGCTTATCTGAACTTCAAATCTACCTGGACATCCTGTATTTTGCCAGCAACCCTGCCTTGTAACCCTCCTAACCCAGGGGACCCTAACACGGCTTCTCTAACCAACAAATCCGTTACCTCTACCTTCAGAAGAGATCTTAAGTCCAACACGCAAAACACACTTTACACTGATGGAGGAGGAAATACAGAATTTACAGGTAAGCCCAGGATCTGAATTTAGACCCTTTTCAAAAGTATTCATACTTCCCGCTTCAACTGGCCCCATCCTAGTGCAAGAGAAAGGCCAGCCAGAGGCATCTGTCTCACCTGTCCTCCTGCCGTGGAGAAAGAAATTAACTGTTCACCATCTAAACTCGTTAGCTCCACTTTTATATTTTTAAAATTTATTTCTGAGAAAGACAACGTGAGCAGGGGAGGGTCAGAGAGAGAGGGAGACACAGACTCTGAAATAGGCTCCAGACTTCAAGCTGGCTGCCAGCACGGAGCCCGATGCGGGGCTCGAACCCACGAACCGTGAGATCATGACCTGAGCCGAAGTCGAACGCTCAACCGACTGAGCCACCCAGGTGGCCCAGCTCCACTTTTTAGTGTATCATTTTTATTCATTTCAAAAGCCCCAGCACAAAATTCACTCGTGCATTTAAAGTTAAATGCCTTTTTCCTCCTTTAGTCCCTCAGTCCTTAAGCCAGACCCACGCCGTCTCGGCGCACCTGCTCCTATGCACACGGTCACTGAGAGTCAGCTAGCGGGTGGCCGTGCAGCTTTGTTTTTCCAGTTCGCCCTTGATTTCCTGAGTGCTGCCTGGCTAAGCCTCTGTCATTTCAGTCTCCAATGTCAAAAACTCAGCTGGCGGGGCTACATCCCCTGCTCTACCTGGCACCGGCTTTCCCCACAGCGGCCCAAGGCCAACGGCGGTCCTCAGAAACCGGAATCACGGGAGCTCCGTCCGCTTCCTCCCCGTCACTGGGCAGGCCCCCAGCCTCTGAGAACCCCCCAGATCTTTCTCCACTAGCTAGGAACACACAGCCTGCTCACTCCCTCGGGCTCACACTCGAGACATCCAGCGTAACACTGGGTGCGAACAGGAGCTCTTTAACAGACGGCCCTGGAGTCTCTCCAAGCTAAAACTATCCTGACCTCACAAGGCCACCATGGGAAATATATGGGGTCTCACCGATACTCAGACCCCTCCCCGCAAGTACGTGCTTTTGACATTCCCCCCACTGCCTAAGGTCACAGAGTCTAATCATTCGCCAGGCTGAGGGGCCTGATGACCCTCCCCAGAGGGCTCCACGGACCCGAGTCCTCAGCCAGGGCTCCCGGCCTCTCTGGCGCGACCTACCTGCCTTGCGGAGCAGGCCGATCTGCGAACCGTTGAGCGCCATATAGTCGCAGTCGGTGATGACCCGGACGCGCACCCCGCGCTGGTGCAGCAGCTGCACCGCGCGCCCCAACTGCGGGCTGGAGAAGGCAAAGAGGCAGAGCTCGAGGCTGGCGCGGGCGGCCAACAGGGCGCGCAGCAGGCGGCTGAGGGAGCTCTCGCCGTGGGGCAGGCTGCACTGGCAGCCCGCTGGGGGCCCCGACGACCCCTCGCTCGGGGCCTGTAGTAGGGCCTCGGTGCAGGTCACCTGAGACGGGAAGAAGAGCACCTCGCGCCGCAGCGGCCTCTGCCGCCGTCGCCGTTGCCCGGCCCTCAGCCAGCGCAGCACGGAGGGTAGCACCTCCAGGGTCAGCGAGGGCCC
>NW_027533258.1:698130-729824 GCF_008692635.1 Crocuta crocuta
CCACCGCGCCTGCGCAGCCCCAGCCACGTGCACCCTCTGCCCCGCCACGGCCCATCACGCCTGCGCCGCGGCTGGCCACGTGTGCTGTCCCCCCTCCTCCCACATACACACCGCCCACCACGCCTGCACGCCCCTGGCCCTGTACGGCTACCCCTGGCAACTGCGCCTGCGCAACCCCCTGGCACGTGCGACTGCCATCTAGCCGCCGGCCACGTGCGCTCCACCCACCCTCCACGCCCACACACATACACTGCCCACCACCACGCCTGCGCGCACGCAGCCTGGCTGCACACGGCCTCTCTCTCAGCTCATTCGCCCAACGGCCGCGGCCCCACAGCGCCTGCGCACCCTCTGGCCACGTGCACCAGGGCTTGCCCGCCTGGCCCTCCGGAAGTGTATGCACCCCACAAGCGTCCGGGTACCATGTGTTACCCGCAGATCCCATAACAACCCAGGCCGTCCTCCCTTTGAGGGCGGTAGAGCACTTGTGACTGCTCAGTTCAAACTTTCCCTTTTGCTTTAGGGGGACAGCTAGGCAGGGCTGGGAGAAGGGCCTGGAAACACTGAGAATGTCAAATAAGGAACGCTTAAAGTGGTGACAGGGTTTGAACTCAAAGTGTCAGAGACAGTGGTGCGATGGGGATGGCCCCAAAGCCAGCATTAAGCTCCTTGTGTTTCTACAGCCTCTCCCAATGTACTTTTGTTATAGATACCTGTTCTGCTTGAAGCGTAAGCACAGTGAAAACTAAGAAGGCCGCGGGTCCTGTCTTAGCAAGCACTGGACGCACTGTATTGCTTAGGAGGGGCTGTTACTTTCACAAGGACAGAAAAGAGACGGGTTAAGTTTTTTTTTTTTCTTTCTTTCTTTCTTGAATCCTGGTCAGGAATTTCCATGTTTAATTTGCCATCTATCTATGGCCTTTGGGTCTTTGAAAGGAAATAACTCCTCCACAGTCTCCTCGTAACCAGCTGATGGTCTCCATGACTTCCGTTAAAAAACAGATCCCCCAGGGGCCCCTGGGTGGCTCAGTCAGTTAAGCGTCCGGCATTGGCTCAGGTCATGATCACGCTGTTCATGGGTTCGAGTGCCGCGTAGGGCTCTGTGCTGACAGCCAGCTCAGAGCCTGGAGCCTGTTTCCGATTCTGTGTCTCCCTCTCTCTCTGACCCTCCCCTGCTCACGTTGTCTCTCTCTCTCTCTCAGAAATAAATAAAACATTAAAAAACAACAACAACAACAACAACAGATCCCCCAGATGGGGGAAAAGAAGGAGCTGATCTAAGTAATTTTGGAAAACCGCATTTTAACTGGAAACCGCAAGGCTAAACGCAAAAGGGGCTGCATATAAACACTACTCTGGTTGGTACCTTTGTTTCCCGAGGCGGGGGGAATTGCTTACATGCGCACTGATATTGAGTGAATTAGTCAGTGGTCGGCCAATAGTGGGAGCAAGAGTTCTCTCTGTCGGATGGGGTAAGAGATAAGCATGGGGGAAGGCTAGAGTGATCCGGGTGGTACTGGATTGGAGTCCGAGACACCACAGTGAACTCAAGGTTAGCTTAGTATTTATATGTGTAATAAGTCAGTTTTGACATACCTCACATACCTCAGTCCCCCAAGAGGCCCATAAGCAGTGACACCCCAGCAATAATGAGCATGCCTAAGTCCCAGATCTAGGGGTTCTCCAACAAAAGGAGCCAGGACTCCTTGAAGAAATAACTGATTCTAGGGTTGGGCACGGAAACTGTAGATGTATTTTCGGCATCTCGTATTACCAGAAATTGAGGATGTGGACATGGCAGCAAGAACAAAAGACACAGGAATAGCCTCAAAGAACCTCCAGTGGCCAAAACTGGAGCAAACTGAGAAACAAAATAAATAATGCAATATTTTTTATAACCCAAGTCCAAGATAAATATACATGACTCTATACTGATACAAATAAATGACTGAATAAGAGAGAAGATCCAGGTCTTCCTTACACAAGAATTCCAAATAATATATGTAGATATTCCTTGCTACCGGGTGNGACTACGGAAGGGAAAAGGGAGAAAGTAAACTTTACGTGGAGAAATCTGGTAAACACCACCTTAACTCAGCGATGGTTACCATCACCAGAGATGTGTGAATGTTACATCCCCCCTATATGATGAGAAAGGTACCTCACCTCTGTGGTGGTCATTCCCAAAGCTCATAAACACAGTTCAGTCATGAGGAAGAAATATCAGAAATCCAGACGGAAGGACTTGCTATCCTGTTCCACAGGATAACTGGCCAGTATTTTTCCAGACTGCCAAAGTCATTTAAAAAAAAAAAAAGAAAAAAAAAATGGAACCACTTAGAAACTGTAACAGACCAGAAGAGACTGGGGAGACTTGACAACTAGAGGCAATGTGGTGCCTTGGACTGGATCCTGAAACAGAAAGATCACATAACTGGGAAAAGGGGTGAAATCTGAATAAATTCTGAAGTTTCATTAATAGTAATATATCAATGTCAGTTTCTTCACTTTGACAAATGTATGATAGTGATGTATGATGCTAACAATAACAGAAACTAAACTTCATAAAGCTGCCTTTTTAAATTCACAAATAGAGGGGCACCTGGGTGGCTCAGTCGACTGAGCATCCGACTTCCGGCTCAGGTCATGAGCTCACGGCTCCAGGCTCAAGCCCCGCGTAGGGCTCTCTGCTGACAGCTCAGAGCCTGGAGCCTGCTTCAGATTCTGTGTCTACTTCTCTCTCTGACCCTCCCTTGCTTACACTGTCTCTGTCTCTCTCTCAGAAATAAATAGGGGCACCTGGGTGGCTCAGTCGGTTAAGCGTCCGACTTTGGCTCAGGTCATCTCGCGGTTCGTGGGTTCAAGCCCCGCATCAGGCTCTGTGCTGACAGCTGGCTCAGCGCCTGAAGCCTGTTTCGGGTTCTGTGTCTCCCTCTCTCTGACCCTTCCCTGCTCACTCTGTCCCTCTCTCTCTCTCAGAAATAAATAAAACATTTAAAAATTTTTAAAAAGAAAGAAAACATTTTAAAAAACTTTAATTTACAAATAGAGCCCCTTGGTTTAATTCTGGCTCCCTTCCTTCATAGCTGCATGACCTATGGCAAATTGCTTCATCTCTTTGAGACTCAGTTTCTTCATCTGAAATGACAATAAAGAATGAGAAGATGGACTTCAGTTATGGCAGTATGAAGAGGTAGTCAATTCCTTTCTGCAAAAACAAACAACAAACCAAGTGTGTGTGTGTGTGTGTGTGTGTGTGTGTGTGTGTGTTAGGGAAAATGGTCAATCACAACTACTTCAGGGCACTGGAAATTCACCAAAGGCAGACAATAAAATAAGAAGCATCATTTTTTAAAAACTGCTGGAGGCTGCTCCCATCCCTTTAACCCTCCCAGCTTGGTTGGCAAAAATGGCAGCCTTACCAATGTGGGACTGACTGCAAAAATCTAATTTTAGGTTTTCAGTTTTGCTGGGTAAAGTGGTGGGTTTAGTTGGGAATGGATGACAAACACCCGCAGCCTTACCAGCCCAAGCTCCCAGTCCAAAGTGGGGTAAGCAGCAGACCAGCCAGAAATATGACAGAAAGAGCCCCAAAGTGAGAAAACCAGAGAAATGCTGACCAACAGCCTCCACACATCCTTGGCTAACTGGGGAGCTAGGCATGAATGGGAGAGACCCAGGAGAGGCCACGCAAGAGTGAAAGCCAATGGAGGTTTGAAAGGGTTCCCATCCCACAAATACATTGATAAGCAGAGGATGGGAGTCTTATAGTCTTAAGGTATTTGGGTACAACCTCTGCCTAAAACATTGGCTGACTACTACATTAAGAAGACACAGCACTGACCTCTAGAAATAAATTAAAATTAGAATTAAAGAAAAAAACTGAGCAGACACACCAGTGGCACACTACAGGAGGATTCTACAGGTTTAAGTCCAGGCAAGTTTCCAGGGAAAAACCATCTTAGAAAAATATAACAGAATCCAGAATTGCTATACTGTATTGTCTAAAATGTCCAGTTTTCCATCAAAACTTAATAGACATTCAAAGCAATAGGAAAGTATGACCAACATAAAGAGAAACAGCAGCCAATAGAAATTGACTTTGAGTGAATTAGTAGAGAAACACTTCAAAGCAATTCTTATGAAAATGTTCAAAGAATTAAAGGAAAATATAATGATAATGAGTCCACAGATACTCCTTAGAGAAATAGAAATAATTTTTGAAGTCTTTGCAAACTGTCAATTAGGTTCATCAATTGTAATTGACCACTCTGGTCGGAAAAGTAATAATGGGGGAGGCTATGCATATGTTGGGGCAGAGGGTATACTGGAAAATTTGTACCTTTCCCTCAATTTTGCTGTGAACCTAAAAATGTTCTTATGAAATGAAGTCATTTACACCACGCACAAAAATAAACTCAAAATGTATTTTTAAAATTTTATTTTTAAATATTTTCTACACCCAACATGGGGCTTGAACTTACAACCGTGAGGTCAAGAGTTGCATGCTCTTCTGACTGAGCCAGCCAAGCACCCATAAACTCAAAATATATTAAAAACCTAAATGTGAGGGTCACCTGGGTGTCTCAGTTGGTTAAGCGTCCAACTCTTGGTTTTGGCTCAGGTCATGATTTCATGGTTTTATGAGTTTGAGCCCCATGTTGGGCTCTGCATTGGCAGTGCAGAGCTTGCTTGGGATTCTCTCCCTTTCTCTGCCTCTCCTCTGCTCTCTGTCTCTCAAAATAAACTTAAAAATAACTTTTTAAATAAAATCTTTAAAAAAAGATTCACATTGTTGTGCAACCCTCACCACCATCCATCCCCGTGACTCTTTTCATCTTGGAAAACTGAAATTCCATACCTGTGAAGCAATAACTCCTCATTCTTCCCTTATCCTCAGCCCCTCGCAACCACCATTCTACTTCCTGTCTCTATGATTTTGACTACTCTAAGTATGACCTATAATTGGAATCATAGAGTGTTTGTCTTTTTGTGATTCATTTATTTCATTTAGCATAATGTCCTTCAGGTTCATCCGTGTTGTAGCATATTACAGGATTTCCTTCCTTTTTAAGGCTGAATAATATTCCATTGTACGGATATGCCACATTTTGCTTATCCATTCATCAGCCGATGGACAGTTAGGCTGCTTCCATGTTTCAGCTGTTACAAATAATGCTGATATGAAGAAATGGCCACAAATATCTCTTTGACACCCTGCTTTCCAATCTTTTGGGTATATACCCATAGGTGGAATTGCTGGGTCATATGGTAATTCTATTTTTAATTTTTTGAGGAGCCGCCATACTGTTTTCTGTAGTGGCTGAACCATTTTATATTCCCTCCAAAAGTGCACAAGGGTTCCAATTTTCCCACACTCTCATCAACACTTGTTTCCTGTTTTTCCCCCCTCAGAGTAGCCACCCTAATGGGCATGAGATGATACATCATTGTACTGTTGATTTTCATTTTCCTAATGATTAGTGTGTTGGTATCTTTTCATGTGCTTGTTGGTTATTCTTCTTTGGTGGAGGTCTATCCAAGTCCTTTGTCCATTTTTTGAATTGGGTTGTCTCATTGTTGACTTTTAGAAATTATATATTCTGGACATTAATGCCTTACCAAGTATGATGTTCAAATATCTTCTCCCATTTTGTGACTTGCCTTTTCACTCTATGGATAGTGTCTTTTGATGTAGAAGACTTTTAAATTCTCATGAAGCCCAATTTGTCTATTTTTCTTTTGTTACCCATATCTTTGGTGTCATATCCAAGAAATCACTGTCAAATTCAAAATCAAGATGCTTTTGCCCTGTGTTTTATTCTAAGAGTTTTGCCATCTTAGTTCTTACATGAAGGTCCTGGTTTCATTTTGAGTTAATTTTTTGAATTAATTTTTGTATGTGGTATTTGGTAAGGGCCCAATTTTGTTCTTTTGCATGTGGACATCCAGTTTTCCCAGCACCATTTGTTGAATAGACTGTGCTTTCCCCCATGAATGGTCTTGGCACACTTGTCAAAAATTATTCATATTTGTGAGGATTTTTTTCTAGGCTCTCTATTCTATTCCACTGATCTATATGTCTGTCTTCATGCCAATACCACACTTTTTATTATGTATCTTTGTAGTAAGTTTTGAAATCAGAAAGTGTGAGTCCTCCAGTTCTGTTCTTTTTCAGGATTTTTTAGGCTATTCGGAGTCCCTTGAGATTTCATATGAATTTTTTTATGGGTTTTCCTATTTTTGCAAAAAAAAGTTTTGGGGGTTTTGATATGACATGCATTGGATCTGTACATTGCTTTGGATAATATTGACATTTTAACAGTAATAAGTCTTCCAATCCATGAACATAGAATGTATTCCACTTACTTGTCTTATGTCTTTCACCAATTGTTTTTTTTTCCCCACAACTGTTTTGAAGTTTTCATTACAAGTTGTCACCTCCTTGGTTAATTCTTAAATATTATATTCTTTTTAATGTTATAAGTGAAATTGTTTTGTAACTTCACTTTCAGATTGCTCGTGTATAGAAATGCAATTGTTTTCTGTGTGTTGATTTTGTATCCTACAACTTTGCTGAATTCCCTTACTAGATCTAACATCTTTTGTGTGGTGTCTTTAGGGTTTTCTCTATATACGAGAATTTCATTTGCAAACAGAAATAATTTTACTACTTCCATTCCAGTTTGGATGTCTTTTCTTTTTCTTGCTTAATTGCTCTGGCTAAAACTTCCAGTCCTGTGTTGAACAGAAGTGGTGAAAGTGGCCATCCTTACCTTGTACCTGATATTAGAGGAAAAACTTTTAGTCTTTCACAACTGAGTACTATGTTTGTCACAGGTTTTTCATATATGGCTTTTATTATATATTTTATTATTTATAATATATATAAATTTATATTACATTATATTTATTTTTATCATGAAAAGTGTTGAGTTTTGTTAAATGCTTTTTCTGCATCAATTGAGATGCCATGTGGTTTTTCCCTTTCCTTTTATTGATATGGTATATTACACTGCATTGAACCATCCTTGCATCCCAGAAATAAATCCCATTTGGCCATGATGTATGGTCCTTTTAATATGCCATTTGTTAGTATTTTGTTGAGGATTTCTGCATCAATGTCTATAAGGGATATTGGTCTGTAGTTTTCTTATAGTGTCTTTTCTGGTTTTGGTATCAGGATTATGCTGGCTAATAGAATGTGTTAGGAAGTATTCTTTCCTCTTCACTTTTTTAGAAAGTTTGAGAAGATATGGTATTAGTTCTTTCAATGTCTGGTAGAAGTCACCAGTAAAGCCATCAACTCAAGGAGTTTTCTTTCTTGGGAGATTTTTTAATTATTTATTTTTACTGATTAAATCTCCTTACTAGTTATTGGTCTATTCAGATATTCTATTCTTCATGATTTTGTCTTGGTAGGTTTTATATTTCTAGAAATTTGTCCATTTCATATGGGTTATCCAGTTTGTTGGCATACAGTTGTTCAGAGTACTCTCTTATAATCCTTTTTATTTCTGGAGAATAGAAAGTAATGTTGCCACTTTCATTTCTGATTTTAGTAATGAGTCTTTTTTTTTTTTTTTTAGTCTATCTAGCTGAAGGTTGGTCAATTTTGTAATCTTTTTGAAGAAACAATTTTTGGTTCCATTAATTTTTTCTATTGTCTTTCTATTCTCTATTTCCTTAATCTGTTTGTTTTTTTTTTAATCTACGGGCTACAGTGAAGGAAAAAGACAGACACAAAAAGGAAGAAAACAGCTTGCTCTTTCTTGTTCCAGTGTCAGCTTCTCTGTGAAGTGAGGGGCCGTTGGGCACTCTCCAACACAATATTCCATTGTTCTCTCTCGCTAATCTCTCTCTCACCCTATTCACTTGTTTAAAATGCTTAGGTTTCAGCTTTCTCACAAGATGGTAAGTTTCAAAAGAGCAGGGAGCTGTATGTCTAGCCCCCAGAATAATGTGTGGTATATCTTAGGCACTCAGAAATATTGTTGAATAAAGGAATTAAATCAACCAGAAAGAAAAAGGAAGAGGAGGAGGAGGAAGTAAATAACTGTCCATTAAAAAAAAAAAAAAAGAAAGAAAAAAAAAGGACAGGAATAGAGAATAAACCACTGACTCAGATGTCACTCATGGCACCAATCCCTCAGCTGCCCCAGAAATCATTCTCTACCAAAAAGTTCAAAAAGAACATTTCAAAGAACTATGCTTACTATATATTCTACATATTGCTAAAGCTTGTTAGATTGAAAACCAGGACAACAATTGCCCTTTACACATATTGCTATTTCATCTGAAAAGTGGGAAGGGAGCACTTTCAAGAAGGAATATTATAATTGAAAGCTTATGCAAATAAGTAGGTCTTTCAAAATATATTTTCAAAATGCTCTTATCTGTATGCTTTCCTTCCTTCTGCTAGCTTTGGATTTAGTTTGTTCTGTTTTCTAGTTCCTTAAATTGTAAAGTTAGGTTGTTGACCTGAGATCTTTCTTGCTTTTTTTTTTTTTGAATTTTTAAGTAGGCTCCACACCCAGCATGGAGCCCCACATGGGCCTTATATTCACACCCTGAGGTGGAGACCCGAGCTGAGATCAAGAGTCAGACACTTAACCCACTGAACCACCCAAGCGCTCTTGTTTTTTAAATGTAAGCATTTACATCGACAAATTTCCCCATCACTGCTTTTGCTTCATCCCATAGTTTGGTATTCTGGGTCATTTTCATTCACCTCTAAGTATTTTCTAATTACCCTTGTGATTTCTTCTTTGACCCACTGGTTGTGTATAAGCATGTTGTTTAACTATCACAATTTTGTGAATTTTCCAGTTGTACATTATTGATTTTTAACTTCATCCTATTGTGATCAGAGAAAATACTTTGTACCCCTTTTTAAATCTACTGAGATTTAATTTGTGTCCTCACATATGGCCTATCCTGGCTAATGTCTCAAGTGCACTCCAGGAGAGTGTGTATTCTGCTGCTGTTGGGTGGAGAGCTCTGTGTAGGTCTGTTCGATCTGGCTGGTTTTATGTGTTAGGTCCTCTGTTTCCTTGGTATTGAAATCTTCAGCTATTATCATAGAACAATCTACTTATCTCTTCGATTCTGCTTATTGCTTCATGTGTTTTGATACTCTGTCATTAGGTGTGTAAATGTTTATAATTGTCCTATCTTCTTGCCATCTTGAGCCTTTTATTAATATATACCATCCTTTGTTTCTTGTAAACTTTTGTGATTTTTAAAAAATTCTCAAGTAGTTAACACACAGTGTAGTCTCGGCTTCAAGAGTAGAATTCAGTAATTCATCACTTACATATGACACCATCAACCCTGTTTGTTCTCTTGTTCTCTGTATTTAAAAGTCTCTTGTGGGGATGAGCACTGTTATGTGGAAACTAATTTGACAATAAACTATTTGTAAATAAATAAATAAATAAATAAATAAATAAATAAATAAAAGTCTCTTGTGGTTTGCCTCCGTTTTTCTTGTTTTTCCTTCCCATCTTTTGTGATTTAAAATCTATTTTACTCGATATTAGTATAACCACTCCTGCTATCTTTTGGTTCTAATTTACAAGGGATATATTTTCCACCCTTTCACTTTCAACTGTTTATGGGTCTCAAATGAGTCTCTTGAAGAGGGCATTTAATTGGATGTGTTTTTATCCATTCTGCCAATTTCTGTCTTTGATTGGAGGGTTTAACCCATTTACTTTAATTACTAACAAAGAGGGGCTGACTTCAGTCATTGTGATATTTTATATATGCCCTATATAGCTTCTTTGCTCCTCATTTGCTACATGCCTGTCTTTTGTGGGGTTTTTGTTTTTGTTTTTTTTGGGTTTTTTTGTTTTTTTAGTGAAATGCTTAAATCCCTTTTTAATTTCCATTTGGGTACAGGCTATAGCTATTTTCTCTGTGGTTGTCCTGGGGACTACATTTAACATCCTAGAGTTAGAACATTCTGGTTTGCTTTTATAGCAGATTAACTTTAGTAACATACAAAAATTCAATTCATTTCCTACTCTTTATGGTTATCAATATAATGAAATTACATCTTTATACACTGGGTGCCCCAAAACATAAGCTAATAATTCTTCTAAATGGATTAGTCTCCTAAATTCTGTGGAAAACACAATTTGGAGTTACAAACTAAAGTAGATATAATACTTTTTTTATTTATTTTGAGAGAGAGAGAAGAGAGTGTGTGCAGGTGAGGGACAGAGAGGGAGGGAATCCCAAGCAGGTTCTGTGCTGTCAGCATGGATGGAGCCTGATGCAGGGCTCAAACTCATGAACCAAAGGATTGTGACTTGAGCCAAAATCAAGTCTGACGCTTTAACTGACTGAGCCACCCAGATGCCCCAATATAAGTTTATTAGGTGTGCTTAAGTCATGTGGAAAACAGACTACAGTTACAAACCATTGCTACAATATTAGCTTTCATAATTGCCCATGATCTACCTTTATTGAGATCTATTTCTCCACATGGCTTTGAGGTGCTGATGGTGTCCTTTCACTTCATCTTGCAGGACTCCTGTGGGCATTTCTTGCAGGATCCTTATAGGGGTCACAAACTGCCTCCTCTTTTATCTGGGAATGTCTGGATTTCTCCCCTACTTTTGGGCAATTTTGCTGGATAGGACTATAGGGGTGTGTGTGTGTGTGTGTGTGTGTGTGTGTGTGTGTGTGTGTGTGTGTGTGTNGCCTCCAACGTTTCTGATGAGAACTCTGTATGCATTCTCATTGAAGACCCCTATATGTAATGATTTGCTTCTCTCTTGCTGCTTTCAAGATTTGCTCAATGCATTTTAGAAGTTTGATTAGAAAGTGTCTCAGAGTGCTCTGAGTTCATCTTACTTGGGAGATTCTGAGCTTCTTATATATTTATGTTCCCATCTTTCATCAAATTTGGTTCGTTTTCAGCATTCTTTAATTTTTATTTTACAGGGAAAGGACGCAAGCGGGGGGCGGGGGGGCAGGAGAGAATCTCAAGCAGACTCCACACTCAGCATGGAGCCCAACATGGGGCTCGATCCCACAACCCTTTGACCATGACCTGAGCCAAAATCAGGAGTTGGATGCTCAACTGAGACACAAAGGCACCCCAGCCACTCTTTCCTTGAATGTCCTCTGCTGCTTTCCCTTCTGGGACTCCCACTATGTACATATTGATCCTTTTAATAGTGTCCATAGTGCTCTTAGGTTCTGTCCACTTTTCTTCAATGTTTCTCTGTTCCATAGCCTCAATGATGTCCACTGTTATAGCTCTAAGTTCATAGATTCTTTTTTTCTGTTCAAGTTGGCCTTGGAGGCACTCTTGTGAATTCTTCATTTCAGTTGTAGTTTTCAGTTCTGAAATTCTGTCTTTAGGTTTTGTTTCTTTATATTTCCATTTTGTTCATACATTTTCTTGGCTTTCTTCACATCTTCCTTTAGTTCAGCCATCTTGA
Organism: Crocuta crocuta; assembly: GCF_008692635.1. Classification (NCBI taxonomy): domain Eukaryota; kingdom Metazoa; phylum Chordata; class Mammalia; order Carnivora; family Hyaenidae; genus Crocuta; species Crocuta crocuta. The sequence continues at coordinate 709,587 of NW_027533258.1, forward strand.
CAGTTGATTTGACTTTGTTTAGTGTATCTGCCAATAAGTCTTTCAGGAAGCAGTTCTGTTGGTTTTCCTTTGAATGGGACATACTTTCCTATTTATTTGTATCCTTTGACTTTTGGTTGGACACCGACATTTAAATCTAATCATGTGATTACTGAAAATCAGACAGTACCCCTTCCCTAAGGTTTGCTGTTTTTTGTCTTCTATTTCTATTGTAGGCTTTTTGCCAAGGATCAGACTGAGATATATAAACTTCTGTTTTTCTCAGGTCTTCTCTGAGCCTTCCTTAGGCATGCAGAGTTTCTAATTTTCCCTGTATATGCAGTTGTCTCTGAACCTTCTAGTTTTTATTGTCCGGCTCCTGAAAGGGGAATCATACACAGGAACTGAAGGAGGGGCAAGGGCATCAGACCATTAAGTCTCCTGGCAGCCAGAGGGGGAGGGGCTTGCAACAGTGAGGGGAGGTGCAACAACGGCTTCCAGCCTCTTCGCACCTGTGATCCAAAGCAGCAACCAGTGCTCAGAGCACAGATTCCCTGATGGTTGTAGGGTCCTTTTTAGGTTCTAGGGTCCTTTTTACCCACCATAGCTCCCCTATGGGGTGTGCAGGCTGCTCCAAGGGCACCTGCGCACCTATGTAGCTGGGGGTAGGGGATGGGGAGTGCTCTGTGCTGGGAGCTAAAATTGATCAAAACTAACCACAATGTACAGTCCAAGTCCTCTAGAATTCACAAGTCTTTAACCAACTCCAGAGTTCCAAAATGGTTCTAAGGACACAGGTTTGATTTTAGTCACGATATTTTCTGTGACTGATCCCAAGAAAACTTCTGGGTATCAAACCAACAAAACCATGTAGTCAACAGTTTAAAAAAATACATCTTTATTGTGTTTCAACGTTCTTGTGTGATAGATACCTAGTCATATAAACTTAGTCTCCATGTTAAATATAAATTAAGCAAACACAAAAAACTATAAACAAATCAGCAAAACTGCTGGAAAACCCCTCCAAGCCATGAACCCTTTTCAAAGGTACACACTGGGATGAGGAGACGATCTTAAGTCACCATATTCTGAAAACTGTTACCTGCTGCCAAATGTAAATGTTTAAAGAAGCAATAAAGGGCTAAGTGATACGGAAGAGGACTGTGCTGGGTCCCTCAACTCCACTTCCAGTGAGTCAGGCAAGACAGATGGCTCCATCTGATGTTTCAGCAAAGAATCATCTTTGTGTAAGAAGGATCAGTGGCCTGTCCTCAAGCCACAGGGAAACGTCAAAGCAACCACCTGAGAGCGTGGCCAGAAGCCTTGGAAGTCACACAATTCCAGAACATGAATTCCGGAGGGCCCAAAGATGAGGAAAACATCCATTCCACCACAAAGGCCATTCCCAGAGCTCAAAACCAGATTACTAACAATGACTGAGGATCAGCACATGTCCTGAAAAGTCACAACTGGAGCAAAACATACACACAGACATATAAAACCTGGAAAAGTCTTGGATTTTCGAACAGTAAGGTTCAAACATTAACCTTGAGAGTGTGGCCAAAATACCCAAGTTGGGACCGGCCTGAGGTGTTTTCCCTATAAATTCTGAGATCTAAATCCTTGAGAGACATGAGATGCACGTTGTCCTTGGTCATCTCCCACAGGAGTGCGCACACACAGAGGACCCAGTGTCCCAAATCTCCACGTGCCCGCTTCAGGGCTACAGCAATTCAACCAGCTCGTGGAATGGTGCTGAAAACTGTATCAGGCCCAAATCCCGCACAGAGGGCAAAGTTCTGCCGCAACAGTTTCCATTCCTTGCTAGGAAACAGCTCCATGCCAGCGGTTCAGAAACAGGACTGGTCTGTGCCTGCCTTCAAGGCCCGTCTCTGAGCTCAGTGGCCAAGATAGCAATCCCCACTTTTCAGAAAGTGAACGTGGGTCAGATTCCCAAGGCGGGCTCAATTACGAGGCTCTGAGGCCGTGGGGCTGCGGACTGTGGACATGAGGTGCGATTTGTACGTCTTGCTCAGGCCCGTCATCCAGAACTTGAGCAGCTTGACGTTGTCCTCCTCGGATGCTCCAAGGATACTCAGGAGCTTCTGCGTGTCCTCTTTGGGTCGACTGTCCACCTTGGTGAATTTAAAAAGGACCTTCACTTTGCTGAAGAAAACCAAAAACAAAGCACTCAGACACCACAGCATAATTGCACCAGGGCCTAACGGCTTCAGGACCAGCTGGGGCCCTGCAGGCGCCGGCGCGCTTCAGGACCTCTCGCCTGCCCAGCACTTCCACCCCGGGTAACACGGCTGGTGCCTCAGAATGGGGGTGGGGGGGAACCCAGTTTCTTTAAATTCATTAAAGGAATTCATTGCTCCCAAGCTTCATAACTCAGGATAATGTCTGACTAATTGAATTTGACCAAAAAAATTACTAAGGAAAAATTATTAAGGGAATAACTAGTTAGCTTCAATGGAAAGGGAACGTCTGTTATGTGGCTTTCAGAATTTTAAAGTTAATTAAGCAGCAAAAATGACTTCTCTTGGAGGCAGGTCACCTCCATGTCACAAAGGAGTAGTGTGAGGACTAGGAGCGCTAACCTGGCTCGCGGTCAGCCAGCTAACAGACTAAACGGCAAAGATGCTATTTGAACCCAAGCTCTTAACTTCTATGCTACCCCATTTCTCATGGAGGCCACAGCTTCTTTTTCTGGAAACAGCTTCCGGTTCTGGCCAGCAAAATGTAACTGCTGCCGGCTGCCAAAGGTAGCATCGACCCCGGGAGGAAGCCAAAGGTAGGGCCAGTGCGCTGGGTGCTCACTTCATCCACTCTTCCTTGAGGCAGACGAGGCACTGGTCCACCACACCCACAGACAGATTCTGGTTGGTCAGAGCGGCTTCCATCTTGTTCAGGATGGTGGGGCCAACTGGAACAAGGGTGGGGCCTTCAGCTCGGGGGCGGGGGGAGAGGCAGGCTCCACCCTCTTCTCCCCTCCCCCTGGGAGACAGAGCCCTGCTCAGCAGCACCCACCTCGGTCAGCGGCTACGGGACTTCCGCTGGTCACGACGAACTCGTATTTGCTGAGGGACTGGTCATCCTCGGACCCGATGGGGTGGAGGCTGGAGCGAGGGGCCGTATGGGCCTCCACGACCACAGCAAATTCTGCAGCAACACAAAATGCATGGCTCGGGGAGCCTGCCTCCTGCCGCCACCCCAAGTCCTCTCAAATCAAAGAGTGGAAATGCCTCCCCAGACTAATGCTTGGGCATTTAAAGCCTTTTTCGGTGTATTTGCGAATACAGTAGAGGGTTAACTCTTGCCTCAGCTAATGCGTATGTTACAGTTACTACTAATTATATACCTCAGTTCGCTTACCACCACCAAACAGCCTTGTGAAGTGGTCCCCATTAGCCCCATTTTATGATAGGGAAACAAAGAGGTTTGGCTCAAGGTCACACAGCTAATAGTGAAGTTCAAGCCCATCTCTGAAACCAGGAACCCACGTTCCAAAAAAAAAGGTGCCTCCTCAAGGACCCAGCTGGGGTGCATCACCCTTCCGGCCACCTCCCATAGGTGTGCTCGGATGCTCAGAGAAGCCCCTGGCTTCCTTGGGGAGGCTGGGACCACCCCCCAACTCCCAAAACCAAAAGATGAGGTCACTAAGTAGATCCTTGGCCCTGCCCGGAGGAGGGAGCCCGTTGGCACTGAGGGCAGAGCCGGGCTGAGCAAGCCTCACTGTACTAATGAACGCTAAGGATGGATTTAAGGCATGTAAAAGAAGAGTGGCCTCTGGAATCATGTTGGCATCACCAATTCAGCACATGACGAGCCCCTGACATCCATCTGTGTGGTTCCCCACCCCCCACCCCCAGGACTGTATCCTGCCCTCCCTCGAGAACACATCCAGACAAGCCACCCTCACTCAGAGGCCTCCTAGTCCAACCCTCGCCCCATTTTACGGAAAGAGACACCCAAAACCACCAGGAAAGCTGCTCCCCCTGCTTCCGAGCCAGCAGCACCCCCACATCCACAGCGCAGATATGCTTCCGCTTGTGCACCTGGAGGTGCAGGGACTCGGGTCAGACGGGCACGGTACACACCTGAGGACAGCACATGGGAGGGGATCTGCACGTGGGGGCTGAGCCCCAGGAAGTTGCACCGGTAGGCCTCCTCGTACTGGTTGCTGTAAGGGATGATGCGGACGCAGCCCACTGGCAGCATAGTCTAGAGAGGACGGAGTGGCTCAGACCGACACCAGATGGAACGTCCCACGCCTCTGCCTGTAGCCATCGCACACACCCCACGCGGCCTCTGCAGCTCAGTGCGGAGCTTCTCCTCCCAGAGGCCGTCCCTGGTCACACAGCCCCACTGGGATGTCTCCCACACGGCCCCGACTCCCATCCGGCAATCTGTCATGCAGGACTCGTGCCACCTCTTGCTTTGCGGTATTCATCTTTCTATCGTTGTTTGATTTCGCAGGTGTCTGTCTCTCCCCTCATCCCAAAAAGAGATATTAAGCTTTCTGAGACATTATGTCATATGCATTTTGTGCCCTCACAGGCCTAGCCAGACGTGAAGCATGCACCAGGTTTCTAAGGACTTCGATATCATCAGAGCCAGACCTGCAGCTTGGCACCCACTACGCCTCTGGGGCGCAGACAGCATGGTAGACCCGCATCCCACCTGACTCATCGGGAATGTTCTGTGCACAGGAACGTGTGGCGACCCAGACCTGTTTTTATGGCAACTGTGAACCACTCTCATGGCTTCTTAGAAGGATTTGGGGATGGGGGATAAGGTAGTCAGTTATCAATCTATCAGGAAAGCACAGACTCCCAAAATAACGACCATCGAGGGCTGCCATTTTAAACAATGGAGAAAACAACAAAGATCTTAGAGTCAGGCACGAACCTTTGCACTGAGCCATTAATGCCTCCTAACATTCACACCCGAAGTCACGATTTAAAAAAAAGCCCACGAAGCAAACACGGTCCTGCTACAAAACACTTAAGAGAAATGATCCTCTTACCCGAAGAACTTCAAAAGCTGACTGGACAAGGTCTGCGTCTCTGCTTTTCCAGATCACTTGATTCCCCATGAGAACGTGCCAGGCCAACATGCGAAAAGATGGGGCACCCAGGACCTGAAAAATACAGGTCCATGTTTTCTCTGGGAGTTTCCTTCTGTGTACCTCAAGTTATTCATGTGCTCTCTGCACAGTGAAGGGAGATGGGTCACAAGAGAAAGGCTGGTGACTAGTCTGCAGTCAGGAAGACACAGAAGTCTCTGGATTTGCATCTGAAAGCCTGATCCCAAAGCCCTCATACACTTTAAGATATTTTCTCCAATTTCTTTTTATAAACTTGAAGCAGAGAAAGTGTTACCTTTTTTGCAACAATCATTTTCTCTCTCTATCCACCATTTTGCTGAACCACTGGAAAGTAAGGGATGGGCAGCATGACACAAGAACCCAGGAAAGACAAGGCTCTCCGACACACCCAAAAACCCCACACGATGTGCCACCAACACAGCATCCGGAGCCCCAAACCTCTAACAATATCCTTTATAGCTGCTATTCTTTCAATCCAGGATTCACTTAAGGATCACAACTGTTTATTCTGCTGTCTTCATCCTGCTTCAGCCAGAACAGTCCCTCTCTCCACCTGACTTTTTATCACTTCCCTGATGCAGGCATCTTAGGAGAATTTAGTCTGTTAGCCTATGGCTTACAAGCATGGCTTTAAAAAATAAAAAGGGAGGCTAGGAATACTAGAAATTTTGTAAGACTCTTATAGCTTCAAAATACTCCCACCTCCCATGGAATTTAAGATACCTTCCACCTTTAAACTACATGAGTAATCGACCAGGATGGTTTTAGACAAGTACGTGATGTTGATGGGTGACTGTGCCTTAATCCAGGAGCCCCACAGAGCACGTGCCATTAAATCAGTCTTTACTCCATTTTCCAAAACGGAAACAACCATCTTACGATAAAACTCATGCTCACTATAAAAATAACCACAGAAAAGTATAAAAATTGACTATCCTTATAATCTTATGATCTCTTCCTCTCATGTGACCAAATAGAACCATGGTCAAAAGTGTGTGAGACTCCATCTCTGGTACTGCATATATAAACATACACACCATCCTGCACGACATATTGTTTACTTTCTTCTTTGTATTTAATGATAATCTATCATTTGGATGCAATTACTACAGTTGGACATCTGGGTTCTTTAAAATTTTTTGTAAGAAGGGCCATCGTTTCTACTTTGCAAAGTGTCTAGGCTGCATGCAAACCAACAGTGGTGCTCGCTTCCTTTAAAAGGTTCCAGAATGACAAGATTAGAAAACGATGAGAAGCCAACCATGCAAGTCTTTCTTTAAAAGTGACACCGACATCATCACTAAGAGGGGGGCACTGACCCTGTGGCTAAGATACCCCAGACAGCCACTGCTGTCTTCAGCCTCCCATCGAGGTTTTGGTTACTCCTAACCAACACTCCTGCTGGTCCTGAACACGAGGGGTCTGAAGGACCAAGTGTGCTGGATGAGGAGGCGGCTGGCTCTTCTCCAGAGCTTCCGAGAGGGGGTGTGCCCTGCTGCTGCCTACCTGCCTCATGTGCCGAAGGGACTTAAAGACAGACGCCTTTCGGGGCTGCCAGTTCCCACAGTCTGAGAGCAAGGAAGAATCTGCTGGGCATTTGGTCAGCTCCCGTCCTTCCGCACCGTCTGGCACAACAGAGGCTTTCTCCTCGTCTTCAGCCTCAGAGTTCTCCCAGCTTTCGGATTCCTCTTCTAAGTCTGCAAGGCGGACAACAAAGACATTTATGAACATGCTGCCCCTGGATCCCTTCATTCAGCGCAACACTGTTGCCTCCACTTTAGCACAGGGCATCTCCTGATTTCTGGTTTTGGCCAGCTCTCCATACTTCCTATCGTCATCGGAGACCTGGGGTGAGCAGGGAGGCTCGGTCTGCTTGCTTACTTACTGAGCTCAAAGGCTCCCACTGCATGATGAGCAGGCGCCTGCAACACTAGGAGCTGCTCACGGTCATGGGAAAATTTGAGGCAATGCTGAGAAAGCTGACCACTGATTCACCGGCACTTCCCCGGCAGGTGCTATGCTGGGGGCGGCCACACGCTATCCCACTTCATCCTTCCAAGTATCCTGAGATCAGTGCTATTCTCATTTTACAGATAAAGAAATACTTGTTATTTCCATTAATCTGTGTGACAGTTGTCACAAACGATGACATCCTCATTCCGTGTTCCACGTGAGACCCACCAGGAGAGGCCTTATCTGTGCACAGGAGCAGAGCCAGGATCTGGTGCCAGGTCTGTCCAAATCCAAGTGTGTGCTCTGAGCTAAACTGCAGTCCAGCACACGACAGAGAGTCCCGCGTGTCTGCATGTCTATCCTTCCTACAGGCTCGAATGGACCTGGCTCTCTGTGTAAATACTCTCACCAACAGACTATCCTTGCCATGTCCACCAGCCTAGAAATTTCTGATTTCTAATCAGGGTAACAAATGGTTCCAGGCCCAACTTGATCCACGAGTACATGAAGGTGGATGGCTACAGTTTTGTCTTTCAGAGCTTGCTCTGCTCTTGCTGAAACTTTACTCCCTTCCTCCCACTCAGGAAAGCAGCACACTAGAATCCAGTACGTGCAAATAACTAGAAATAACCTAGAAACAGCTCCAATTCATTAAGGTCAATTCTACACAACCTGAAGTGCGTCAAGTGTTACTGGTACCACGCACTACACACGACGCACATCACAAATCTGGTTTTCCCAGCCCCAAAGCTGAGGCCATGGACCTGGAACACCAAGAATCAAATTATCTCCAGAGGAAAAACACAGCTGGATTGAGACCAGAGGTTCTGGGCCCAGTGCATGGGGCACTGGAGTCCCCTGGGGAGTTACTTACAACATCTAGGACCCCAGACGTGGAGCTCTGGTCATGAACTTGGGGAGGACCACCCAGACAAAGGCTTGGGAACCACCCTTCACAAAAACCTTGGGTCCAGCCGACACCCAATAATGTTTTACTGTTAAACAGCAAAGAATGAGAGACTGTCTGGAGAGACCAAGTACCTGATTATCATAAAACAGGGACAAGAAAACCTTCAATCAATCCATCCTCTCCACAGACTAACAACCCCAACTGGCAGACTTTCCCAACCTGCTTAGGGCACTAGATACTTTCATGTGACCATCAAGACAAAGGAGACAGGAAATCATGATAAAAACACCAAGAACGAAGGGCAAGCACTTTGAGCTGCTTCCCCTGGCTTTCTCATCCTCAGGTCCCCTTCGCGAGGACCGAGGGAGACCTGGAGGCTGTGAGGTGGCCCCCGCCAGCCACCACAGGCAAGGCCTCCAGCACGGGCTCTCTGGGCTCACCCGCAAGCTTCTCCATCTGGACCAGGGTGTCCTCCGTGGGCGCACCTTCCAGGAGCTTCTCAGTCAGCCGGCTGCCGCACGCTTTCAGGAGCCTGGAGAACAAAGCACCATCTGTGAAGTATTCTTACCAAAAGAAAGACGGAAACTGAAGCCAACCAAGCTTTTGGATCTACTAGTTTACAGGGAAGGCCGTATAAAAGACCATGCTACATGCACCACTGGTTACAAGGAGCCAAATCCAAAAAGAGAATTTTGCAGGACAAGTGACCCAGGTCTTCCAACAAAAGGCACAGAAGAGTCGCTGACGGACGCACAAGAGAAGGTGCTCCAGGCTAGGAGAGCAATCTGCACTGTGGAGGAGTGATCCAACCCCACTTCAATAGTCAGTTCCAAGGCAAACCAGGAAACCTGAACATGGATTGGGCTGGATGATGCTACGGAATTTGTCAGTTTTGCTGGATAACGGTTTTATGTTTGAAATGACGTAACTAAAATGTGCTTCAAAGAAAACACTCTGGTGGGGCGCCTGGGTGGCTCAGTTGGTTAAGCGTCCAAATTCGGCTGTCATGATCTCACAGTTCGTGGGTTCGAGCCCCGCGTCAGGCTCTGTGCTGACAGCTCAGAGCCTGGAGCCTGCTTCAGATTCTGTGTCTCCCTCTCTCTCTGACCCTCCCCTGCTCACACTGTCTCTCTCTCTCTCTCTCTCTCTCTCTCTCAGAAATGAATATAAACATTAACAACAACAAAAAAACTGAAACACTCCGGAAAAAAGTTAGGAGACAAAAAATCAGTCCAATGTTGACAACCGTTATAGCTGGATGATGAGGGCATGCAGTTCACTAGACTATTTACTCTATTTTGAGTCTGTGTGAAAACCTCCCTGAATGACTGTACATTGGGTGGAGGAGACAGATTCCTTCTCTTGACATCACAGGCCCTCAGGAGCCACCCTCAAAGACCTTTGTTCTAGGTGCCTCCTCTGCACCTGGGCCTGACTTACACGATGAGCGCCCACATCCAGCCGCTGTGGTACAGGAATGAGAATGGGAGGGAGTCTATGGAAAGGCATCTTGCAGTGAAAGGAACAGAAGCCATCTGAGGCCAGAGGCCAAACTGTGGTGGTTTTCTTTTTCTTTTCTTTTTAAATTTTTTTTAACATTTATTGATTTTTGAGAGAGGGTGCAAGTGGGGGAGGAGCAGATAGAGAGGGAGACACAGAATCTGAATCAGGCTCCAGGCTCTGAGCTGTCAGCAAAGAGCTGGACGTGCAGCTCAAACTCATGAACCGTGAGATCATGACTTGAGTCGGACACTTAACCGAATGAGCCGCCCCGGCACCCTGTGGTGGTTTTCCAAGGCAACCCTTTCCTCCTGACTTGGCAGGTGTTAGTGAGCAGCACACTCCACACACACAGCACGTGCTTGACATGACCTTGCCCACGGCAGCTACCAACCTGCCAGATGACTGCAGGCCTGACCTGTGACTTCCCAAGAAGCTGAGCCAGAACCACCAGCTAAGCCACTCCCAAATTCCAGACCCACAGAACTGTATGAGATAAATGTTTATTGTCGAAGACAAAGAAGGGAGTTGATCACTGTTCTGGGTAAGGGAGCACCATTTTATACATATCACAGGGAGGGGCACCTTGGTGGTTCAGCCAGGTATGCATCCAACTTTTGGGTTTTGGCTCAGGTCATGATCTTGAGGTTCATGAATTTGAGCCCTGAGTAAGGCTCTGCACTGATAGTGTGGAGCCTGCTTGGGATTCTCTCTCTCTGCCCATCCCCTACTTATGCTCTCTCTCTCAAAAAATAATTAAAAAAATAAATAGATAGGGGCGCCTAGGCTCAGCTGATTAAGTGTATGACTTCAGCTCAGGTCATCATCTCACAGTTCATGGCTTTGAGCCCCCCATCGGGCTCTGTGCTGACAGCTCAGAGCCTGGAGCCTGTTCTGGATTCTGTGTCTCCCTCTCTCTCTCTCTCTCTGCCCCTCCCCTCCTCACTCTTTGTCTCTCAAAAATAAACACTGAAAACAAATTTTTTTTTAATAACGTACAAACAAACAGATCATGGGGAAGTGAGTGCCACCGAAGTACATCTTATACATGCTCGGGGGGAGAAGCCTGGAGGAAGAGGAGGACCCAGCCCCGGTCGCAGCCCAGGTCAGTGCCTGCCAACAGCACACAGCAGGGAGGCACTTAGGGGAGCTCCTCTAACAACAGTTCTCCCCAGATTCATGCATAACCCCATCACTATGCTGTGACTGCTCCCATTCTAACACGGGCTGAAACTCCTGAACAGCTCCGTACCAAGCAAAGGAGGTGTGAAGACATGCCCACAAGTTGTCATCGCTTGTCAAGGATGTCAGGGAACGAGCGGCGTTACCGTTCCTTTGGTGCAGGAATGGCGTAAAGGCTGTGTTCATCCTCTGAGCACGCTGTGGGCATCCGAACTGCTCTGCCTCAAATACCTGAATCGCAAAAGAAAGGGTTAGTCTGCTGTTGTGGCTTTTTAATGTTTATTTTTGAAAGAGAGAGACAAAGTGTGAGCGGTGGAGTGGCAGAGAGAGAGAGAGGGAGACACAGAATCTGAAGCAGGCTCCAGGCTCCAAGCTGTCAGCACAGAGCCAGACGCAGGGCTCGAACTCATCAACAGTGAGATCATGACCTGAGCTGAAATTGGATGCTTAAGTGACTGAGCCCATCAAGCACCCTGGAAAGGGGTAGCCTTTTAACCAAACCAAACCAAACCAGCCAAGCAGCCCAGAGCCTGGTGGTTCACAGCCAACTTCCCAGATCCTCCTCCTGAAAACCCAGCCCCATTCTGCTGTCCCGAGGCAGGGTGCACAAAGTGCTGCCAGCCTCACAATTCCAAATGGAACGGTTCTGCCTCATAATTTGATTAGAAGCCATCTGAAGAAGGGGAATCGGTTAGGTGTCTCTTGTACCCTCCACCACAACCGACTCCCTAGGCACTGGATGGGACTCGGTGGCACATGGGGGGTGGTCATCAGTGTTATGCCGCAAGTATGTCCAGTCTCCCCTCCCAGACACATGGAGGCTTCCACTGAGAGACCCTGTGTGGGTGGGACCCATGCCCGGTTCTGGCAATGAGGGGAGACAAACAAGGCTCCCCAGCACCGTCCACCCCTCCAGCAGAGAAAAGAGCAACATTCCCCTGTGGCTGCCGCTCCGCCTGCTGGGCTGAGTGCAGTGAGTAGATCCCCCCACTTCCCTGCAGAGGACACAAAACAGAAACAACACCCAACTGGTTTCAAGGTCCAAGGGCTGTCTGTTTCCACAGTGTAACCTGGCCTATCCTGAGACACACGATGCCACAGCTACAGGTCTACGCTGGTGGGGGGGGTCTACAGCACGATTAACGGACAGGCTTCTGAAATAAGGTCAGAGGATGCAGAGGCACCAGGGAGACACCAGGGCATCCAACCGCAGTAAAGACGCCAGAGCCGGAGGAGAACTGGGACAACAGTGGACTCCAGGGAGCCCAGGAAAGCAAGCAGGACAACTGTGACGCTCACCACCAGCCCCGACGCTGAAAGCAGAAGATTCAGACAGAGCGACAGCCCAAGACCTGGAGTATGGTCATAAATCCACCCGTGCTCTGAGCCCCGTCGGCGTGAAGCTCCTCCCCAACTGCCACCCACTCTTTCTGTGGGGTCACCTTGAGTGCCTTGCCCTGTAGCTCATCAATGATCCCTCGGATCTTCCCGAGCAGGAAGGGCCAGGAGTTGATGAGGTAAATCCGGTCCATCATGATGGCGATGATGCTGTACCAGCGCTGGAAGCCCCTGGCCAGGCTGTCTTTGATGAAGAAAGTGTGGCTGAACACGAAACCGTGCTGCTCATCCCCAAAGAAGATGGGGCCTTCACGGCCAGGGCAGACCTGTGAAGATCAACGCTCATTCCAGGACACAGTCATGTGCTTGCTTTAGTGACACAAAGTCGAATTCTCCTTCTCAGACTACCTCTCTGGACTAGTTAACTAGCATTCATCATAGGAAGGGTGGGGAAGGTAGGGCCAACAGAGAAACACTGCTTTCATCTGCTCCTGGGATCAAGCTTTCTAAAGATAATATGTTAACCTGGACTGCAAGGGCGAGTAGCTTAATGACTTTTTTCTAACTTGGGCCATAAATAACTCCTATTCAAATATTGTAAATACTCCAGACTCAGATTTGCCAACATCACTCATCTCAAATATACTGGAGAAGGTCAAAAGACTCACTGTAGGGTCCATTCAAAAAAATCTGCACACGTTGTTTAGAGGAGAGAAGTTAGGTCTCCCTCATGACATACTCACTCTTACTTTACACACAATTCTATCACGCACAATCATCTGCTTCTAGGACATTAACAACAGGAAATCAAAAGGAGGGAACCAGCGGGAGGTAGGCACACTGCAACCGTAAGTGAAAACACAGAGGGGGCTCAGTGTGTCTGCTCAAGTCAGTACGGAAAAGGGAAATTTTACAACTGGAATATCAATTCTTCATGACAGATACAAACATAAGAGCTCAGACTTGAACTCAAAACAACAGCTGGGTATAGTTAAGGAACAAACTGATTTACCCTTCCACAGGTTCTGAGGGCACCCGGTGACCCCTAAGGCTTCTAACAATGAGGGAGACAATAAAAAAGTGATTTATCTGATATGATAAATGACATATCCTAAAAATACATAAGATCTTAGAAATATATTCAGCAGGAAGGAACAGACATCGGAAGTCTAGAGCTTGAAATGATAAGCTAGGAACCACTTAGAAAACCAGAGTCCAACCCAACATATTACGGAGTTCTCGAGAACTGGGGCTGCTCGGTGCTCCCATTCACTGATCCACCATCCTCTTCAAGACAGGACTGACTCTGTCCTTACTGTAATCAGGACTGAACCCATTCGGGCACCTGGATACGCGTGATACTCCCAGAGTCCCCTGTGGGGTCACGGTGCTCACCTCACAGCTCAGGCTCCGCACGCAGGCCTGGCGGACAATGCTGAAGAGTTGGGGGTGGTTGGGGTGCTGGTGACTGACGTATTTAATTGAGGTCTCTTTATCATGGCTAATATAGCCGGGATGGCCCGCAGCAAGTGACCGGCAGCCCTGCCCCCCAGAAGGAAAAGAAGACCAGTTAGCCAGGAAGCAGGCAACAAACTTTCTTATACACATCAGGACAAAAGACTCAGTATATTTTCATAGAAAAATAACTGGCTTCTAGAGTACTTATCTGAAGATTTCAATGTTCCCTGAATGGGAAAATGAGGGCAGAGAGATCGCAAAGATCGTCAAAAAGCATGAACAAGGTCTAATCTGAGCACTCACGTAGCAGGTATCATGAAGAGCTCTGCATACGTTACCTCATATAATCCAAAGTGCAACCCTATGAGATCATTACAGTGAGAATCCCCAGTTTACAGAAGGCAAAGCTGAGGTTCACGCAGAGCACTGCGTCAACCTCTGTCCTTGGTGCTGACACAGACACTGAGTGAGGGCCTCGGGCGGTTGCCAGACTTCCAAGCTGCTGCTGCGCATAGAACACAAGCTCAGGTTGTGTCCTGTGGAGCAGAGGGACGGGAGGCCCCAGTGCTGCCCCTCTGGAGCCACCACTGCCTTGGTGCCGAGAGCACGCATCCTGGGCTACCCCCACCTGACACTGCACGAGGGTATGGAGGTGAGCCCCTCCTGTGAGATGCAGGAGCCCTCCCACCGCAACTCCAGCTCAGGGACTGTGCCCAGCCCTCTTTCCTTCCTTCTCCGTCACAGCCGTCAGACTTGTCATGGCAGCGAGGCTCTCCCCACCTTCTGCTTCCTCACAGATGCTTCCAGGAATAAACAGAGTAATCTGGGGCTTGCTAGCTGCTTCTCAGTGGAACTGAACCAAGGCGGATAGATTCCTGTTCACACTGGAGTGACAACAGGACCCCTGATTTCAGGTCCGACCCACGTCTGTCACTGCAAGCAGCAGCCTGCTGAGGGGACTCAAACCTCATTCCCTAGAGCTCACAAAATGACACCAAAAGTCACAGCCAGGACCGCACGAGGAGAAAACTTCCTGGGAATGCTGGACTGAGGGAAGCGGAGCCTAGGATGGGCCCGCGTGCAGACATGGGCAGCAGAGGGGAGGGCTGGAAAAACAGAGGCTGGGGTGAAGGGAAAGAACTAAAGGGACATGAGAAGCAGCAAGCACGTTCCACAGGACCCACAAACAACGGTCCGACCTCACACGTTCCCGTGAGGTCACGCCCACTGCTCCTGTCTCACGGCGTGTCCTGCCCACTCTCCAGGAGGTCAAATACACAGCACGAGTCCCTGTCGAGAAAGACACATCTCCAACACCCTGAGAGACACTTGCCTCACACATGTCCGACTTCTTGGGTCCCGGGCTGCTGGACTCCGCGCTGGCCCCTTCCGCTGGGCTGTGAGCACGGATCCGACTGCTCATCTGAATGCCACCTTCCTCCTCTTCAGCCTGTTCGCCCTGGCCAGGGCTGTCCCCATTCCCAGCCCCCTGAGGAAGTGGGGCGTGCAGAACTTCAGTGCAGAAGAGAGTGCGGGGGCCATGGAGCTCGCAGAAGTGACAGAGAGCGACGATGGCGTTCATGGTGGCCTGGGGACAGCAGACGGCCTGCGTAGGGGGGAGGAGAGAGAACACCATCAGCCGCCCAGCCTGTGTTCGCACCCCAGAACCTGCCAGCTCCTCCAGGGCACAGGGTACAGGTCAGGTGCCCGCAACAGGCTTCCCGGCCGGCAGAGCTGGGTCCCCCACCCAGCACTGCACCAGGTGCAGAGGAAACAAGGTGGATGAGACTCAGTCCATGCCACCCAGGAGTCACAACAGAGGAAGGAGGATGCAATTCAAGGACCACACAGAAAACCATTCAGTTAGAGCTGCAACTACGAGGTAGTCAGCACAGAAGACAACGCACATGTGAGTGACGATGGGGCAAATGTGACACAAACAAATGCCAGTGGGGTTTGGAGGAGACGCTTATTTATTCAATCAACAGCAGCTGTGCTGGGTGATAGGCCGCCACCCTCACAGAGCTTACCCCTAGTTGGGGAGGGACACAGGACAGACTGCTTGCTCTCCCTGTGGTGCCAGCCTTGGGACGAAAAGTACGGCGGGGCCACGGCAGAGAAGTGCTGGAGGAGGTGGGATGCGCTTTTGGACACAAGGGCTCCCTGACTAAAAGCTGAAGGGAGCCGTGGGGGTGGAGGGGGCAGGACTTAGGGTCTGTCTATAAAGCTGAGTAATGCAGGCAGAAGACGTGGATTTTAGGGAATCTTCTAGGCCTCGGTAAAGACCGGAAGTTTGTACACATTGGAGAGCCTTTGATAGGTTCTGATGAAAAATATGGCAGGGGCGCCTGGGTGGCTTAGTCGGTTAAGCGTCCGACTTTCGCTTAGGTCATGATCTCGCGGTTCGTNATATGGTAAATGTGCATAGAGCCCAGTGGCCAGGATCCAAACCCTCTTCTCTTTTGGGGACCCCCTCCCCCGTTACAGAGCCAAAGAAGGCGAGACATCCTCTGTCCTCATCCCCCTGCATGGGCACGACCAAGGCTTGGCCAGTCAAAGGCACCTGCCCAGGAAGCTGAACCCAGTGGGAGACAAAGCAGAAGATCCAGTGCGAACACGCACGGGGGGCAAGTCCTGGGCGACTATGTCCTCAAAACCCCACGTGGTGTGTCCATCACTGTGTCCTCCTGGTGGCCTCCCTTCTCCAGCCGGCTCACTTACTCTGCCACCCAGATGGCATCTCGCAGACAACCTCTCAGCTGCCACGACTACTACTACCCCTGTCCCCATCCCTGTCCCTGAGGAAGGGGCTGGAGCTCAAGTGTTACAGTGGGAATGACCGAGGTCAATATAAAACAGAAACTGAAGATCAGCTGGGCCAATGTGAGTCAGGCATGGGATCAGATGAGGATTTGGGGGTGCCTGGCATGCACAGCCGGGGCACTTCCCGGAGGGAGGTGGGCGGTGGGAGAGGAGACAGGGTTAGAGAGACAGCAGGACATTTAGCTGGAAAACCCCGAGAGCTGCATGGCAATTACAGACTGCACTATCAGGGAGGGCCAAGCAAGGGGCCAAGGTCCAGGCCATGCCACAGACCTCTGCCTGACTCCCCACCCTGACCACTCAGTTTTGCCTTGCACGTCCCTGCTGAGAGGCCTTCCAAAGCAGCCCCCGAGAACAGCCGCTCACATCCACTGCATCACACTCGCCTCCTCGCACCGCGCTTCCCCGGTCCGTGCGTTCCCTAAGCGTGGCCAGGAGTCGGCCTTAGGCCGCGTCTACAACAGTCCCTGACACACACGGTAGGCACCACGTTGACGTGCTGGACAGATGAGGGGATTTGGGAGCTGCCCGTGACGAGAGGGCAGTTGCTGCCGCAGGAAGTGGAGAGCTCACCGAGGATATCTTTGGGCAGGAGAGGTTCAAGAGCACAATCACGGGAATAGGAGTCTGAGAGCCTAGTGTCACGAGAGCAACGTAAGCCAATTTAAACAAAGGTTCCACCAGGCTCACTCTGGGGAGATCAAGGACAATGATGCTTTAGGAATCCACTGTGGAAGAGGGGGTGAGGTGACCACTGATGGAGTAAGAACCTCAGAGAAGTAGTTTTGAGACCCAAAGGCAGAGGCATTAACCTTGGAAAGAGAGGCCACACCTTCCTTGAGACATAAAAGAGAATTACGGTTCCTTCCAGCAAAACATCGCATGAAAGCAGCACGTGGCTGAGGTTCACCCCATGTATAGAGCATCAACACAAACCTTTATCCCCAGCAAAAATTACACGTCCACTGTCCCGCCTACTTGAGAGCACTCAAGGCCATTTCCAAATGCGTCAGGCAGGACAGCCATACTTCAGCTCTAAGACCTGAAGTTTTTTTCCTAGGGAAGAAAAAAAAATCAAAGCGAATTCTACGCGCAACGGACTTAGTGATACACACACAAAAATCAAGCGGCTTACTGCCAACTTAAACTCAGAACATCACAAAAAAAGATGTGGGGCTTCTCAGGGCTCTGAACGGCTTTACGGGCCTCCTGCCTTTTGAGCAGTAACAGACAGCAAGCTGGCATGGCAGCCGAAACGTGAGCTCAACTTTTACATGTCTACGGCACTATTTCCTAAAGAATTTTTTGAACAGAAATATATTTATGTCTTTTTAAAAACACAAAATATTTTAAAATTTAGGGTCCTCATGCTTCCTACCGTTGGTTACCCACACCAGGCCAATTCAACTCTTCCGACCTTAGACCTGCAAGTTTCTTTCCTCCTCAAATGGGAAGGAAAGACCAAACATGATGTTCCTAAGCTACTTACCAGCACTCATAGTCAACATGGGATACTCTCGTTAATAGTTTTCTGGGTTTTGTTTTTTTATTAAAAAAAAAAACAATTTTTATTGTTTATTTATTTTTGATAGAGTGCGATTGGGGAGGGACAGAGAGACACACACAGAGAACCTGAAGCAGGCTCCTGGCTCTGAGCTGTCAGCAGCACAGAGCTTGATGCAGGGCTCAAACTCACAAACTGTGAGATCAAGACCTGGGCTGAAGCTGGACACTTAAATGACTGAGCCACCCAGGCACCCCCTTGTCTTGTTTTTTAAAGAGAAGCAGTCCTGTCGGACAAAAGGGTAAGACTTCTGACTTCCGATCAGGAGTCCCATAGCCCCAGGCAGCCAGTGGAAGACAGGGCCATACCACTTGGCTCTGAAGTCACACAGAAAAAGCCCGTCTCCAGCTCTTACCTGCCGGGTGATGTCAAACATCTTACTTATCCTCATTCGGTACCACCCTAAAGCTGAGAAACGGGCGCCTGGGTGGCTCAGTTGGTTAAGCATCCGACTTCAGCTCAGGTCATGATCTCACGGTTTGTGGGTTCGAGCCCCGAGTTGGGCTGTGTGCTGACTAGCTTGGAGCCTGGAACCTGCTTCAGATTCTGTGTCTCCCTCTTTCTCTGGTCCTCCCCTGCTCATGCTGTCTCTCTCTCTCTCTCAGAAATAAATAAAACATTAAAAAAAAAAAAAAGCTGAGAAACACAAGAACCTCCACCTCTCAGGTTAACCACTGCATGTGGAATCAGAATTCTGAGGAGCAGGAGGTCAGTTCTCTATTCAGTCTCCAATTCCAATCTCTACCAGATGTTTATTGAAGAAAATAAACTGGCTTGAGTATGCCTAACAGCTCTTCCCGCCCAACGAGCTTTCCAGAATGCAACGAAGCAGAAATCTGCACACTGCCGCCCCCCACCCCCAGTCTCTTCAACTTTATACTCAAAGGAAGAATCCAAATAACTGCAAGAGGCAGGGCCCTTTCCACAGCCCCCCCTCCCCCAATGGCTAAGCCTGGCCCTGTGTCTATTTCATCCACTTCCTGTGGTCTTCTCATAGGACCACAGAGGACCAAAGAGGACTTTGCAAATAATTCCGGTATCTTAAGAGCTCTTAGCCAGTAAGAATCCTCTGCACCTTCTCTACCCAGTCTCCCACAGGGGAGTCTTATTAGGTCTGCAGCCGGATCGCAGCAAGTGCAAGGTGAAAAGTTACACAGGAGACTGCTTCCAGCTCAAGCCCATTTACACGGTGGTGGCTTTGCTACCTCTAGTGACTTCACCTGGTTTCTGGTTTACAAAGTTCCGGATGTATGACACTAGAAGGGTAAACATGGTCACATGCCACTATTTCCCAATCTCTTCATAACAGTGTTGATAATCCAATGCCTCCAGCACTTTCTCTGCTGGGACACGGGGCGCCTATTACCACTCAGGCGGGACACCGTGGGTGGTGCCAGGGGTCCAAGAGCTGGAGAACCAGTACGTCCTTTCAGCAAACCCCTTGCCCTGTGCCTCCTCCCCAGGTGCTGAAGATCACCTGGGGCCTCAATTCGGAGACATTTTTTCCTGGCGGTAAGGAGCATCTAACAATACCCACCACTGGGAAGAAAAGTGGTTTTCTACCCACCCTTCCAGGCCTATCAGCTCATCACAGTGCCGGCCTCAGAATGCCAGCCTGGGGAAAAAAAAGAATTATGACACACACCTTCTTCCCTAAACCAGAGGGAAGGCAAAACCTGGGAAGGAGGGAGGGAGGGAAGGCCAAGAGTGCAGTCTCCCGGCAGCATTAAAGGAGAATGAACCGACGACGCTGATGGGGCTTTGAACCCAGGTCACGTTCCTCATCCCCTTTACGGTTCATGGGTTTGCCCCGCACCCCACCCTGCCTCCATCCACATCCCAGGTTCTCAGCAACCCTTTCCACTCTGGCCCCCTGCCACTCCGATCCCTAACACCGCACACCAACTCAAAGCCCGGCTGTGCCCCCACAGCTAACCCGAAGGCGGCCAGGCTTCTCCAACACGGGCGCGGACCCTTCCTCGCCCTCAGCGACTCCCTCTCGCCGCCACCACCCTCCGTAAGCCCTCCTCCCGGAAGCCAGGCTCCCTTCAAATTCCACGAAGCAGCGCGACAGCCCCGCTTCGAGCTGCCTGGACAAGCCGGGGGACCGCTCCGGGGCTCCCTCCCGCAAGCGCAGTCTGAGCGCGGGTGGCCGCGGGGGCGCGGCGGAGCTGAATTCCAGGGGGCGGGGAGAGCTCAGAGCCCAGCTCCGNCCCGCCGGGACGTCCGCGGGTCGCCGCGAGTCCCCGCGCCTCCCACCCGGCAGGGGAGCCCCAGGTCTGACCACCGCCGCCTCACTCACCCGCTGCCGCTGCAGCCGCGGCGCCGAGCCCGAGGCGCGTGACTCGGCCGGGCCGGACCATCCGTCCACCTCGCAGGGGGGGCGCGCGGGCTGGCGGAGAGCGCCTCTGCGCCGCA
>NW_027533258.1:730146-778692 GCF_008692635.1 Crocuta crocuta
GCCGCGACGCGAGCGAGGCCTGGCCCAGCCCGGCACACTCGGGAAGACCGCGGGAGCCCGGCAACGCCGAACTCTGACGGGAACCTGAAACGGCCGCCCGACACCTCCTTCTTTTGGCGCCAGGCTGCCGCGCCTCCCCCCACCGAGAAGTACGGAATGGTTCCAGCCGCGCCGGCCGGGCTGATGGAGGAAACCATTTCAAGGCGGGGGGGGGTGTGTTTAAAATTAAGAAATATTTTAAAGAGAGATTTGAGGAAAAGTATAGCCAACTTAGTCTAGCTCCAGGTCCACACCGAAGAGAAAATGAAATAGAATGTCTCGACGTTACAGCGGGGTAATGTCTTATAGTTTCACCCTCGGCTTTTATTAAATTGCCCATAGAACTCGTCTTCTGTGGGACGTGCGGGCAGGTGGCCGGGAGGTGGCCGTCACGTGACCGTGGGCAAGCGCGCGACGCGGTGGTGTGGCCAGTTCGGTAACTGGAGGTGGAGTGCGGCTAGAGTGCGCATGTGCGTGACCCACTCACCTACCCGAACAATAATAATTCATTCAGGTCTTTAAAAGTATGAGTCAATTATTAAGTAATATATATTTTTAAAACCTGGGTGCTTGTTACTCAGTCAGTCTACTTAAAGATTAATTTTAATGCTCTCAGTGCGTGATGTCATGTCGGTCCTTAAAGTGAAGAGCTAGAAGGATGTGAATGACGCCCTGAACCGCAGGAAAATCTGTTTGACCTACGAGATGGTGCTGCCACCTTGTGTCCTGTTCGATCTAAAGACCGCCGACCCTTCTATGCGCCTCAGGATGGAGTCCTGGTCCCTGTGCTGCCGCAGGGGGTGTTCAGAAGGAGGTTGTCGTCAAGTGTTGGCGGGAAAAGCCTGAATCATTTTGAAGTAGAAGTAGGTGGTTGTGTTTTTTCAAATCACCGCGATCACTTCTTTTTCTGAATTTCCATGTTAGAAGACAGAGGAAAAAATTGCAATTTGTTTTCTGCCTTCTTTTAGTGGTGTGATAAAACATTACGCAAGGAGTATGGGAGTTATGAGGTTAGGCATTGCCTTTATATGTTTACTTAGTCCTAACGCTCCAATTCCTCTTGATACTGAACAGCACAGACTGAATATATTTGGCTGGTAAGTCACAAGATAAGTTTTGAGGGAAATAACAGAAAACCCACAAGGATACCCTGATTTGGAATTCTACTTTTTATTTTTGCCATCAACAATTCAGATTGAGATTGCGGAGCACCTGGGTGGCTCAGTCGGTTAAGTGTCCAACTTCTGCTCAGGTCATGATCTCCTGGTTTGTGAGTTAGAGCCCGCTGAAGGGCTCTGTGCTGACAGCTTGGAGCCTGGAGCCTGCTTCAAATTCTGTGCCTCCCCCCCTTCCCTCCCCCACTCATGCTCTCTCTCTTGCTCACTCTCTCTCTGAAAAATAATAAACATTAAATGTAAAAAAAAAACCATTTAGATACTTGAATTTTATTGCGTTTGCAGAATTCTTTGAAAACCTTAGTGGAAAGATGCCAGAAATGTTTGTAGCCTCCTCATGTGGCTGTGCCTTTTCAATTTCTAAAAGAAAACATCGTTTCCAACATTTTTCAAAATGAACAGGATTCACCCTGAAATAGACCATAGCATCAATGCTAAATCAAATCTGATTAACTGACTTCCACGCTAACGAGCAAGTAATTTACAGTACTCTCCAAAAATTTCAGTTACCATGACTATTTTTATTTTACAAAGTATATTGCTTGCATATTGTATTGTTTCCAGAAACCAGGAAGACTTTTTTCCCCTTTTTTGGTAATCTTTGGGTTTTTTCCCATTTTTCTCTTAGTGGTAGCTCTTCTTGAAACTGACATTCGTTTGACAGATTTTAAGCCAAGAAACAAAATATTTGTTTGTGTGTTGTAACTGATTTGAAGAATTAACTTCCTTGATTTGTCAGTGGAGGACACCACCTTGCTCAGGTTATCCTTATTTGCATGATGATAGACTCATAAAGGCCCCATGTGTAGGACAGTTTATTCGACCACTGCCATTTTCAATACAATTCAGCGTGCATCCAACTATAGCTGGACTCCATTTGTCACTAAATATCCTCTCCAGAACCGCTGGCTTCCGCCACCTACCTCTTTTGGAGCTGTTTTCTCAAACCTATAAATCTGTTTAAAAGTAACAACTACGTGCCAATTCCTTGCCTCAGTGAATTCTGCCAAAGGTTAATTAAACTGGACTGTCACACCGTATAAACTTTCAAGGACATCCAATGAAAGTGACATCTTGGAAGTCAGAAAATGTAGCCCACATGATCAGTGAGAAAGCAAAGCTGGCAAGACACCGGCTACCCCCTTAGGGCTGGGCGAACAAAGGGAAGATACGAGCATTGGCAGAATTTAGAAGGTGGAGGTGCCCAGTGGAACAGAGACCCCGAGCTATGTGAGCAGGTGAGGGGGGCCCACCTTCTGATTCTGGAATCTTGAGGGGTGTGAGGGGTGTGATGACATGAATTCTAAGAGGATGGGAAACAGCCTAGGCCTCACTGCTGCGCTCAACTGTCCTTGTCCGGGCAAAGAGCTGTTGCTGGGGTTTTACGATTCAACAGGAAGCAGACAGTAGTAGGAAGCCTGTCCTCTTTTCCTCCCTAGGCTTCGTCGGCCTCTAGCTGGTGAAAAGAAACATGGTATGCAGAGTTCTACCCTAGAATCAGAAAGAAAAAGGTGGGTATGAAGCTGAGGCAACACTGACAGAGGAGAGGCCAGGATGTGTGGTTTGCACATAGTAAGACAAGGCCCTAAATACCATAGTCTTGGTCTCAAAAAATAATGTGGTGTTTTAATGACTTCATTTTGAAGCCCACAAGAGAATTATTCCTTTAAACAGTCATGACTGGCAGCTACTAGGATTCTCAAACACATCTTAGGTGATTTTAATTTACATCCAGGTAAATCAGAAGTTGTACAATAATTGTTTTTAAAAAAAGTCTGGAATTCACTATGCCGATAAAAGGAAAATGTCTATGAAATATTTGTTTTTTCCTAAGCACATGTAAACGTTAAGTGGAAATGATGCAGTCCACAAGCGGCTCTAAGCTGAGCTAGAGAATTTGAGGGTTTTGACGAAGGGTCAAATCCAGCCCTTTGCCTATTTTCGTATTCCTTTTATTGGGAGTCACTGTGGCTATTTTCCTGCGAGAAAGCAGAGTAGGTACCACAACAGACCACGTGACCCCCAAGGCCTCTCTATTAGGGGCAACTTTTCACATGACTCGTGAGCTTTCCTTTTCTTTTTTGATCATGAAAATGTGACCGACTGTACAAGCTGACGCATTTAAAAAAGTGTATGTTGCTAGCGAGAGGAAAGTTTTTAAGGACTAAATTCTAATTCAGTTTTCTCACACTTCACAGACTCCACACCATTCCCGGGCTTAACTGGTAAGCCCTCGTCAGACACGTTGCCAAGTTCTGCAGAGAGACCCTGGGCATAATCAAAGGCAGCTGTGTAGCTTCACTGACAATCCTTCCGGAGGAAAATGTAGCAAATGAGGCACTGGTCTCAAGACAGAGACGACAGATGAGGTGAGCACACCCCAGAGGTCAGAAGGAGTGCAGCAGCAGCTCGCGGTCACGGCTCGTGCTGTCACCAAGACACATGTTACCACTAATTATAAAGAATGAGCTTCTGCCTTAGGGACTCTCCCAGACTTTTCAAATCTTCCACAAATTCCTCAGGTTGAACCATTTCTGTTCACAAGGACTATATCCTTTAAAAACTTTTCAGAGGGGGAAAAAGCAATACAGAAGACACATCAATGTTCAAGTAATTTAAAACAAAAAGGTAGATTTAATGCAATAACAACATTAATCTGAGGATAAATAAATCCACAACAGACTTTAAAGTTTGCATTTTTTTCCTTTCTTTGCAGAGAGAATGGTTTTCTTAAAGCATATGGGACTGAAGATGTCAAAACAAAATGTAATTTCTTAGTGTCCGGGTGAAACAGGCTTGGTCCTCCCTGCTGCCTCCGACCGCTTGCCACTGGCCAAGGTGATAAGTTTCTCTCATCTAACTCAGGATGGATGTTAGCTTCAAGAGTAACTAGACGGTTTGTTTCCAGAATCATCTTCTTGTGATCCCATGCTCTGTAAAGAAGGAAGTGAGATGATGTATTTACACTTGCCCTTGTCAGAGATTTCCCACCGGCCCCAAACAAGCACACCCCATCCCTCTGCGAGAACAGTCGGTCACCCTGAGTACAAAGACAAGCCAGTTTGCATACTTCCAGCTGTAGGTTGAAAATGCTCTCAGTGACTCTCTCCATGAACTTGGTCACAAAGGTTTTCAAGAACTTCGGGCAACTAAGCATTTAACCTCAGATCAAGTTCATGTTCCTTTTCTGTCCAGGCCACTTCTATTTAATAAAGTGAACCCTAATCACCTTTTGTACAAACTGGGGGTTCACTGTGATCTCCTGGTCCATGGCCTTCAGTCGCTCATCCAGCTCTATGCACTTCAGCATCTGGTGACAGACATGTTTGAAGGTGGTTAGTAAACGAATTTAGGTCAATTACCTCCTTTTTAACCTAGACTATTAATATGCATGCTACAAATTCACAGTCCCATGATCCAAAACCCCTGGGGCAACACACATTTTTGGAATCAGTATTTTGAATGCATAAAGCTAACTGTACAAGTACCGTATATTACCTAACATCCCAGTAGGATCTAGGGTACACCCCATAACCAAACGCATTAATATCTTTTGCAGTGAAGCCTAAAAATATGCACACTAAGTGGGATGAAGATTATACATCATTTAAGGTGCAATTTGCTATTACGCTTAGTTACCAAAAAACCTCCGGTTTTCATGGGTTCTTTTTATTTTCAATTGCAAAACAAGGAGTGTAGAAGTCTACTATGCATTGCTTTCAGGTTTCTGAGATTTGACAGCTGGTTCAATCTGCTTCCATAATGTGAGGCAAAAAACACGCCCAACAATCTGACTCCTGCTAGAACGCAGAGTGGCAGTCAGAACATGTGACCTCAGAAGATGCAAAAGGACCATTTTGGCCATGCCCAACAGGGACTTTCTTCCTCCGGCCCTCCCCATCCCTCCCTCTCCTGACATATAGAGGTTTCTGAACTTCCGACCTTGGACTACACTTCACAGCCAAAATGAGGCTCTGAGTTACACAGGGTGTCTGGGTGTGGATAAAAGTATACTGACTGTAAGACCCTGAAGTGTTTCAGTAGCTAAACTAGGCTGTGGTGAGGCACTGGGAAATCCAACTCACCACTAACTTATAAGCATACAGTCTAGGAGAGGGTTAAGCAATGCTCATTTTCTTTTTTTTTTTTAAATTTTTTTTTTTAATGTTTTATTTATTTCTAGGAGAGAGAGAGAGAGACAGCGTGAGCAGGGGAGGATCAGAGAGAGAGGGAGTCACAGACTGAAACAGGCTCCAGGCTCTGAGCTGGCAGTCAGCACAGAGCCCGATGCGGGGCTCGAACCCACGAACCGCGAGATCATGACCTAAGCGAAAGTCGGACGCTTAACCGACTAAGCCACCTAGGCGCCCCATAAGCAATGCTCATTTTCAAAAACAGCTTTGTAGGAACTAAGATGTTCCTAGAAACAAGTTGGGAACTACTTATATTTAAGGGGCACCTGAGTGGGTCAGTCGGTTAAGCATCTGACTCTTGATTTCAGCTCAGGTCATGTTCTCACGTTTGTGAGCTCTAGTCCTGTTGGGCTCCGCACTGACAGTGAGATTGGGGTTCTCTTTCTCTTACTCTCTGCCCCTCCCCCACTTGCACATACTATCTCTCTCAAAATAAATAAATTAAAAAAAAAAAAACTAACTAAAATTAACCTGGAGCACAGGGGCAGTATCTCAAATACAGTATCTCAAACATCAATTAAAAAAAAAAAAAATCAAAACCTAGCATTCATATTTACCTCCTGATCAATGTTATGAAGCATGGCTGGGTTATTATATTTTTCAGGGTTATCATGGAAACTGACCATACCATCCTTCTGATTAATACTTGCAAAAATTTCAC
Organism: Crocuta crocuta; assembly: GCF_008692635.1. NCBI lineage: Eukaryota > Metazoa > Chordata > Mammalia > Carnivora > Hyaenidae > Crocuta > Crocuta crocuta. The sequence continues at coordinate 736,215 of NW_027533258.1, forward strand.
CATCTTCTATCTGTCAAAAAGAAATCAGGAAAGTAGTTTAGACTCAGAAACTTTGTAGATATATATAGTGTTTCAATATAATCGGGGAAAAAACAAAAAACAATAAATAAATTTGTATGTTTATTTTTAAGCACCGTTTATTCAACAAATATTTACTGAACTCCTACTATGTACTAGACACTATTGCAGATGCTAAGCTGCGCAAAACTCACAGACACATTCGCCTGCCCTCGCTTTTTTTTTTTTTTTTTTTTTTTATTTAGGTAAATTTNTGAGCAGGGGAGGGTCAGAGAGAGAGGGAGTCACAGACTGAAACAGGCTCCAGGCTCTGAGCTGGCAGTCAGCACAGAGCCCGATGCGGGGCTCGAACCCACGAACCGCGAGATCATGACCTAAGCGAAAGTCGGACGCTTAACCGACTAAGCCACCTAGGCGCCCCATAAGCAATGCTCATTTTCAAAAACAGCTTTGTAGGAACTAAGATGTTCCTAGAAACAAGTTGGGAACTACTTATATTTAAGGGGCACCTGAGTGGGTCAGTCGGTTAAGCATCTGACTCTTGATTTCAGCTCAGGTCATGTTCTCACGTTTGTGAGCTCTAGTCCTGTTGGGCTCCGCACTGACAGTGAGATTGGGGTTCTCTCTCTCTTACTCTCTGCCCCTCCCCCACTTGCACATACTATCTCTCTCAAAATAAATAAATTAAAAAAAAAAAAACTAACTAAAATTAACCTGGAGCACAGGGGCAGTATCTCAAATACAGTATCTCAAACATCAATTAAAAAAAAAAAAAATCAAAACCTAGCATTCATATTTACCTCCTGATCAATGTTATGAAGCATGGCTGGGTTATTATATTTTTCAGGGTTATCATGGAAACTGACCATACCATCCTTCTGATTAATACTTGCAAAAATTTCACCATCTTCTATCTGTCAAAAAGAAATCAGGAAAGTAGTTTAGACTCAGAAACTTTGTAGATATATATAGTGTTTCAATATAATCGGGGAAAAAACAAAAAACAATAAATAAATTTGTATGTTTATTTTTAAGCACCGTTTATTCAACAAATATTTACTGAACTACTATGTACTAGACACTATTGCAGATGCTAAGCTGCGCAAAACTCACAGACACATTCGCCTGCCCTCGCTTTTTTTTTTTTTTTTTACTGAGGTAAATTTCACATAATATAAATTAACCATTTTAAAGTGAACAATTCAGGGGTGCCTTGAGCATCCGACTCTTGATTTTAGCTCAGGTCATGATCTCTCGGTCGTGAGGTTGGTCCCACATTGGGCTCCACACTGGGCTCAGCTCTCAGCGTGGAGCCTGCTTGGTATTCTCTCTCCCTCTCCCTGCCCCTCACCTGCGCGTGCTCATGTGCGTGTGCGTGCTCTCTCTCTCTCAATAAATCAATAAATAAAACAAAGTGAACAACTCAGTGTAATTTACAACGTGTAACCACCACCTGTATCTAGTTCCAAAACATTTTCATCACCCAAAAGGAAACCCTGTGCCCTTTGAGCAGTGACTCCTTTTCCCATCCTCTCTGTTCCTGACAGCCACCAATCTACTTCCTGCTCTAGGGATTTGCTATTCTGGACATTTCACATGAACTGAACTGTATGTTTCTTTTGTTTCCTGCATCACCCAGCATAATGCTCAAGTGCCTTGCACCTTAAAACGTGAAACCCTAACACGTTTGTTTTACCCCCCACCCCGTACAAATTCTCTTCTGATCCTTCAAGAAAACTTTTCTGCTAATGTTGATTTCAAGGTAGTTTCAAGGTCTATGTTATTTTTTTGCATCAGTGACTCGGGAGTTATCTGACTGACCCTCACAGCCAAATCCTGTCCTGAAGGTAAAAAGTGAGGAACCAGTAAGTCTTGAACAGGACGTGTCATTCCGAACACACTGCCCCACATTCTAGCTTTGGAAGGGACAGATGCTGCTTAATGACACAGCAACCAGCCCAAAACATATTAAATGGAACACATCGGGGTGCCTGGGTGGCTCAGTCGGTTAAGCATCTGACTTCGGCTCAGGTCATGACCTCAAGGTTCATGGGTTTGAGCTCCGCATCGGGCTTTGTGCTGTCTGCTGGCTCAGAGCCTGGAGCCTGTTTCAGATTCTGTGTCTCCCTCTCTCTGACCCTCCCCTGCTCACACTGTCTCTCTCTCTCTCTCTCGCTCTCTCAGAAATAAATAAAACATTTTTTAAAAAGTTAAAAAAAATAAATGGAACACATCATTCTCTATGTGATCATGGAGAGCTGCCTCTTTAAAACGTGGACGGAATAGGGGCGCCTGGGTGGCTCAGTCGGTTAGGCGTCCGACTTCGGCTCAGGTCATGATCTCACGGTTTGTGGGTTCGAGCCCCATGTCAGGCTCTGTGCTGACAGCTAGCTCAGAGCCTGGAGCCTGTCTTCGGATTCTGTGTCTCCCTCTCTCTCTGACCCTTCCCTGTTCGTGCTGTCTCTCTCTGACTCTCAAAAATAAATTTTAAAAACATTTAAAAAATTATTTAATTAAAAAACAAAACAAAACAAAAATGTGGACGGAATATGCCCAAATGAAATGCAAACCTAGGTTTACCACAGCAGCTTTTGTGATAACCAGAACTAGAAACAACTGAAATGACCTCCTAATTATGGAAACATATACTCACAGTGAGACACTGTGGCCCTGAAAATGAATGGAGCCACACACAACCTTTTGCTCATAAAAAGGGCAAGAAAAGCCAGACCCCAACAAAGTATATATGTTTCCTTTCATATGCAGCTCAGAAACAAATGCAAAACAGAATGTGAGAAGCCAGGATAACAACCTTGTTAGCTACAAGTAGGGCTGGAAGCAGGTATGAGAGATGTTTCTGGGATGCTAATACTCTGATTTTTTATCTAGATGTTGGTTTCACAGGGGTCTTCTCTTTGTGAAAATGTATTTAGCTACAAACTTAAGTGTACTTTTCTCTGGGCAGGTGATATTTCAATAAAATTTCAATAAAATATTTACTTAAAAAGAGTCCCTGGGGCACCTGGGTGGCTCAGTCCATTAAGCATCTGACTTTGGCTAAGGTCATGATTTCACAGCTGTGAGTTCAAGCCCTCTGTGCTGACAGCTCAGAGCCTGGAGCCTGCTTCAGATTCTGCCTCCTTCTCTCTCTGCCCCTTCCCTGCTTATGCTCTCTCTCTCAAAAATAAAAAAACGTTAAAAAATTAAAAAACAAAATCCCTACCATACAATCTGAATAGGCTAATATGTATTAAAGAAATTGAATCAATACTTAATAATCTTCTAAAACAAAAAGCACCAGGCCCAGAAGGATTCATTGGTGAATTTTACCAAACAATTAAGGAAGAAATTATACCAATCTCTATGATCTCTTTTGACAACAAAAGCAAAGGGAATGCTTCCCAACTTCTATGAGGCCAGCATTACCCTATATTAATAAATCCCAATAAAGACATTACAAGAAAAGAAAATTACAGACCAATATCTCTCATGAATATAAATGTAAAAATCCTCAACAAAATATATGCAAATCCAACAATGTATAAGAATCATACACCAAGTGAGATTTACTCCAGGTACGCAAGGCTGGATGGACATTCAAGAATCAATTAATGTAATTCATACATCAGCAGGCTAAAGAGATTATGATCATATCAATTGCCGCAGAAAAAGTATTTCAAAAAATCCAATGATAATTCACGATAAAATCTCTCAGTAAACTAAGACTAGAGGGGGAACCACTTCAACTTCATAAAGAATATTTACAAAAACCCTACAGCTAACATCACTTATTGGTGAGAAACTCAAAGCTCCCCCACAAAGACCAGGAACCAGGCAAAGATGTATCCTCATACCACTCCTTCTCAGCATGGTACTGGAAGTCTAGGAGGACAAGAAAAGGAAATACAAAGTTGGGAAAGGAAAAATAAAACTGTCTTTGTTTATAGATGATAGGGTTGTCTATGTAGAAAAACTGAAAGCGTCAACAACAAAAACCCTCCCCGGCACCTTACAACTTTCTAACAAGGTTGAGGATACAAGGTTAATACAGAAAAGTCAATTGCTCTCCTGCATACCAGCAATGAATGAATGGAATTTGAAATAAAAACAATACAATTAGCATCCTCCCCACCCTAAATGAAGCATCTAAGAATAAATCTAATAATATGTACAAGATCTAAGAGGAAAATCAAAGGATGAGGAAGGAAATCCAAAAGGACTAGATAAATGGAGCGATATTATTCCATGTTCCTCACACTTTAATTCGTAGATTCAACATAATCCCAGTCAAAATCCCAGCAAGTTATTTTTCTGGACAGCAATAAACTGATTCTCAAATTTATATGAAGAGACAAAAGACCCAGAAGAGCCAACACGATATTAAAGGAGAAGAACAAAGTTGGAGAATTGGCACTACCTGACCTTAAGACTTACGATAAAGGGGTGCCTGACTGGCTCAGTTGGTGGAGCATGCAACTCTTGATCTTGGGGTTGTGAGTTCGAGCCCCACATTGGGTATGGAAATTATTTAAAATAAAATCTTAAAAAGAAAACTTACTATACAACTACAGTAATCAAGGCAACATGGTATTGGTGAAAGAACAGATAAATCTACCAATAGAGAGACCGGAAATAGCCGCACATAAATAGTCAACAGATCTTTGACAAAGGAGCAAAGGCAATACAACGATACAACGAAGCAAAGATTGTCCTTTCAACAAATGGTGCTAGAACAACTGGGCATCCACAAGCAACAAATGAATCTCGACACAGACGCTACATCCTTAACAAAAACTAACTCAAATGGGTCACAGACCTAAATGTAAAATGCCAAACTATAAAACTCCCGGAAGAGAACACGGGAGAAAACCTAGATGATCTTGGATGTGATAACTTTTTAGATAGAACACTAAAGACACAATCCAGGAGAGAAATGATTGATTAGCTGGACTCCATTAAACTTAAAAGGTTCTTTCTGCAAAAGACAATGTCAAGAAGATGAGGAGACAAGCCACAGACTGGGAGAAATATTTGCAAAAACACATCTGACAAAGAATTGTTATGCAAAATATACAAAGAACTGAGGTGCCTGGCTCAGTGCGTGGAGCTTGCAACTCCTGATCTCGGGGACCTGAGTCTGAGCCCCACGGTGGGCACAGAGATTATTTTAAAATAAAAGAAAAATACATACAAAGAACTCTTAAAACTCAACAAGAAAACAAACAGACTAAAAAAATGGGCCAAATACCTGAACAGGTACTTCACCAAAGGAGACAGCCGGATGTTAAGCAAGCACATGAAAAGATGGTCCACATGGTATGTCATCAAGAAAGGGCAGATTAAAACAAGATGCCACTATACACCTAGGAGAGCGGAAAAAGTATGGAACACTGACAACATCAAATGCTGGTGACGATGTGGGCCAATCAGACCTGTCTCTCCTTGCTGCTGGAAATGCAAAATGATGCCACCATTTGAGAAGACAGTTTGGCAGCTTGTTACAAAACTAAATATAGTCGTTCCATATGATTCAGTACTCACACTCCTTGGTATTTACCCAAGGGAGCTGAAAACTTATGTCCACACAAAAATCTGCACAGGGATGTTTACAGCAGCTTTACTCATAATTGCCAAACTTTGAAAGCAAACCAAGATGTCTTTCAGGGGGTGAATGGATAAACTGTGCCTCATCCAGGCAATGGAATATTATTCAGCACTAAAAAGAAAGGTGTTATCATGCCATGAAATGGCATTGAGGAACCTTAAATCTTGATCACTAAATGAAAGAAGCCAGTCTGCAAAGGCTACATACTGCATGATTCCACTGACGTGACATTCTGGAAAAAGCAAAACTATGGCGACGACAAAAAGATTAGTGGTGGCCTCAGAGATGAGAGGATTTTTAGGGCAGTAAAAATAACTCTGTGTGACACCATAATGACAGATATATATCATTATGTTTGTCTGAATCTACAGAAAGTACAATGACCTGTCAGGTGCCACTCTGGTGACAGTTGCTGATGATGGGAAAGCTATGGATGTGCAGGGGCGGGGCGCATATGGGAAATCTCTGTACCATACCCTTAGTTTTGCTATGAACCTCAAACTGCTTTAAAAAAAAAAAAAGTCTTATTAAAAAAAAAAAGTCCCCACCCTCATAGACCTTATACTCTAGAGCAAGCCTTGAGCTTACACTCGAGCTTGGCAGGATGGAGAGAGCAGGCCAGAGAATTCTGTCATGGGAACTGTCCTCTGCATTGTAGGATGTAGAGCAGCACCCTTGGCCTCTATCCACTAGATGCTAGTACCCCGAGCTGTGACAACCAAAAATGTCTTCAGACGTTGCCAAATGTCCCCTGGCAGACAAAAGACCCCTGGTTGATCCAGAGCCTGCCAGGGCCCATCTGGGTTGGTCATGTAGTGTTTAAAACCCCTTCCATCCTTTGATCCCTCAAAGCATTTCCCTAGCTTGGGGGTCCTTGCTGGTGTTGTAACCACTCATGCATTTCTTCTCACCTAGCAGACAGTGAGTTTCCTGGGGGTACCCTGTGGCTTACTCATGCTGTGAAACCCCTGTGGGGTTTAGCATGGTACTCTTGGTGGGCACTTCAAGGTTGGTCAAATCAGACAGGCTTTGTTTGTTTGGGATGTACGCGTGTGTTTTGAGAATTAGGATGAAGGATAAAAATTTCAACACATTTGTAAATTGTACTATGGAAATAAAAGTACTCTATTATCACAATGGAAACTAGTTTTATTACTCCTAATCCTGACATGGCAGTGCTCCTGAAATCAAAGGGAGATCATTAGCAGAAAAATGTAAAATGCTGACTTTCTACACCTAAGATTTGCCTGGCCTGGGCTGAGGAGGGAAGTCTGGTTTGCTGGATCAGATAAGAGCCATGTATTTACATAACTGAACAGGTAGGTAGATTACAACTGACCAAGTCGGTGGGTTACCATGTACATATTTAAATGATGTTTATCCAAATTTGGGGAGTGGGGAGATATATCTGGGAGGTCATAAACAGAGGTGCTGGTAATATCTGATTTCTGAAGGCAGGTGCTGTCTGCTTTAGCCCCCTTTATTGTTGACGCTAACTCTAAGTGTAGTAATGAAGTGACAATGGCACATGAGGAAGTAATGACTGTTCCCTCTCCAGCTGAACAGGATGTCGTTGTGTGGCCAGGAGTGTGCCCTGACCTACAGGTAGGCACAACTTTGTGACCTCAACGTAGACCAGCACGTTGAGTCGCACCGCTTTACGACTCTGTACATCTGAGCTACTTCACAAGTGTTTTACAAATGTAAGTAAGGTGTACAAACAGGACATACCATGTATATCATATGGGTACATATGGCCGGAAAACCCCACAGATTGTAAGGAAATAAACCAAAATGTCCAGAGGTTGACTCTGGATGTCCCTCTTTTTCTCCTTTTTTGGGTATTTTCTACAACAAACACCTGTTAGTTTTACAAGGACAAAAATCTACTAATGAACTTTGTAGAAACGAAGACACACTCACCATATGTAGGACATATTTCTCTGCCTCCTGAGGTCCAGATAACTGCACACGACTTGCCATATCTTGTAATGATAGTGTTAAAAAGGTCTGAAATTCAGAAGTAGAATTAATCACAGGTAGAAACAACAGACGACATAAATTTCACTAAGTGCTGAATCACTGAAAATCTGATTTCCAAGACTGTGCAACCTAATTTGTGTTGTGAAGATGCCTTAGAGTTGAGGAAACTCTACTCTAGTATGCTTCTAGTAAAACTATGGTTTTAGTCATCAGTTTCTTAGAGCAGTAAGGACTCCTGGAAATGTATCCCACAGAGTTTCCTTTGTGTGTGAAGTGACACATACACGAAGTTTTTTACCGCAGCACCAGGACCACCTAGACATCCACCAACAGAGGGCTGGTTGGTGACGTCTGGTACAACTGCATCAACAGGTGACAGTGCGGTTGTAAAAAAAAAAAAAAATTAAAATGGGTACTTCTCATGAATGAAATGGAATCTCAGATAATGTACACCAGTAAATGAAGAAGGGCACGCACAGCATGCTGCATAAGCGGAAGGAAGCTGTATGTACCCATGAGAGTGTGGATGGATACGTACATAGGTGTGCAGACAATCTCTAGCACACCCAAGGAACTGGTAACACTTTCTTCGGAAAGAAAGAAAACGGGTGGCTGGGGTATATGACCTGAATGGAGGTTTGTGTGTCTTTTGCATTTTGTACTGTAAATGTATCACCTAATAAATAAAATTGACAATATCACATTCATTCTTCAAAATTCAAAGCTAAAATGTAGAAACACATGGGGTGTTAGAAGGAAGCCAGTGTTTCCTACAACTTTGCTTGAGACTTGATGAAAATGTCCTCCTTCAGGAACAAATTAAAAGAGCTCTTTTTTAAGGAAGCTGGCAGTATTTACAGCAATGGCCTTTTCAGAGCAGGGCATGTTAAAACCCTGATGTTGAAAATTCTTAATAAACCAATGACCAAAAAGTCTACATATACTTTAGTTCAGAGAGTAGCATCCAAGAAAATGAAATTGTTAATTTTTAAAACACATAAACAGTTGAACACAAATGGAGACTTAAGAGTCAACATTTCGAAATAGGTCATTTTTGCTATTTCGAAATAAAGAGAAACTTCCACATAAATGGCCATCAATAGAGGACCAGCTGAAATCAATCATGATCCATCCGTACCGACTACAGTAACAGGGATATAGGCTTACTTTGCCAGGGAAAGAGGTTTAGAATATAACCCCAATCACATTTAACTGTGAGTGTCTCCATACACAGAGACAACAGAGAAGAATCTAGAAAAATTTGCATCAAAACATTGATATGAAGTGGCAGATTTAACATCCACGTGATGATCCCTGTCCCTAGTTGCCTTCCAGCCAGGAGTGTCACAGAACACCATTCCTGTCACTGACACGGACACGTGGTCTCCTTGTTGAGACTTTCTGAAAAACTTTTGATTTTCTGACTTTGGAGTAATAAAGAGCCTGACATGGCTAGAAAATCCTTGGATTATTCCCCCTTCTAGAATTCTGGCACGAGCACATGATGCCAAAAAGTGTAACAGCCACCAGCGAAGATTTAACCTTCATTTAATGCACATTTGCCATTCTGCAATGTAACATTTTTCTGAAAGGCACCATCTTTTACTGTGTTAACATTTTGATTCTTTTAGCTATCATGCAAGTGGTAGGCACAGCAGGGCCAGCTGTTTGTCAAGGCTACCTGTCAATGGCAATGCAGGAACTGACTTAGAGTGGTTCAGAGAAGAAAAACTTGTGGAAAGAATCAGTTAGACCCCCGAATCTCCTAGACTCCGGCCTTGTCTGCCGCTGGCTGACAGGTTACATTTGTTTTTGATATTTCTTGAGCTACTTTCTCTTTCACCTTCATTTTCCTTCTACAAACCAACTCTTTACAAATCCTCTGATTTCCAAACGTGAGTCGGGCAGCTAGGGTTGGTCTCTCTAGAGTATTTGGAAGGAGCTTCCTCCTCTTACTCACTGGCTGTCTCCTCACCTTCCTCCCTCTCTCCCCTGCACAGCCCACTTGCCTCCACAATTGTCCCTCGTCACCACTCTCCTCTGGCCTCTCGAGGCTCTCACTGCTGGACGCCCCAGCCAGAGCCCAGCGGCCCTCCCACGGCAAGGTCACCTAGCAGCAGACACCCCCCCCATTCTGGCTCCTCTGCTTCTCTGCCCTGTCCCGCGGCTGCCCGGGGCCAGAGTCACCACCAGGTCTCACCAGCTGTAAACCGCTGCCTCTGACTACACTACTTCTCAAGAGGAAAAAGCAATCCTGCTTGGTGAAGTTGCTGTTTGCTTCCTGTTACTTGCAGCACATGCTTTTGTAGGTCACAGAGGATTTCATTTTTCTTTTATACTTTTTGGTACCGTTCGAACACTGGGTAATTACCTCCTACAGTTCAACTGCACATAGCTCGTTCCAACTCTGGCCTAAATGGCAATATTGGGGTAGTGCTGTCTGCTCAAGAAAGATGTTCAAACACAGATCAGCACAGCCCGGGAGGTTCCACGGCTGGCCACAAGGGACTTGTGTCTGCATCCTTAGCACCATCCTGTCTGCCCATGGGACTGTTTACCTCTCTCAGGCTACCTTTCTCTGCCTCCCCATATAGCCGTATCTCCTACCTGTCTTCCTCTTCACCTGTTCCTCTTCTCAAATACCCTGCTCTAGCCCTGAAAAGACCAAAAGGTATAAATCAAACTCTTTCTAAGTCATTGGTTGTGAGATTTCTTGCTTAGGAAAGAAATCCTGCCACACTTTATCCCTGCATCTGCTTCCTCAGCACGGAGAAGGGAGAGAGGAGAGGGGAGGCCCCGGGGGGGTGGGGGGGAAGCCCAGGAGATTCTGAGGGCATCGCCTGCCTCACCTTGGTTAGCCTTTGAATATTCTTCTTATAAAGAGAAGACAAGCACTGCTTCACCAGCCCCATGTTGTTATCACGAGTGAAAGTTTCACTGTGCTTGCTCACCAGGTTGCGGAGTTCTGAGGGGTTATTGGTTGAATAAACTTGTGCTAACTCGTGGTATGCGTTGCTAAGAGGCTGAAGGTTTAAAGGTGGGAAAAAATCAGATGAAAATATTAGAGATATAAAATTTGTATGGAAAGCAAAAGAAAACATGGTTACTATATTATGTGCAAGTATACTCAATATCTTTTATTATTACCTAAGTGTTGTAATTTACCCAAAGCAAATGCCTAGTTCTTAAGACCAAAGATAGACATTCACTATGGAGTGATGCATTGTCAAAAAAAGTTTGTTATTTCAGAGCAAATAACAGCATAGCAGGCAAAAGTATACCACACTTAATAAATGCATGCATGTCTTTTTTCTTTTCCTATTGATAAATTACACTGGGGGAAAAAAGAAGGCAAAACCCCTATCATTCTCAACTCTCTTGCACACTTCCTCTCTCTCATACACATACACACCCCTCACGAGATGCAGTAGGACCTGCTATTTTCGATAAGAAAGAAGACGGGAGCAAGAGAACCAACAGTGGCTGAGGGCCTAAGAGCCTGAGCTGCTTTAGGCTTTGTATATACGTTATTCTCTAGCTGAAATATTAGGACGTTGGGGCAGAGGTCTGAGAGAATGTGGGGTGGTCACGAGGAGCACAGGTGGAAAGTGGATTCAAATCTGCTTCTCTACTTGGAAGTTTGTGTTCTTCACCATGGATGCCGGCCTCCTAAACCACGAACGCTGTGAAGGACACCTTGCGGTCATGAAGACGTCACCTTACACAACTATTCTTCCTGAAACAGGGCAGCTCAGGGGCCACCCGATGGGACCATGGGAGTACTCCCAAATGATCTGAGAATGGCCACCCTAAACTTACCCTGCGTCTCACTCTTCCATGGGATTCAAGGGGCCTCTCTTTCCTTCCTGATCTGTGACTAGGCAGCCCAGAGCCCTAAAAACCACAATACGGCTCCTCAGCAAAGGACACAGAGCTGTCTGCTACCAGACAGCATAAAAATCTTCCATTAGGAAGATTTTCAAATTGATACCCTGAAATTCTGAGTTCTGTGAAAAGAACAGGGTTAAAATTGTAATCCAAATGACTGTGACCCCATAACCTTTTGAAACTGCTCAATTTTATTCTAAATCATGAAGATGTGTTTCAAAAAAAAATTTTTTTTAAATAATTAACTTTTTAATGTGGTCCAAAGCTGAGTCCGCAGTGGAAACAAAAGTTGAGTGAGCAGAACTTGTGGTTTTCATTCAGGGGCTCTAGTAAGATTTCCTAACACTTGGGCAGATGAAGTTCAATAAAATCAGCACTGCCTTTTCAGTACTTTTGCTAAACTGTAACAAACAATAACAACAACATCAACCTTTACAGGAGCATAGGCATCTATGGCAATAATTACTCATAGCAAAAGTTTGAAAACTGATTTCTAAGTAACATTCCTCCCCAATCAGTGATTAGAGGGTATATGGACTGGAATAGGAGTCAGGAATTCTGCGAGAACTGCAGCTCCCAGACAATAATGTCCACTATTAAATTAAATGTCTGCTAACTTGAAGCTCCTGGGAGAGCCGAATCATTATAAAATAAAATTACAGAATAGAATCACAGAATGATATACCATTACAATTTCCTTATGACTTAACATGTCACCTAAGAAATCAATTTTAAAAACTCACCTTAATGAATCTACCCACAATTTGAGACGTATATTTCGGTAGCTGTTGTACTTTTCCAAGTAATATCAAAGAAACTAGAATATACTTTTTATACGATTCCAACATGATATGACTGACCGCCATGGCAGGAGTAGTGATAGCCTGAGCAAGAGGAGAGAGAGCACACCGGGGCAGAAAGGGCAGTCAGTCAGCCACATGTACTGCTTTAATTAGAAAACAATTCTTACATTTCATGCCCTATTAGCATTTTTAATAACATCTTGAGATATGATTCTCATGCTATAAAATTACCCTCTTAAAGTATACTATTCAGTGGCTTTCAGTATATTTACCGTGCTCTACACCTGTTACCATTACCTAATCTCAGAGCGTTTTCATCCCACCAGATGACTAGCAGTCATTCCTCATTCTCTCCTTGCTCCAGCCCCAGGCAACCATCATGCTATTCTGTCTCAGCGGATCTGCCTATTCTGGACAGTTCATACAAATGGTATCATAAATCTGTGGTCTTCTGTCACCAGCCTCTTTGTTTCCAAGGTTCTTCAGTGTTGCAGCAGGTACTGGTGCGTCATTCCATTTTATGGTTGAATGATATCCCACTGTATGGACAGACCACATTTTGTTTATTCACCCTCAGTCAATGGGCATCTGGGTGGTCTCACCTCCTGAACACTCCAAATGAAGCTGCCATGAACACCAGTGTGCGTGTTTTTGGGTAGACATTTGTCTTCATTTCTCTCAGGTATATTCCTCGAAGTGGAATTGCAGGGTCAGCGTGGAAACTCTATGCTTAACACTTTGAGGAACTGCAGACTGTTCTCCCCAGTGGCTGGACCGTTTCACACTCCCACTGGCCGTCAGGATCCCCGATTCCCCACCTGCTCGCCAATGCTTGGTACTGTTGGCTGCGTCTTTTTAATTCTGGCCGTCCTGGTGGTACCACATTGTGGGTGTGATTTGCACGTCCTTGAGGACTAATGATGAGGAGGGTCTTTTCATGTATTTATTGGCCATTTGTGTATCTTCTTAGGACAAACATCTCTTCATTGGCCATTTTTAAATTTTAGTTTTTTTTTACTGTTGAGTTGTAAGAGGTCTTTGTACATTCTGGCTGCAAGTCTCTTATCAGAGATCTGCTTCTCCCTGTCTATGGCTGCCTTTCCACTCTCTTTCACCTGGATTTATGAAGGTCAGGGAGAAATGCAAACTATCGTACCCAAATCAGCTCAAACATTCCAGATCAAAACCCAAACCACTGAACCTATAAGGTGCTTCTTTGAGATTCTTCAGAAACACTCAAATAAGTGCAAATGTTCACACATGCAATGATTTCTACTACAACACTGCCTTAATAGTGAAATATCGCAATCAACTTATATTCACACCAACTGAGGACCAGTAAACTAAGTAGGTCAACGTGTGGTGTGGTATGAGAACATGAAGCTGCTTTCTTTCACTTTTGGCTTCATGTAATGCTGAATGATCTGATTTTTTTTCCAGTAAGTACATCCTTCTTTTGGATTTTTTTTTTAAGCAGTAAAAAAATCTGTATCACCTTTGAAATTAAGGTACTAATACCATCTATAGCTTCATGTATATTGTTAAAACACAGTTGCATCAAGTACACTAACACTAGATAATGCCTGTCAGGGCAAAATCCGAGTATAAATAGATTCTCAGCTAAAACGCTCCTTTCTGTATCAAAAATGTTTTGATTTTAACTATTTGTGATAGAAATATTTTTTCTAAGTGCATTATATAATTTCCTACCTTTTTCAATGCTCTCATCATCTTGATATTTCTGGATCATCAGTATGTTGTTACTATTATACTGGGCTATAAAATCATTCACCTGGTGGCTATGAATTATGTTTAGAATTTTCTGAAGAACTGAAACTACTGACTATGTACTCTTAAAGAGAAGTCACCTTGAAGGTTTTACTTGACTAGACTAGACACATTCCCCCCACTTTTTTTTTTTGAGTAAGCTCTACACCCAACATGGGGCTTTATCTCACTACCCGAGATCAAGAGTTGCATGATATACCAACTGAGCTAGCCAAGTTTTAATGACATCATTCGGCCAAACAGCACTTTCTGGTGCCACTTCTCTAGGCCCCCACTCATATAGGCAATGCTCAGTCAGAGATACGTGCATGTGTATTTATGTGTTAGCATTTTCAACTAAACTGTGAGCTCCTTCGAGGCTTAGAATATCCTTTATTGTCTTAATATGTGATAGGAATATAAGAAATATTAAACCTCTGACAAATTTCTTATTAGCCAATACTGTATCTCTTTTTCAGACTCTAAAACATTCTACCAAATTAACACACTATATAGGTCACTACAGACCACGGCCATCACATAAGTGGGGAAAGGGCTTTCCACTGTATGCTCAATACCCTTTGAATTTTGAACCATGAGAATGTTTTACTTCTTAAAATAAGTAAAACTTAACAAAACACCACATATGGTTTTAGACCAAAAAGACATTTCAAAGAATATTCAGTTCAATCTCTTCCCTTTGTGCAAAGGAAGCTATAAAGGTCAAGAGATGTACAGAACTTAACCTGAATCAGACAGGGTATGAGTGACAAAGTCTGGATCAGACCCTACTCATTAGTGGTCTTCCCTTCACTGCTGCTGCCCTTCAACTTAAGGACACTTTACCACCATTTACATGATGATCACAGACAAACGGTCTTTGAAAGGACCTCCACCCGAAACTCAGAGGCCCAAGATCAATCCACGCCGACGGTGCACTTCTTCGGCCACACAACCTCAGGGGCACTGAGAGAGATGATTACCTGCTCGTAGAAGTACAGTGCTCTTTCGAAGTTCTTCAGCCCGGTATAGATCATCCCTCCATAATAATAGTAACATAGAAAGTGCTTTGCATCATAGGCTCCATTCTCTTTACAGATATCCATCATGTCCACATCAAGATACGGAAGGGCAGGCTTAAAGCATTTTGCCAGCAAACAAAGCTGTGAAAAAGTTTACATTAAATCATCATTTTAATTGGTAGGCTTTAGCAGAAGGAGCAAATTCACAGATTCCAGAAAGTTCAAAAAAACATTTTATTTATTATTTTTTTGTTTATTTATTTGAGAGAGAGCAAGCAAGTGAGGGACGGCAGAGAGAGAATCCTAAGTAGGCTCTGCACTTACATGTGGGGCATGAACTAGAAGATCATGATCTGAGCCAAAGTTAGACACTTAACTGACTGAGCCACACAAGTGCCCCTCAAGAAAACATTTTAAATCATCTTACCGATTAAAAATTTCTGTGTTGACATATTACTCCGTTTTCAGAATAAAACAACATTCAGAATAAAGCATTCTGAATAAAATAGCATGTCTTTAAAAAAGACTAAGCAGCCTGAGATAAAGTACTCCACAGATGAATTAAAGCTCAGCTATTACTTAGCCCACCTAAGCACCACCTAGCACCCACTCGGCTTACAGATGCACAAACAAGTGAGTTTTTTTTCTTTTTGAATTAGCATAACAGAAACAGACCAATATGGTGTGATAAAATATGGCACTTTTTCTTCAATTACTTCTTTTTGATTTCCGAATTGTTTCTGTAAGTGTAGGGCATTGCTCAGCTTAAACTCAAGACAGCAAGCACACAGCAACGTTCTGGAGCTGGATGATGCCGGCACAGGTGCAGATATAGGTACAACTCAGAGCTGTACAATTAAAACGAATGCACTTTACTGTGTGTAGCTCATCCCTCAGGCACCAAAGTTTTTTAAAAAAGAAAAAGAAAAAAGAAACCACCTTGATGTGAAACTAGAACATGTGTTTGGAATAATCCAGGTACCATGTATTAAAGAAACAATCCTGAGGACACTTGCGGGGATGAGCACTGAGTGTTATGTGGAAACTAATTTGACAATAAACTATTTGTAAAAAATAAATAAATAAATAAAAATAAAACATGATAAAGTAGTTTTGAATTAAAAAAAAAAAAAGAAAGAAACAATCCATACACCACAGGAGCTGGTTAAACCCCAGAGTATTATGGAATAATCTGCAGCTATAAAACATTGATATAGAGTCCTCTCCAAGATACATGAAGCAGGAAAAAGCAATGTACACACATGTTCATACAGATTATTGCTATTCATATAAAAAAATGAGAGAAAAATACACGTATTTGCTTATACGTGCATAAAATAGCTTTGGAAGAATACACAAAACAGTAACACTGATTTCGTCTAGAAATCAGTGGCTAGTGAGCAGGGTGGGAGGGAGACTTCATTACATACCTTCCCTTTTGTCTTCTGAATTTTGAATCACGTAAAATAAAGTAAAAGTGACTTGGGACCTTTTCAACATCACAGTCATTAACTGCTCTGCTTACTCATATCACAAAGTTACTGGCTGAGCCCCATTCTACAGTTCGCGTTCAGTAGCAGTCAGCTGCAAATTCCCCCACTAATACCACCCCTACACATTTCAACTTCTAGAACACATCACAGTCTCCACCAAATGGCTCCCCTTTATTGAGCAAGCCCACGGCCACCTTCCACCTTGAACTTCGTGTAACTCACACGGCTTACCTGGCACAGATCGGCGTGTATTGAGGTCAGCTGGTTTGTATTCATCTGCATCTTGTCTATGGCTTGCTTAAGGATGCCAATTCCTCGCAGGGGCTGTCAGAAATGACATCTCTTTCAGATAAGTTCTCAAAGATGGCAGCACATTGGATCTTATGTTGTCACTTACAAATAAAAAATAACACTAATTGATAGGTTCCTTTAAATAACAATATGAGGTTTCCATACTCTTTCAGGAAATGTTTGTCCCTATTCCATCAGAAAATGTTTTCGTAAGCTGTTTCTAATGCTATTTTAGAGTAATTCAGCATCATTTTTTAGGTCATAAACCTTTTTTTATAGTGAAGATCAATAATCAAAAGCAATATTACTTTCTCAACAGTTCATTATATTTACATTGAAACAAATAAAAAAATTCTAAATCATTTACAATAAAGAGCCTATGCTTAGTAAGCTTAACGGTGGCTAAGGATGTTGGCATCTTCCCACAGGGCAGTCTAGATGTTATCCGTAAATTCTAACACTACCATCTCTTACTGCATAATAAATAACGATTAAAACTGATATTGGGGGGCCTGGGTGGCTCAGTCAGTTAAGCATCTGACTTCGGCTCAGGTCATGATCTCATAGTTCGTGGGTTTGGGCCCCACGTTGGGCTCTGTGCTGACAGCTCAGAGCCTGGAGCCTGGTCAGATTCTGTGTCTCCCTCTTTCTCTGACCCTCCCCTGCTCACACTGTCTCTCTCTCTCTCTCAGAAATAAATTTAAAAAAAAATTACAAATTTTTAATTAAAAAAACCTGATATCATAAGTTATAAACAGATCTTTTCTTGCCCTGATTATAAATAACAAGACCAAGTTTCAAGTGAAGCAGTCAATTTCTGAACAGGAGATATGATTCTAAAAAGCTAAATAAGGGGTGTCCGGGTGGCTCAGTCAGTTGAGTGTCTGATTTCAGTTCAGGTCATAATCTCACGGTCCGTGAGTTCAAGCTCAGAATCGGGCTCTGTGCTGACAGCTCAGAGCCTGGAGCCTACTTTGGATTCTGTATTTTTTACATTAAAAAATATATATGTATACATACATACGTACATATATACAAGTACATGTACGTATGTATGTATACATAGCTAAGTAACTTACATGGGGTTTTCAACAAAGATTTTTTTTAACCATCTCTTTCAAACCACAATTTGTTTAATATTTCTACAAAATCCCAGATGGTTCTTTTTGTCTGGTCTCCTTCCAAGCCTATCTTAAAGTTCAATTTCAAATAATAATAAAAAATACCCAAATTATAACTTGTATCAGTATCCCAAAAGTTAAAGAAAGACCAAAGAACTATTTCAGAATAAAGGAGATGAAAGACACAGGGCAACCTAATGGAATTCATGATCTGGGATTTTCTTGGGTAGTAAAGGACATTAGGGAAATAAGTGGCAAAATCTGAATAAGGCACATTTGTTTAAAAGATTATATCAACATTTATCTCCTGATAGCGATCACTGTGCTGTGGTTATATAAGAGAATGTCCTAATTTTTAGGAAATACTCATTGAAGTATTCAGGGTAAGTGGCAAATATCTGCAATTTTCTTTCCAATGGCTCAAAAGAGAAAAGGTTAGGTGGTGTAAAATGTTGACATCTGGAGAATTTGGGTGAAAGGTACACAGGAATTCTTCATATTGTAAAGCTAAAATGTCATAATTAAAAGTTCAAAGTTTGAGCAAACAAAACCCCAGCATATTACTACATAAAGGGCACTAGAATGGTAGTTCCAAAAACATCCAGCACCACCACAGCGCCTCCCCTGATGCCCTACTTCTCCCTGCATCTCAGAGGCCTCCCCTGATGTAGGAGCTGGCGGTCCTCACAGCAGATGCTTCGCAACCACATTTATCTGTTAGGATGCTCAGTACTAACCTGGAGCCTTAACAAATGAGTTCACAGTAAGTCAGAGAGTTCTTAAAATACTTGACTAACATTCCTTACCTGTTTCCTTTCCACAAGTGCGTTTGTCAGCTGATGGCAAAGCCCAGCAACTAGAGATGGCAATGACAAAATGTTGACAACATCAATGACTAAGGCAAAATGCATTCGGTGGGAAATAACAAAACGTTAGTTGGCTTACAAGTGTCCGTTGCGTATCGAATGTGCTCCCCATTACAAGTGCTGATAAAAAGCTGAACCTGTGAGAATAAGGTTTCGAAGTC
The DNA here is from genome assembly GCF_008692635.1 of Crocuta crocuta. Lineage (NCBI taxonomy): Eukaryota > Metazoa > Chordata > Mammalia > Carnivora > Hyaenidae > Crocuta > Crocuta crocuta. The sequence continues at coordinate 755,233 of NW_027533258.1, forward strand.
AGGAACACTGGGCATGGAAAACTTCACAAATCTGGAATAAAAAGAAAATAATCAATTCCTCGAGATATTTTGCAAAGGAAAACAAAGAAGCAACTGAGGCCAGAAGTTCATCCTATCTCCAGTGCTCCATGACAGTAAATAAGTCACTGATATTTTTAAAAACTGAGAAACAGAGTCTATGGGACTGGACTGATTCTTTGCACAGTCAAGACACAGAACTCAGACTCAGATGAAGGCTGACAAAAATATGCTTAAAAAAGAATTTTCAAAAAAGAAAACTCCATTAAATGAGGGGCCAAATATCAGGTTGTCTAACACTCATGAAGGAACTGAACATAAACTTTTTTTTTTTTAATGTTTTATTTATTTTTAGGAGAGAGAGAGAGATAGCGTGAGCAGGGGAGGGTCAGAGAGAGAGGGAGTCACAGGCTGAAACAGGCTCCAGGCTCTGAGCTGGCAGTCAGCACGGAGCCCGACGCGGGGCTCGAACCCACGAACCGCGAGATCATGACCTAAGCGAAAGTCGGACGCTTAACCGACTAAGCCACCCAGGCGCCCCTGAACATAAACTTTTAAGTCAAAGTTTTCAAGACCAGTTTTCTGTTGAGCTTCCCATGTGGTTAAGGCTATTTAGTCATTGAAAAATCACCTGTTAGGGCGCCTAGGTGGATTAGTCGGCTAAGTGTCTGACTTTGGCTCAGGTTATGATTTTGCGGTTTATGGGTTCGAGCCCCGTGATGGGCTCAGTGCTGACAGCTCAGAGCCTGGGGCCTGCTTTGGATTCTGTGTCTCCTTTTCTCTCTGCTCCTGCCCAACTCCTGTGCACGTGTTCTCTCTCTCCCTCTCAAAAATAAACAAACATTAAACACACACACACACACACACACACACACACACACAATAGTTGTTGTTTTTCTTGCTCTGAGGACAGCAGACTGAGGGGCACAAGGCCTGAGAGGTCTGGACTGGCTGGAGTCTGTGGCTATGCTTCAGGGGGTGCTGAGGCTCATGTGGGAGAAAGACCCCGCCGATGCGCAGGGCAGAGGAGAGGGGGAGGACACGGAGGATCCACCCTGAGTCCCTGGGTAGATGGGGCCTTCCCACATACACTCTGAGAGGGGCCCAGAGACTGGTTTTGGGGAAGAAATCAGATAAGCTACTAGCACTCAGGTGTTGCTTACAAGTAAACTTCCAGCTTTTTTTTTTTTTTTTAAAGAACTGTTGAAACTAACCTCAGGAAAAACAAATTGGATATTAGTGCCTGAACCTAATTTCTCCTACATATTTGCATTTGTCCTGTCTCTGCAGAACTTAACAATGACTTAACAATGTCACCTCACATCTGTAATTGAACTTTCTTCTCATCAAAATCCATCTCAAATGATCTCATTTGGGCTTCACAAGAGGTCAGCATGGCACTGTTATTTCCATTTTATAACTAGAAATAGGAAGTTCAGGACCCCACAGCTTGTAACTGGAAGAACATAAATCGAATCCAGGGTACTTGGAAACAAGTTCAGGGTTCTCTCCAGGTTTTCTTTTACAGATATACAATGGTGAAATGCCTACAGCTTTGTTGTCACGTACCTTACCTCACTTGAATGCATGCTATCCATTTTTTTAGCCAGCAAATACAGACAGTTAACATCTTTACCTGCCAGCACCATCAAAAAGAACTTGCTGCAATGGTTGGAATGTTCTCTGCTGTCCCACACAGTCACTACAGGTGGCTACTGACTTGACAAGTGGCTAGTACAACAGAGGAACCGAAGCTTTAATTTTAATTAATTTAGGTTTGAATAGCCACATGTGCCTAGTGGCTACTGTGTGGGAGGGCGCCGCTCTTGACCCTTTCATTCTGACCGAGTTTCTTCTCTAAACTCTACTCGTGACACATCTTGGCTCGGGGATCCCTGTGCCAGTGAAGTCAGACCCTTGCTTCAATTTTCTCTCGGTTTATTTACATAGCTTCAACTTTCATGACAACTGTAACATCCCAATTTCTAAAACTAAAACGTCAAAAGGAAAAGAATTCGGTCAGGCACACAGAGTTACAAGGAACCCCAAGTGAAATAAGGTCTACTTAATTTGCACTTAAATGGCTTGAAGTTGTTTGAATGAAATCTGAAATAGTGTTGCTTGGGTTCACTGGTAATTTCACTCGACATATTCCACTGTGTCCTAATCCATCTCCCTTCCCTAGTTTCTTTCCAAGTTAGAAATGTGGACAATCCAATGGATTACATGCCTAAAAGTATTCAGATAAATGCAAACTATAGTCCCCACAACTGAGATGGCCATTTGTTCTTTAAAATAAATTTCAAAATTTGTATAAATAGAATTAAAAAATAATAAAATTGAAACTATAATGAGGAAGGATAAGCTAGGATGAGTAAAATGTAATTATGATGACTTGACTTTACAATTGTCCAAAAGAGCTCAGTGTTGTTAATATGGTTTACTTTCTACACCAAAAAAAAAAAAAAAAGAGAGAGAGAGAGAGAAAGAAAGAAAAAACAACCCCTTAGCCAGAAAGGCGCAGCATTCAGGTTTAGCAAGCATGAAACTCTAAAGGAAGATGCGTCTTACAGAACAGCAAGGACGCCCAGGGAGTGCTCTTGTACGTCCAGAGCCCCGAGCACAGTGTCCAGGTGGGACAAGTTCTTTGCAAGGAGTTCCCCACTCTTGTTGATCAGTTCACAAAGCTGAGTCATTTGCCCTGGAAAACAGGAATAACACTATCATTTGGTTACGGCACTAACCAGACTAGAGAAACTCTAACCACAGACTTCATTCCTCAGAGCAAGAAATAACCTAAAGATGATTTCCTTCATTTCAGATGAGGACTCAGCAAGGTCAGAGAAGTGAAATGGCTTTGACTCAAAGCTAGATCTCCTATTTCTCTTTGGCCCCGAAAGTTTCTACTTTTCCTCCATTTCCTCTTCCATTCCCCAAGCCAGAAATGTACACATCACTATCACCACCACTCAACTTCCTCTCCGTATCCAAAATGCCACCAAATATGATTTTACTTTTAATTTTACTTCCTATGTCTTTGGCTCCATTCCTTTCTCTCTCCCGAATTAATTCAGACCTTCTTCACTTCCTGCCTGGACTATATCATAAATCTTCAAAACAGTCCACCTACCTCACTCTTTCTCTCCTCCAACTCATACTTCATATTGGTACCTGTTTGATCTTTCCAAAATGTAAAATCCAATCAAATTACTCCAATGGCTTTAAGAAGTCCAAATGCCTCAGCCTGGTAAGAAGCTGCGGCACCACCTGCTTCCCCCCACCGCCCCCAACACACACACTCCCTGGTCACACCAAGCGCACAGAATTCACGCAACATTCCATGTTGTCTCACCATTATGCCTCTACACATCCTGTTCTCCAAGCTGGTATTCCTTCCTTCACTCTGCTCTCCTGGGTCTTCCACTACCTGACTCATACATTTCATTCAGCAATCAGCCTTCGGACCTTCACCTTACCTCCCCTCCCCCAGCTAACTTGAAAAATGTGTTCTCTCTGGGCCCTCTGTGCATCACCTAGGATTCTGGTGGTTAGGTAATTCAACATAAACTCAGGAGAGGCTGTCTCATTTCTCCAGGTTCAGAGTACAGTGCTTACTTACCAGCTAATCAATCAACAGCCTGTTAATTAATCTCCTAGTTGATCCACTGATTTTCCCCCCATACTGTTTTTACAAGTAAGGTATAGAATCTAATTAGGCCTGAATTGGTACTCTGAAGTAGACTTGCTGATTTTGATGGGTTATTCTGAGACACCATGGCCACACTCTATATCTCCAAATCCCATTAGCTGTCTTTCTGGTGGTGGTGGTGGTGGTGGTGGCGGTACGTATGGGATTTATATAAGGGCATGGGCAGGGGCGCCTGGGTGGCTCAGTCGGTTAAGCATCCAACTTCAGCTCACGTTGTGATCTCGTGGTTTGTGGGTTTGAGCCCCGCATCGGGCTCTGTGCTGACAATTGGGAGCCTGAAGCCTGCTTCAGATTCTGTGCCTCCCTCGCTCTCTGCTCCTCCCTGGCTCACACCCTCTCTCTCAAAAATAAATAAACATTAAACAAAATTTATATAAGGGTACGGGCAACAACTTTTTAAGTTTCCTCCTTTATACCTCTTTCACATTTTGAACTTCAAGCTATACATATCAGCTATTTCTATTTAGTAGCTGAGGGATTTCTTCCCTTATCAAAAAAAAAAAAAAACCACATAAATAAAAGCTGGGTCACTATGAAATCATAAGATGGTTAACTACTGTGGGCCAAAGGGAGAATTAACAGTAAATGCAGTGCCATGGGGGTGCATCTGACATGAGCCCAGAAATGTGGCCAATGAAATTCCCTCTAATCAAAGAAAGCTGGAAATTATTAAATTCCCTTCACTTAAGGTCCATGTTAGGAAACTCTGGGTAAGTGCAGAAAAAAACAGAAACATCATAGACATCTACGATGCACTGAGCATGAGGCACAGAAGCCAGAGGTAGTGAAAGTATCCTGTTTATCTCTGCCTGACTGTCCCTAAAGCAGTGACTTACAGAACATGCATACAGAGCTTTCCAGATAAGTGATCCCACTTGATGCTAAACAGTCCCAGTCCCATTTTGTAAATGAGAAAACTGACCCAAGAAGTGACTGTCAGGATTCCAACCCAAATCTAAATAACCACACTACACCCCAGGAAGCAGAAAACAAATGTTTGTGGCATGAATGAATGAATGAACGGTTCCTTCATTCATAGAGACTGCAAGTCTGTGCCTGACCTGTGAACCTAGTTTCTATCAATAATAAGGGAAAGGATAAGTATTTAACGAAGCATGGCTCCATACCCGGTCAGTTAACTTGCAACAGCGAAGTAAATCGCATTCCTCCATTTTTACAAATGGAGATAAAGAGACTCAAGAGATTAAAGGTGACTTATCCAAGGTCATTCAGCTCCTAGAAGTTTACAATTAACAGCTGTTAGCAATCACTTGCAACTGTATCTATAGCACCCGATAACATAGGTACGGTTTCAAGTGCTTTTACATGATTTCTGTCATTCAATCCCAAGAACTCTCTGAAGTGGGGACTTATTATTATTTTAAAGATGAAGAAACAGGGTGGTTAAAGGGGTCTTCATAGTCTGCAGCGAATTAATTCGGAGTCTAGGGCTCCATATTCTGGTGAGATGAATGAACCAAAGCATGAAAATTTAAGTAACAATGGTCACAGTTCTACCCGTGGAAATGAAGCCCTACGAGTGAGCGCTCCCGCCGCATTCAGCAGGACTAAAATAGGCGCGGAAGCCTTCCGAGGGCGCGCCGGCCGGTGCAGGCGAGCCTCCGAGCCAAGCACCCAGAAAGGATTCGCCTCGCGCCCGCTGCCCGCGGCCTAGGCCGGAGGCGGCCAGGCGCCCCCGGGACAGACGCGGCGGTGCACCAATCACCGCAGGCAAGGGAGGCCGAAGAGACCAACGGGCTCTCAGGAAGGCGTCCAGCGGAAGTTTCCGCCCCCAAAACTGTCAAGCGAAGCGCCGGGGTGGAAGGGGCCCGGGCTGGGGGGAGGAGGGTCCAGGTGGCCCCCGAGAGGGGAGGTAGCCGGGTTGCCGAGCACTCTGGCCGGCAGGCGAGAGCGACGAAGACCGAGAGCACGAAAGGGCTGCTCGAACTCAGCCGCGCCCGATCCCTCCCTGGTCCAAGCGCCGCAACCCCGAGACCAGCCCCGGAGCCGAGGCTTGGGACTAACAGGGACGTCCCAGCCGTCCGCGCTGGCGGCCGGGGATGCAAGCCCGTCCCCGCGGCCCGGAGGGCCCGCCCAGACCCAGCTCAGCGGCCCAGGGCCTCACCTTGAGCCGAGAGCTGTCGGACACTGTTCACGAATTGCTCCAGGGCAGACGCCATGTTTTCCCCCCCGGCGGCCCGAGCAGCAGAGGCAGCTCACGCGGGAAAAGGCGGCTGCTCTGAGAGGAGGGGCCGCGGCGATCCACCACAGGGCCTCAACCGCGGCCCAACGTCACTTCCGCAGGCTCAAGCACCGCGAGATCTCACCTACCTGGGAGCCGGTTACTGTCTCCATGGAAACAGTTCAGCTACTCACCGTAGCCGGAAGTTCGTTTTCTTTTCCTTCGCTTTGTATCCGGTGCCGCTGTGAAATTCCTCCTGCTGTTTAATGGGCCTGTGGGCACAGGAAGACGCAAAATCCCATAATTAGGCGCATATTTCCCGGATTTTGCTTGGAATGGCCGTTCCGTTTTCCACTTACCCAAATCTTTCAAGCCTGCATTAATTGCCACCTCTTCCACGAGGCTTTTCCTGTAATGAAGATTGGAACCAGGAAGGCTGCCTGGATTCAAATCTCTTTCCTACTACTTGATAGCTATGTGGCTTTGGACAAGAAAACTTAGCCGTCCCCTGCCTTGTATTGATCATCTGTAAGACTCTTAGAATAACCTCAACCACCTAAAACAAAACAGTCCATAGCGCATAGTGAGTGGGAACTGCATTTTCATTCAGGTATATGTCGAATGAATTGATTTCCCCATTTGGAATTGATCTGTCCTACTTCCAATTGACTCCCAAAGCACTTTGTTCCTCTCATATAGCCACTGCCGCTGTGTTGCAGAAAATTGTCTCCAAAATCCCATACCATATCCTTTGCTCTTAACTGGCCTGGAGTTCCTTAAATTGAAGCATCTTTCTTACTCATCTCTGTATCTTCTAAGAGCTTACCACAGGATCTGGTGCATAGTTGGTACTGAGCAAATAAGCGTACATTTTAAATTTCATCCAACATGTTCATTGCGCATTTACAAAGTGCTGTATTAGGCGCTAAGGATACACTGGTGTGTAAAAACAGTCATGATCCTTCTTCCCTGAAGATAATGAATAAAGATACCCCCCCCCAAAAAAAAGCAGTAGTGCTCTGAAGGAATGGAACAAAATTCTGTAGGATCATGCAACAGAGGACACTGACCTAGCCTGGGAATGATTGGAAAGGCTTTCTTGAAGGAATGACCAGCTGAGCTCTGAGGAAAGAGAAGGAGTGAGGAAGGCAAGGGGGAAGGAATTTTCCTGAAAGAACAGCATGTGGTAAGACCTTGTGGTGGGAGAGAGTTTGCTATCTGAGACTGAGGAACTGAAAAGTAGCTCATGATGGTTGGAGAGCAGTATGAGATGAAGCTGTGAGGTGGACATCGGCTACATCAAATCAGCTGCATTAAAGATACTAGACTTAAGAAGATGGGGAAACCGCTAGAGTTTTATGTAAATGAGTAGCATCATTGGATTTGCATTTAGAAAATGTCATGGATCACTTTAGAGAGCCATTTAGGAAGATATTCTAGTAGTCAACATGAAATATAGTAATAACAATAATAATTATATTTGAAAGAATAGATGGAAATAGATTGGTGAATTTGGGATATGTTTAGATGAATGACTCTAATACCTGTACCCAAAGATGGAAATGACCCTAAATATTCTATGGCAGCATTTGATCCTGAATCTTTACTCTTTTGCAACACATAAGACAGATATTTTGACTTAGGGGACACACTGTGGATATACATGGATTTTAATGAAAGCCAAAAAGCATTGTGGAGTCAAGCACCGGAGTAATTCAAAATAGCCATGGCTGCTAATCCTACTTTAAAATCTGTTGCCTATTTGGATTGACACATCAGTGGCTGGAGATGCAAGACTTAATCATTTGTTCTTTCATTCTTTGAACACACATCTACTCTCTCTCTAATTATGTGTCAAGCCATGTGTCTATGAACAAAACAAAGTCCTTGCCTGCATGAAGTTCTGGTTTGGGGAGTAAGACAGTAAGCAAGCAAATGAACAAACTAACTTCAGATAGTTAATATATGTTTTGAAGAAAATCACGTGGTGATTGGGTTCAGGAAAGTCAGGGAATGTTTCTGAGGCCTGAAGAATGAGAAAAGCTGTTAAAAGAGATCCAGGGGAATAAAATTCCAGAGAAAGAGGAGCAAATATGGTATACAAAGATCTTAAGGCCCAAACAAGCTTGATGTGTTTCTGGAAAAGAAAAAAATGCCAGTATGGCTAAAACGTGGTGGATAAGGAGGATCCTGGTATGTCTCAGTTGAGTACTGCTTGTCTGTAACAATAGTAATAATCTCTTAGATTTGTCCAGCTTTTTCAATTCATAAAGCATTTTCAGATTCAGTAGATATTTGCAAATTCATCAGTGAAATAGCTTAACCAAGTAAAGTGATTCAAAAGAAGGGAATAGTGTAAAAAAAAAAAAAGGGAAAGGAATAGTAACACTTAGAAAAAGCAGTGTCAGGCACTATCCACACACTGCATTTCTATTCGGAGATTCATGTGGTTCCAGGGAACCTGACTTGGAGATGTGATCAAAGTGACCCAGGGAAACCATCCTCACATGCCATCACCAATCCCTCAAGCCACCCTGGGCACATGACTTAGGCTGATCCAATCAGAGGAAAGCTCAGGACTTCTGTAACCACTCATCCCTGCTGGACTGAGCAAGGAAGCCCACAGCTTCTGACAACCACCTTGGAGGCCCAAGGGGAGCAAGGCTTAGGATGAAGCTAATATCTCCAAGTACGGAGAAGAGAGGTAAAGAAACCAGACCTGTGCATCTTTGAGTCATCAGATCCATTTTTACCTGCAGTAATCAATCCTTCCTCTAGACCTTTCACCAAAAAGTATGAGCCAAAAATTTCCCTTGATTGTTTACACTTATTGTTTAAAGTTTATTTATTTATTGAGAGGGGGAGGGGCACAGAGAGAGGGAGAGAGAGAATCCCAAGCAGGCTTCGCGCTGTCAGTGCAGAGCCTAATGCGGGGCTCCAGCTCACAAACCGTGAGATCATGACCTTAGCCAAAATCAAGAGTCAGACGCTTAACTGACTGAGCAACCCAGGAATCCCCAGATGTTTATAGTTTAAGTTCCTTTGGTGTTTTCTCTTACTTGTAGCTGTAGGCATCCTGATACAGCACTTTAATGGTGCCCACAAAAACCCTTCAAGGCAGATTTTATTGTGGGAGGCATCGGGGCTGTTCACAAACATTCCATTTATTTTCCTTCCACCCTCCTTTGAAGTTAAGTGTGACTGTGTGACTTCATTGGCCAATGAGACACAAGTAGAAGTGGCAAATGTCACTGTTGGGGTGGGAGTTTTAAGTGCCAGTGTGCAATTCCTCCTCTGTCAGGGTGACCATGGACACAGTGTTGAGCTGGAGCCTCCATCAGCATGGGTCCCTGACTAGGATGGGTCAAGCACTCTTCAGACCACTTTGGACATGGAGTTCTGTAACAAATGACCTCAAAATTTAGAGGATTGGCATTTAGTGTTCAGAAACATTTATTATCTCACAATTTCTGTGCATCAGGTATTCTGTCACAGCTTACCTAGGTACCTCTGCCTTGAGTCTCTCATCCAGGTGTCATCCAGGTGTCATCCAGGACTGTGATCTCATCTGAAGGCTTGATGGGGGAGACAGTTGGCTTCCAAGCTCATTAGTGTGGTTATTAGAAAGATTAGAAAGATTCAGCTACTCACAGGCTTCAAGGCCTCAGTTGTTTCCTGATGGCTGGCTGGAAATCTCTTTTAGTTCTTTGCCATTGGGTCCTCTCCATAAGGCCACTCATAACATGGCAAGTGGATTCTGAGGGGGTTGGGACAAGATTTGATACTGAAGTCCTAGTTTTTTTGTTTTGTTTTGTTTTGTTTTGTTTTGTTTTGTTTTGTAATCTAGGTCCAGCCCACACCCATGAGCAAGGATTTTTCACAAATATGACTCCCAGGAGGTAGGACTTGCTGGGAGCCATTTTAAAGGCCACCTAACATAACGAGGGAGAAGTAAACTTTTGTTAAGCGACTGAGAATTCGGGGTTGATTACTACTGTATCATAACCTAGCCTATCCTCATTCGATACAACTTTTATTCTTTAAAAAAAATTTTTTGACTGTTTATTTATTTTAGAGAGTGAGAGAGAGCATGAGCAGAGGAGGGGCAGAGAGAGAGAGAGGGAGACACAGAATCTGAAGTAGGCTCCAGGCTCTGAGGTGCCAGCACAGAGCCCAATGTGGGGCTCTGAATTTGTGAACTGGGAGATTGTGACCTGAGCAGAAGTCAGACGGTTAACCAAGTGAGCCACCCAGGTGCCCCAATACAACTTTTATTCTTCATTGTTCAGAAGAGGAAACTGATGCTCTGGGAGATTTAGGCGCTTGACCAACGATACACAGCTGGTTACCCGCAGAACTAGAATTTAAATCTATATCTAACTCCAGAGCCTGAACTTCCATTCCCTGTATACATTGGGCAAGTGGGAAATGTGAGATGGAAAAGGCCTTCAGTTTCAGTCAGTGGGACAGTAGAAACCCTCCATCACATGTGGGGTGAGGGGGGTGAGAAGAACGAACCCAGACAAAAACATGCCCTACTTCCTTGCAATCTGCTTTTCAACAGTTCTTCGTGATAGAGTGATCTAAGTTACTGGCTCCAATGCACCTTATATTTCCTGATTCACTCTCTTTCTTTGATCACTTCAGCAGGTCCAAGTTTCTACCCACAGCCACATACAGCATTGGCTTGTTTGGTTGGTTGGTTGGAAGATGGACAGAATCAAGGATGATTTGTCTGAGATTATTTTGTCAACCCCTTCCAATTACTGATGAGTCAACGAAGGGCAGAGAGGAGCTATAACTTGCCCAAGGTCACACAGCACACTCATGGCACATATAGGAATATGGCTTCCATTGCCAGAATCCCAGTCCAGGCTTCCTTTCATGAAGTACATGGCGACTTTGTGGAAATCCTACAAAGCAGATATCAGTGGCCTTTATATGTTAACAGCACAAGCTTATCCAAATAAGCTGTGCTTTGTTCAGAACTAGAAGGCCAGTCTAGAGCTTTCCTAGCTGTATTCTGGAGGATCTATTCCCCTTTCCCTCCACTTCTACTTTTAAAGTTCCAAAAGGTATTTGATACCTCTAATTCCTCATGCCCACACCACAGCCTGTTTCCACTCTAGACTGCATCCCATTCTTTTTTTTTTTAAGTCCAGTTAGTAATGCTTGAAAGCCAAATTTATAGTATGGTCTTTGAATAGCCAAAGCAACCTTGAAAAAGAAGAACAAAACTGGAGGTGTCACAATTCCAGACTTCAAGTTATATTTCAAAGTGGTAGTGATTAAAGCAGTATGGTTCTGGCATAAAAATAGAAACATATATCAGTGGAATAGGATGGAAAACCAAGAAACAAACCCACAACTATATGGTCAATTAATCTTTGACAAAGGATGAATGAATATACAGTGGAAAAAAGATAGTCTCTTCAACAAATGCTGTTGGGAAAAATTGAGCATTTACATGCAAAAGAATGAAACTGGACCACTTTCTTTTACCATACACAAAAATAGTTTCAAAATGGATAAAAAACCTAAATGTAAGACCCAACACCATAAAAATCATAGAAAAGAGCACAGGCAGTGACTTCTTTGACACCAGCCTTAGCAACTTCTTTTAAGATATGTCTCCTGAGGCACTCACCAAACTCCACACCCAAAAAAACAAACAACCCAGTGGAGAAATGGGCAGAAGATAGGAACAGACACTTCTCCAAAGAGGACATCCAGATGGCCAACAGACACATGAAACGATGTTCAGCATCCCTCCTCATCAGGGAAATACAAATCAAAACCACACTGAGATACCACCTCACACCAGTCAGAGTGGCTAAAATGAGCAAATCAGAGAACTCNAGTGGGGGAGAGGGAGGGAGGCAAACCATGAGAGATTCTGGAATGCTGAGAACAAACTGAGGACTGATGAGTGCGGGGGGAGAGGGGGAAGAAGGGTATGGAGAAGGGCACTTGTGGGGATGAGCACTGGGTGTTACATGGAAACCAACTTGACAATAAACTATTTGTTAAAAAAAAAAAAGATATGTTTTCTGAGGCAAGGGAAACAAAAGCAAAAAGAAACCACTGGGACTACATCAAAATAAAAAAGTTTCTGCATAGTGAAGGAAACAATCAACAAAAATAAAAGACAACCTACTGAGTGGGAGAAGATATTTGCAAATGGCATATCTAATAAAGGGTTAGTATCCAAAATATACAAAAAACTCATACAACCCAACGCTCAAAAAAACCCAAATAATCCAATTAAAAAATGGACAGAAGACTCGAACATTTTTCCAAAGAAGACATCCAGATGGCCAACAGGCACATGAAAGGATGCTCATTGTCACTCATTATCAGGGAAATGAAAATCAAAACTTCAATGAGCTATCACCTCACCCCTGTCAGAATGTCTAAAAGAAACAACTGTTGGCAAGAATGTGGAGGAAAAGAAACCCTCTTGTTCTATTGGTGGGAATGCAAAGTGGTGCAGCCGCTGTGGGAAACAGTACGAGTGTTCCTCAAAAAATAAATATAGGGGCGCCTAGGTGGCTTAGTCAGTTAAGCGTCCGACTTTCGCTTAGGTCATGATCTCGCGGTTCGTGGGTTCGAGCCCCGCGTCGGGCTCTGTGCTGACAGCCAGCTCAGAGCCTGGAGCCTGTTTCAGTCTGTGACTCCCTCTCTCTCTGACCCTCCCCTGCTCACGCTGTCTCTCTCTCTCTCCTAGAAATAAATAAAAACATTTAAAAAAAAATAAATAATAGAACTACCCTACCCTAGTAATTGTACTACTTCATATAACACCCCCTCCCCCAATACAAAAACACTAATTCAAAGAGATATACACACCCCAATGCTTATGGCAGCATTATTTACAATAGCCAAACTATGGAAGCAGCTCAAGTGTCCACTGATAGAATGGATAAAGAAGATGTGGTATATATATGATGGAATATTACTCGGCTATAAAAATAATGAAATCTTGCCATTTGCAACAACATGGCTAGAGCTAGAGAGTATAATGCTAAGCAAAGTAAGTCAGTCAGAGAAATACAAATACCATGTCATCTCACTCATATGTGGAATTTAAGAAATAAAACAAATGAGCAGAGGGGAAAGAAAGAGAGACAAACCAAGAAAGAGACTCTTAACTATAGAGAACAGATGGATGGTCAACAGAGGCAGGGGTGGGGAATGGCTGAAATAGGTGACAGGGATTAAAGAGTGCATTTAGCTTGATGAAAAAAAAATTATTATATGGTTTGATGGAGTTTCCAGTGTTTGTAGATACAAAATGTGACAAGTACAATAGAAAACGGGAGGACAAATGGACCTTAAAGTGGTAAAGTTCCTATATTCTACTTGAAGCGGTAAAATATTTATTTCTAGTAGTATATGAAAAGTTAGGTATGTATCATAACTACTAAAAGGTAAAACTCAATCATACATAAAAATACTAAAAATTTCAGATAATTCAAAAGAAGACAGGAAATTAAAAACAGGAAACAAAGAGAAAACTTAATGAAATAGTAGGCCTAAATCTAATAACATGCACAATTACAGTAAATATAAAGGGTTTAAACACACCAATTAGAGAACTGAGATTGTCAAATGGATCAAACAATAGATTCAAGTGTAAGTTATCTACAAGAAACTCAGCTCAAAGTAGTGCAAAGATAAAAAGTAAAAGGATGGGAAGAGGTATGCCTTGAAAACGTAGTGAAAAGAAAGTCAGAGGTGGTTATATTAACATCAAACATAGTAAGATTATGTACAGAGAGTTGTTCATAGTATTCTCTTATTATCCTTACAGTGTTTGCAGATTCTGTAGTGATATATCCTACACGGAAAATTAACAGAGATAAAAATAATGCTGAAAGGGTCAATTCACCAAGAGGATATAACAATCTTTTAAAAAAAAATTTTTTAATGTTTACTTATTTTTGAGAGATAGAGACAGAGCACAAACAGTGAAGAGGCAGAGAGAGAGGGAGACACAGAATCTGAAGCAGGCTCCAGGCTCTGAGCTGTCAGCACAGAGCCTGATGCGGGACTCGAAGTCATAGACTGCGAGATCATGACTCGAGCTGAAGTCGGAAGCTTAACCAACTGAGCCACCCAGGTGCCCCAGGATATGACAATCTTAAATATACATAAACCTAACAGAACCTCAAAATGTATAAACCAAAAATTGATTTTAAAAACCCTGAAATTGGGGCTTCTGGGTGGTTCAGTCAGTTAAGCATCCGACTTTAGCTCAGGTCATGATCTCACAGTTCGTGGGTTCGAGCCCTGCGTCGGGCTCTGTGCGGACAGCTAGCTCAGAGCCTGGAGCCTGGTTCAGATTCTGTCTTCCTCTCTCTCTGCCCCTTCTCTGCTCTCACTCTATCTCTTTCTCTCTCAAAAAACAAATAAACATTAAAAACAATTAAAAACATTAAAAAAAAACCCAAACCCTGAAATGGACAAATTCATAATTATTATTGGAGAATTGAATTGCTCTGTAAGTAATTGATAGAATAAATAGACAGCGAACCAGCAATGAAATAGAAAAACCAAACAACACCATCAACTGACTGTATCAAGTTGACATTTAATATAACCTTCATTCAATAAGAGCACAATACACGTTCTTTTCAAGTACATGTGGAATATTCACCACGATGTACCATATAGTGGGTCATAATACAGGTCTTAACAAACTGAAAAGAATTGGAATCATACAAGGCATGTTCTCTAAATAATGGAATTAAAGAAGAAATTAAAAAAAGATAACTGAAAACTTCCTAAATACTCGGATATTAAAGAACACACTTCTAAACAGTTTATCGGTTGAAGTAGAGGACTCAAGGGAAATCAGAAAAAAATTAGAACTGAATGAAAATTAAAATACACTATATCAAAATTTGTGAGTTGAAGCTAAAGCATTGCTTAGAGAAAATAGTAAAGCGTTACACATTATATTTTAAAAGAAGAAATTCTTAAATCAACAATTTAAACTTCCACAAAACCTGCAGACTAACATCATTCATGAATGAAATCACATAAACACCCCCAACAGAAAATAAGCAAATTGAATTCAGCAATAGATGAAAAAAGGTCATACTATGACGAAGGAGGATTTATCTCAGGAATGTATGAGTTGTTCATTGTTTGAAAAATTATTGTGATCCATCATATCAACAGCCTGAAAAACAGAAAACTGTATGATCGTATAAACTGACACATGCAGAAAAAGCATTTGTCAATATGCAACAACCATTCATGATTTTAAAAAACTCTCAGAAAATAGGCATAGAAAGGCATTCCTTAATTGGATTAAAAAAAAGCTTTCTACAGAAAGCTCACAGCTAACATGATTCTTAATGGTGAAAAAGTGCATTCTTTTCCCTAGGATGAGAAAAAAGATAAATATAATGTTTAAAATCCTAAAACAAAACAGCTAATCAACATTCAAATGTCTTAGTGTTTAAAATCTTTGAGACTTTGAGGAGCCTGGGTGGCTCAGTCAGGCATCTGACTTCAGCTCATGTCATGTGTGTGTGTGTCTCCCTCTGCCCCTCCCTGGCTCATGCTCTGTCTCTGTCTCTCTCTCTCAAAAATAAATAAACGTTGGGGCTCCTGGGTGGCTCAGTCGGTTAAGCGTCCGACTTTGGCTCAGGTCATGATCTCATGTTTCGTGGGTTCGAGCCCCGCGTCGGGCTCTGTGCTGACAGCTAGCTCAGAGCCTGGAGCCTGTTTCAGATTCTGTACCTCCCTCTCTCTCTGACCCTCCCCTGCTAACGCTGTCTCTCTCTCTCAGAAATAAATAAAACATTAAAAAAATAAATAAATAAGCATTAAGATCTTTGAGCCTTGGGACGCCTGGGTGGCTCAGTCAGTTGGGCAGCCGACTTCTGCTCAGGTCATGATCTCACCATTTGTGGGTTCGAGCCCCACATAGGGCTCTGTGCTGATAGCTGAGCCTGGAGCCTGCTTCAGATTCTGTGTCTCCCTCTCTTTCTGACCCTCCCCTTCTCATGCTGTCTCTCTCTCTCTTAGAAATAAATAAAAAATGTTAAAATTGTTAAAAAATTTAAAATCTTTGAGCCTTTAATTTTTTACATTAAGAATCAACTGGACTATAAATGTCATGGTTTCTTCTATCTAATTCATATCTAAACAAACTATGAAACATACATACTCAGGCATAGCATATTTTTTCTGTTCAGTTTTTTAATTTATTAAAACTATATTAAAGAGAGAAAGATTGTGAGCAGGAGAAAGGCAAGAAAGACAGAGACAGAATCTGAAGCAGACCCCAGGCTCCGAGCTGTCAGCACAGAGCCTGACATGGGGCTCAAACTCACGAACCGTGGATCATGACCTGAGCCAAAGTCAGACGCTCAACCGACTAAGCCACCCAGGCGCCCCTGTCTGTTCAGTTTTTGACATATAACTCACATGCCAGAATCTTTTACCCTTTTACAATTTAGTTGTATAATTCAGCTGTTTTTCATATACCACAAAGTTGTTCGACCATCACCACTATTTAATTCCAGAATATTTCCTTCACTCCAAAAAGAAGTCACATTCCTATTAGTAGCCACTCCCCATTCCCTACTACTTCTTCTCATCCCCTGGTAAACATTCATCTACTCTCTATCTCTATAGATTTGCCTAATCTGGAAATTGCAGATAAATAAAATTATGCAGTATGTGACCTTTTATGTCTGGCTTCTTTTACTTAGCATAATGTCATCATGGTTCATCCACTTTGTAGCAGGTCACAATTTCCTTCCTTTTCAAGGCTGAACACTATTCCACTGTGTGGATAATACCACATTTTGTTTCTCTGTTTATCAGTTGATAGGTGTTTGGGTTATTGCCACCTTTTGGTTATTATGAGTAATGCTGTTATGAATATTCATGTGTAAGTTTTGGTGTGGATCTACTTTTTCAGTGTTCTTGGGTTTATATCCAAGAGTGGAATTTCTGGGTCATATGGTATCTCTAAGTTTAACTTTTAGAGGAACAGTCAAACTATTTTCTAAAGTTGTGGCATCATTTTACAAACCTACCAGTAATACATGAGATTTCTTGTTACTGTACATTCTTGCTACATTCAAAATTTTCAGTCTTTTCAATTTTAGCTGCTAGTAGGTATGTAGTGGTGTGTCATTGTGATTTGGATTAGCATTTCTTTAATGAGCAGTGATGTGGAGTCTTTTCTGTGCCTCTTGGCCATATCTTCTTTGGGGAACTGTCTATTCACACTTGTTGCTCATTTTATGTAGAGTTATTTGTCTTTTCACTGTGGAGTTGTAAGAGTTCTTTACATTTTCTGAGTAAAAGTCCTATTCCAGATATACAATTCACAAATATTTTCTCTCATTCTGTGGGTTATCTTTTTACTTTCTTGGGAGACCCCTTTGAAGCATAAAAGTTTTAAATTTTGATGAAGTCTTTTATTTTTCTTGGGCAGAACATATTTGAAAAACCTCCTGACATACCTTCCCCTTATGAGTTAGCTGGCTTCTTTCTCTGTACCCCTTTTATTGTATAAGCTCAAGCCATAAGGTTTATTGCAGCCCCAGAAAGGGAAGGGGAAATTACAGCAACTAGAATAGAAAGATCATTTGATTCGAAGTCAGCTTTTTGGTTAAGATTTCTGAATTCTAAAAATTCCCTCCATGTAGCAAAGGAAATGCCTGGTGTTCTTTGCCATGGAGAGCACTCTATACAAAGGGAGCGTCTAGACACCTAGGAAGAAATGGAGAAGGCTTCTGGAACCAGGAGCTCAAGAGGAAAATTAGATAGGGAAGTGGTCAGATGCTGGCCCTGGATTCTTCTTACCCTTGAGTCCAAAGCCTCAAGGGGCAGGTCAGTTAGAAACCACAGCATTCCCAAAGCTCCCCTGGCATCAACGGGGAAGGGGTTAAGCCCTCTTTGAGAAGGATCCTGTTAACTTAGTGCCACATCAGCACAGCCCCTCACTGGCAGGCCTGCAATATCTGAGGGAGGTATCTAACACCGATTGGACCTGAGGTCGCATCCTGCACAGGCTATGCTGTGACTCACATGTACCCAGGGCTGCAAGGGGACAGTCAGAACATAAAGTCTGCAGTGCAAGGACTTTGTGAAGAGGCAACAGGCCAGGACCACAGGCATCTCAGTGAAGAACAGCACAGGGGCAGGGATTGCCACAAGCAGCTACACCTTGTAGAGAGAACAAGAACAGCAAGTGGATTCAAGCTTCTGCCCCCCTGCCACCGTGGAGGGGTTGAGCCTTATTCTTGCAGCTACCATGTTGGCTGGGAGGAATCACCAACAAACAGCAGCCTGGACAGTGGAAGAAGACACAAGTCCAAGTAGTGGGGTGGCAGTTAGGAGATCCTATCTATTTTATCCAAAGACAATGTTTTTGTCAGGCAGAGTCCTCCACCAATAGGGCAAAATAACCCTTTTTGTCATAAATATCAACTTTTGCACACTTCAGGCTATTTTTACTTCACCAAGAACCTTTTGTGTGCCTTTCATGTGCCAAGCATAAGAAGGAACCTGGGGAAGCATGTAGTGAATCACTGCTATGGCCTGGGGGTGCATGAAAGAGCATATGGAAAGCCTTTGGCACGGTGCTTGGTACAGTAAGCCCTCAGTAAATGTGAGTTCTCTGTCCACCAAACCAGTTAGCAGAAAATATAAATTAATGTAGAGGCTGGAGGATCATATGATGGAAAGGATTGGCTTGAGGTCATATGGACTTGATTTGCAGTCCAGCTGTGTGACCTGGGAAGAGTTACCCTACCTCTCTGACGCTATTTCTACCCTGTGAAATGAAGATACCTACCTTATAGGGTCACTGTGAAGATACAACAAGATAAAGTGCTTGCATGCTGTGTATAGGGCAGCACGACTGATAAAGAAAACAACACTCAAGGTAAGACAACCAATACACACTGAGTGCTTACTATGTGTATGACTCAGTTCTGAAAGCTTTATGTGTAAAAAGTCATGCAATTCCACAAGCACCCTATGAGGTAGGTGCTATTATTATTCCTGTTTTGCAAATGAGGACATTTAATCTAAGTGATGTTTCAAGACATGTCAAGGTGTCATAGCTGATAAGTTCCAGAGTCAGGATTGAAAAAGAGTGGTTGAACTCCAGAGCTTGCATCCCCAGTCACTGCACTACAGTGCAAAGCTCAGGCACCAGGTTTCAATCAGAGCCACCAAACACGGAGACCATTTCACAGAACTTGGCACGTGAGAGACACTCAGTGAAGAATCGATGTCCTCATGTACACGGTGGCATAGAGTCTGACTGGATTTGAATCCCAATTCTAACACTTACTAATGACCTAGTGTATTAGTGATCTATTGATGTGTAAAATTACCCCAAAACTCGGAGGCCTGAAATGACATTTGCCATCTCCCAAGTTCTGAGTTACAAATCTGAGAGAAGTCAAGGTGAGTGGTTCTGAGCCAAGGTTTCTTGAGAGACTGTAGTCAAGATATCAGTTGAAGATGCATCATCTGAAAGCTTGACTGGGGTGGAAGGGTCTGTTTCTAACATGAGTGAGTCATGTGACATTAGTCACATGACTAATGTCAGGTGGTCTCAGTTCCTTTCTGGATATTGGTAGGAGTCCTGAGTTCCTTAACAGGAGGACCTCTCCATTTGGGCTGCTTGAATGTCCACAGACGTGGCAGGGAGAGTAGCGAGAGAGAGAGAGAGAGAGAGAAGACACAATGCCTTTTAATGTCCTATTCTTCCACCATGTTATTGATCAGAAGTGAATAAATAAATCCAGCCATATCCAAGGGCACAGGAATTCGGCTCCATCTTTCGAAGGGAGATGTATCAAAGTTATTTATTTATTTAATTTATTTATTTTAAAGATATACTGAGGCAAGAAAGTGTTCTCGCCGTCTTTTTTTTTTATGTTTATTTTTGAGAGAGAGAGAGAGAGAGAGCATGAGCAGGGGAGGGGCAGAGAGAGGGAGACACAGAATCTGAAGCAGGCTCCAAGCTCCGAGCTGTCAGCACAGAGCCTGACATGGGGCTCGAACCCACAGACTGTGAGATCATGACCTGAGCCGAAGTAGGACGCTTAACCAACTGAGCCACGCAGGTGCCCCAAAGTCATTTATTTAAAATGACCACACTGAGGTGCCTGGGTGACTCAGTCCGTTAAGCGTCCGACTTCGGCTCAGGTCATGATCTTGCGGTTCGTGGGTTCCAGCTCCACTTTGGGCTCTGTGCTGACAGCTCAGAACCTGGAGTCTGTTTCAGATTCTGTGTCTCACACTCTTTCACCCTCCCTGCTCATGCTCTGTCTCTCTGTCTCAAAAATAAATACATTAAACATTTTTTAAATAAAATATTTTTTAAAATGACCACACCAAGGGGCAAGTTATTAATCTCTCAGTGCTTCAGTGTTTCTATCCTTTAAAATGGGTTAATATTAGCATTCTTCATGGAAACTTTGTGGGGTTAAGTGAAACATTCACATAAAGAGCCCAGGAAGCATTCATATATGTTAACTCTGATTACCATTTATTACGAGCTATGCAGAACATGGCTATGTCTCTTTTCTCTTACTCTCAGTTTTTTCATCTGTCAAAGGGGATTAGTGGTATCTACTCTGTTCAAGGCACACAAAAACTGTTTGCAGAATGCATGCACAAACGAATTTATTGAATACATACTATGTATGTGTCAGACCTTGTTCTAGGCACTAGGGATATAAAAATAAACAAACCAGACAAGGTTTTATCCTTATGCAACATACATTCCAAAAGGGGAAGATAAAAAAAGAAACCCACAAGTAAACAATAAGCAAATCATTTTATTTTATTTAAAATAATTTTAATGGTTTTATTTCTTTTTGAGAGGGGGAGAGGCAGAAGGAGGGAGACAGAGAATCCAAACTAGACTCCAGGCTCTGAACTGTCAGCACAGAGCCTGATTAAGGGCTCAAACCCACGAACTGCGAGATTATGACCTGAGCTGAAGTTGGACACTTAACCAACTGAGCCACCCAGGCATCCCATAAAGCAAATCATTTTAGAAAAAGGAAACAACATGGTGTTGTATGTAAAATAGGATGCAGTGAGATACCACCAAGACACCTACCAGAATGGCTAAAAAGACTGATGACATCAAACGTTGGTAAGTATGTGGAACAAACTTAACTCTCACATGTTGTTTGTGGGTATGTAAAATGGCGCAATTGGTTCGAAAACTATCTGGCAGTTTCTTATAAAGCTAAACACACACCTTTCCTAGGACTTAATGATCCTACTTTAGGTATTTACTCAAGAGAAAAGAAAATCCATGCAAAGACTTGTATGAGTTCATAACTGCTTTATTCATAAAAGCCCCAAACTGAAATAGCTCAATGCCCATCAATGGGAAAATGGACAAAACAACATATATTCATACAATTAAATAGAATTCAGCAATAAAAGAACCTTCTGATACAACATGAACAACACGAATGATTCAAAAACACGCTCAGTGAAAGAAGTCAGTCGCAAAACAAATACGTAGCATATGATTCCATTTATAGTTCTAGAACAGGCAAAACTCATCTATGGTGGAAAAAAAAAGAACAGTGGGATATAGGGCTGATGTAAGAGCAGGAAGGAACTTTCTGGCAAGATGGAGATGTTCTAGAGCTGCACTGTGTGACATGCAGGCCACCAGCCATGTGGAATAAAATATTTTATTAATGTTTATTTATTTTGAGAGAGAGAGAAAGAGAGAGAGAGAGAAAGAATCCCAAGCAGGCTCCATGCTGTTAGCACAGAGCCCAACGTGAGGCTTGAACCGTGAGATCATGACCTGAACCAAAACCAAGATTTAGATGCTTAACCAACTGAGCCACCCATGCACCCCCACATGGATTGTTTACAATAAATTATTTAAAGTTAAATAAAATGGAAACTTTGGCTCCACGGGTGCAATAGACACATTTTGATCACTCACAACCACATGTGGCCAGTGGCTACTGTATCCGGATAGTATTGTTCCATATCTTGCTAGGGATGAATTCCTAGGGATGAGTTGTCAAATCTCATGGAATGATAAAGTTAAGATTTGTGCATTTCATTTGTAAAATTTACCTTTAAGTATATTGAACCCCCTTAAAGCTACCTAGGCTGATGTGTTTAGGGGTGGGTATACTCTGTCTGCAGCTTACTCTGAAACGTACCCAAGAATAAGATGAGCTGATGGAAGGATCCAGAGGCGCACTGACGTTTGGTAAATCAAATATACCAAACTGTTAACTGCGGAATCCAGGTGGAGGGCAAGTGTATCTTCATGATACAAGTCTCTCAACTCTTCTGGGTGAAAACTTTCATAAAATTATGAAAGACCACATGGTGACATAATTAAAGAATGAATATCCGAGTGGACAAACATAATGGGGACTCTTAGCTAGGGGGTCAGAGAATAAGCAGACAAGGTTACTTGCAGAATCACATTCATTCACTCACTCGTTCATTCAGGATGCAGCGATGAATCAGACCTGGTCTCTTCGCTTGAATCCAGGAGATGCCAGGAGAGTAACCACTTGTGCCGGGGTGCTGAGGACCTACTATGTGCCTCGGTTGGAGCATGGGTCAGTGGAACAGCACAGCCCATATACTTTTCTAACTCCTCTACACTACTTCCTTGTGGCTTTACTTCTCTGGCCTCAGAGTGGGCTACCTCACCCTTCCTTCACTGTAATTTCAGAGAGATGCAAAAATGTCCATTCCACGAGGGTGGGGACTTTGTTCACTGCTTGCTCTCCACCACTGAGCACATAGGAGATGCTCAGCAAGTATGTGCCAAGGAAATGTAAGAATGAAAATTGTGGTCTCAGTGGCCTCTCTACCCCCTAAGGCCTCATTCCCTGCTTCAGGACTTTGAGCTTGCAGCTCTCACTGTCTGGACTGCTCTGTCTTTCTAGTTTTTGCATCCTCTGTTCTCATCATTTAGGCCTTTGCTCTAGCATCACCTCCTGCAAGCGGCCTTCCCTGACCACCCCGCCAGTCTCCCCACCTCCCGATCATCAAGTGCTTTTTTGCATCATCTGCTTTTTGTTTTTTCTGAAAAACAACAACAACAACAACAATCTATAGCAGGGTACAAAATAATACATACTCATAGATTTATTTGAAAATCACCAGTTTTATTAAGGCTTTGTGATGTTTGCAAGGTGTTTATTTGTCCTACTAATGGCAGCGTCTCCCCAGATATTCTCTGTAATGCAGGGAGGCTCTCCGAGTGCACATTATCCTGTTTTGGCTCCTTCGTATTGTTGTCACTCTCTGAAAAATTTATTTTTGCCCGTTGTGTACGTTTCTTTGCTTTTCATCTGTCTCCCCTTCTCAGAGGTAAATTCCAGGATGGCAGGAACCTTGTCAGTTTTGTCCACAGCCCCATACAGTAAGTGCTCAGTGACACGGGCTCGCTGCATCGGCGCGCACGGCCCCTGCAGTCACGCTGCGGCTGTGGGAGGAGGCAGGCCGGGGTCCTGGGAGAAGACGCGAGTGGAGAGCGGGGGACCGAGGACAG
>NW_027533258.1:778719-819136 GCF_008692635.1 Crocuta crocuta
GGTCACCGCCCCGAGCCTCGGGGTGGTCCCCTTGTGATAGGGGGGCCTGGGGAGGCCCGAGGGCGCTGCGCCTGGCGCACCCCTGCGCGCAGGAACTGTCGGCTGTCCTCGAGGGCTTCTCAAAAGTCAGGCAAAAAGGAAGCGTAATATACTAACTATCTTTAGCTGACTTTTGAAGTTTTGGTGCATTCGGCCCACAAGTCTTTTAGTTTTTTAAATGAAATACACGTTACAAGTAAAGTCCTCTTTGACCCCTGCCACAGTCACGTGCCCATTTCTTCATCCTCACGAATTTGATGAGTGTCTACTGTTCTTTGTTGCCCTTTTCCTTGAATGCAGAGTTCCCAGTGGCATTTGAGGCCCAGAGAGGTTGAGTGACTTTCTGGACATCACACAGTGAGTCAGTGGTCAAGATGGGGTGAGAGCAACTCCTTGCTTTATCCCCTTGCCCTGATGGCCCTGCTGAACCTGAGCCCACCACATCCCCCTGACCCCTCACGTGCTCGGCTCTCTGAGTCGTGATGGACGAGCAAATATCCAGGCACGTTTCTAGACAGATGGCTTGGTTTGCATTGAGTTTAAACTATTTGGTGAAAGGAACGGGCTTTTGTTTTCTGGCATCCCTTGGTTGGCCACATAGGGTCACCACCAGAAGTTTGATGATGATGATATTCGAGCCTATTTTGTACCACAGGTTGACTGCATTAACTCCCGTGTGAATAGACATTATTATCTCCATGATGCCGGTGAGGAGGCTTGTCCTAAGTCAGATAGCCAGTAAGGGGTTGAGCTAGGATTGGAACCCAAGTCTGTCTGCCTTCCAAGCACATTTAGCTCCTCTCCCCCAAGTCCTCTTCTTTGTCCTGCTCTAACAAGTAACGTTTCCTTTGACTTAAAAAAGGTGACTTGACAACAATTGGTTTGTTGAGAGGCAGGTGTTAAAGAGAAAATGAAGCGCCATGTCTCTTCATTAACACCAGGCACTTCAGAAGGTGACTTCCCAGAGTTCTGTGTGCTCACTTCTCCCAGCTCTACTAGCTGATTCCCAGCTTCAAACTGGAGAGAATACTCTAGTAGTTTTGTGCGGCCTCAGTAACATATCCCCCTGCTCTGTGTGCGTGTTCATTTATAGACAGTGCACAGTATTGACAGTCTGGGCACCTTATTTCCTTCCAGAAGTGTATTAGGGCAATAAAATAAAGCCCATCCCCGATTCTGGAAAGGACAGTGGCTTTTGCAGTCCTTTGTACAGGTGTGCAGACCCCAGGACTAAGGAGATGAATTCCCATTTTCTAAGGATGAGGCAAGGGAACGAAGCTCCTGGGACACTAAGGAAGGGGTGGGTGTTCTGGGAATGACCCGCTGAGTTCTGCTTCTGGGACCATTGTAGGAAACGGATTTTAATAAATAAACATGTGCCCTTTATCCCCAGCACAGCTCGCAGCAGGACATCCCTGGGCCTCCCCTTGGCTGGGCTGGCCCAGCATCTACAGTTAAAAACAACCAGTCAACCAAAATCAATAAATAAAAAATAAAAAAATAAAAAAAATAAAAACAACCAGTCAACTAACCCAGCTTAATTATGTAAGCACATGTGCTGTACAAAATACTGCTCTGTTCGCATCCCCTCTGCTCTTCATGGTGCTCTGAGAGGTAGCCGGGGCAGAGGCGGAAGGCAACGCTCACTTTAACTGACTTGGAATCCTGCATTGTCAGGACAGTTGAGGAACTGAGCCCAGAGAGAGGAAGTGTCCTGACCAGGGTCTCAGACCAAGTTAGAGATGGAGGGAGGGAGAGATGGCTGGGATGCTGATCGCTGAGGTGACGTGGTTAGTCCGGGGTCATGCAGGAAGGGGCAAGGACCTCTCACTCCTGTGTCGTGTACGGTTTCCACCAGCCTGCACTGCCTCTGTGTGAGTCAGAAGCCGTGAGTCAAATTCTGACAGGATCACCCATAAGTGGCCTTGCAAAAGAATCCTCTGTAAGCCTCAGTTTCCTCATCAGTGAGCTGAGGACAGCAATTCTTGGGAGAACAAGGGAGAACATATATTAGCAACAAGTACTCATTTGCTTAACCCCACATAGATTGCAAAGTATGGCCAGTGTGATCTCAGGGTTCTCCACCTGTGCGACATGGTGGTCACACTGGGTCTGGAGTGTGCGGCCTCTGACCTGGCAGAGACACTTCCTGCACCGCACATGTGGGATTTAGGTTCTTACTCCTCAGAGGCCCGGGGTCTGCCTGCCTTCCCCTTGTCCGGGGCCTGGAGAAGTGTGGCACTCTGCAAACCTGATTTCGGCCCTGTGACATGAGGTAGAAACTTCTAGCCTGGGAGTTGGGAGATGGAGTTCAACTCTCAGCAATGCCACAGTTCTGCTGTGTGACCTTCAGAAAATCTCTTCTCTATTTAGAGCCTTGATTATCTCATATGAAAGACGCGGGTCTGGATTTTTGGCTTTCAAACTTTAAAAGCAGCAGAATAGTTTTTAAACAAAGTACTTACTGACATACCAACCCATAAAACATATAAAAGAGCTGTTGTAGTTGATATGGGTGAGGAACCTGGCGTTGTGCTCAATTGGCCTTCCACGTGCTCCGCCAGCCCCCCTTAACCTACACGGCACAGCAATACTCTTTAAAAACCTCTGAGTTCCTCCAGCTCTTGAATTGAAGGACTAGCACCGTGTCAAGACCTGGGCCACTCTCAGAGCCTCTACGATGCCTCTGGCCATTAGAATCAAGCAAGTGCATGATTCATTGATGACCTGCCCTGGATCCCAGGTGGCTCTAGCCATGCCTGTAGCAGAGCAGGGTTTGGGATCCATGGCCTTGACACCTTAGCCGTTCTCTGCTGGGTCCTTGCTGAAGTCAGAGCCCCTGGAGATGGGCTGGAACACACACACGCTCCATGTGATCCACCCTCCCCCTAGGATGTGTGTGTGTGTGTGTATGTGTTGGGGGTGAAGGGAGTGTGGAAGGCTCACACTCTTCATGTCAGCAGCTCTTCCCAGCCGTACCATCGTCCCTGTGGTGAGTCAAGGTGCTGAGTACCCTGGAAGTCACCTGTTTCCCTCTCGTCTTCCTAGGAGAAGGCCATTAGCATATGGGAATCGGAAAATTTCTTTCTTGACCTGGAGCCTCTACCGGGGGCTGTGGAAGCTGTGAAGCAGATGGCCGAGCTAGAAAAGTAAGTTTGTCTTCCCGCCAGAGCATTTGAGCCTTCCTCCTGCTGGCGCCTCCCCTTCTCCGCTGCTGCCGCCCCTGCCCTCGGCCACCCTGCCTTCTCTCTCCTCATCCCTGCGCAGGCCTCCATGCTTGCATCTTCAGCCCTGGACCTGACAACACCCTCACTGAGTGACACACACTCGACCTGTAGGCTAGTGAGGTGTTTTGACCCAGTAACAGGAGAAAATATTGAGTCTAATTGGACCTGGTTGACTGGGTGCTGGATGTGCCTTTAGTCAGCAAAGAGCTGAGAACCGATGCTGTTAGATGCTGCCGGACTTCAGTGGTACAGGGACCGACAAACATAATCCTGCCGTCACAGAGCTCGTAGCGCCGCCAGAGCGTAGATGCTGACGTGAAAGAATCTCACGGGCAGGGATAATCACAGATTGTGAAAGTGCTGAAAAGGAACAGAGTAAAGGGTATGAAGGCGTCTAACAGGAGACCTAATGAGAAAGGTGGTTTAGGAAGCAGGAGTATTGTGTGAGGTATTTCTGTTTTGTTCTCGTGAAGTGGTTGGTTCTGTGAGCTGAAGCTCCCGCTCCATAACCGCCCACTAAAACCCAGCAGTTACAGATGATGCGCTTCCCTGAGGACTTAAAACAGAAAACACAAAAAGCCATATTGAGATGTAACCCTGATACCATATGCCCATTTAAAGTGTACAGTTCAACAGGTACATTCACAGAGTGGTGCATTCATGACCACAGTCCATTTCAAAACACTTTTGTGTTTTGAAAGAAACACAAAAGAAACCCTATGCCCATTGGCAGTCACTGCCCATTTTTCTTCCCTTGCAGCCCTAGGCAGCCACTGTCTGCTCTACGTCTCTGTACATTTGTCTGTGTTAGACGTTTCATGTAGGTTTCATGTGCACACACTGTGTGGTCTTTTGTGATTGGCTTCTTTTATGACGCGCTGTGTTTTCAGGGTTCATCTGCTTCCTAGAACAAATCAGTATTTCATTCCTTTTCATTGCTGGGCAATATTCCACAGTATGGACATGCCACGTTTGGTTCATCTGTCCATCAGTTAGTAGACACTTCTGCTTTTTAGGTATAAAGAATAATACTGCTATGGACACTCATGTACAAGTTTTTTTGTGATTGTATGTTTTCATTTTTATTAGGTGTCTATATACTTAGGAGCAGAATTGCTAGGTCTGGTAGTAAATTCATGTTTGACATTAAGGGACTGGCCAACTTTTCTAAAGTGACAATACCATTTGACATTCCCATTAGCAATGGATGAGGATTCCAACTTCATATCCCTGCCAACTGTCATGGTCTTTTTTTTTAATTTTTATTTGTTTTAATTTTTTTTTTTACATTTATTTTATTTCTGAGACAGAGTGTGAGGGGGGAAGGGGCAGAGAAAGACAGAGAAACAGAATCTGTAACAGGGTCCAGGCTCCAAGCTGTCAGCACAGAGTCCAACGTGGGGCTCGAACTCAGGAATGGTGAGATCATGACCTGAGCTGAAGTCAGACACTCATCTGACTGAGCTACCCAGGCGCCTCTCTCTCTCTCTCTCTCTCTTTTTTTTTTTTTCCCAGTAGGCTTCACGTGTAGCATGGAGCCCAATGCAGGACTTGAACTGATGTTCTGAGATCAAGGCCTGAGCTAAGATCCAGAGTTAGATACTTATAACAAACTGAGTCACCCTGGCTCTCCATGTCATCTTTTTTTATTGTAGCTGTCTTAGTGGGGTGAAGGTATAGCTCATCATGTTTTTGATTTGCATTTCTCTGAGGGCTAATGACTTGACCATCTTCTTGTGTGCTCATTATTAGCCATTTGTGTATCTTTTTTGGAGAAATGTTTATTCAAATCCTTTGCTAATTTTTTTTCAGTTGGGTTATTGATCTTTTTTATTGCTACTTTTTAAGAGTTCTTTATTTTAGATAACAAGTCCCTAATCAGATATATGATTTGCAAATATATTCTCTCACTCGGTATGAGTTATTGCTTTACTTTCTTGGTGGTGTCCTTTAAATTCCAAGGTTTTTGTTTGAATATAGTTCAATTTATCTTTTGTCTTTGTGTTTTTGCTATCGTATCTAAGTATCGCTCGCCTTAGCCAAGGTCACAAAGACTTGTTCCTATGTTTTCTTCTAAGAACTTTATAGTTTTAGCTCTTATATTTAGCTCTTTCATTTAGGTCTTTGATCCATTGTGAGTTAATTTTTGCATAAAGTGTAAGGAATGGGTCCCACCTCAATCATCATCCTGAATGACCAATCACACATATGGTATGATTTGGTTTTTATCATGCCTTGTAAATACCTCCTCAAATCATCAGCGTTCAAGTTCTACCATTAGAACTTCGCGTTAGAGTTTGAGTTCAGTTGCAGACTCCTTTGGGTGGTAATTTATTTTTACACTTGAGTCGGGACCTGCAGAGTAGTGTATTTCATTCTGGTTTATGATTTGAACTTGATATATAGTGGGATACTGTTGTACGACTTCTTCCACCTGCAGGGAGAGCCTAGAGAGGCAGAGCACATGTGTATCTGCACTGAAGCTCTTCTTAATTCTCCTTGGGTCTGGATCAGCGTTTCCTGGACCACATTCAGCCAGCTGTTTCCTGGGGTGCTGGATAGCATAGTGATTAAGGTTGTGTCCTAAGTGGAGTCGAGCTGCCCAGGCTCAAATCCGGGCTTTTCTAGAATCTAACTCTCAGAGGTTGGGCAAGTTATTAAACATTTTGGGTTTCAGTTTCTTCAAGTATAAAATGAGGGCTATGAGAAAGTCTTCAGTATGGCTCCTGGCACACTGTAGGTGCTCAGTAAAGGTTAGCTGCTTGTGTTATTATCCTGCAAGAGTTAACAGGTATGCAACAAAAAAGCATTCATTAAGTAAAACAACGTGGGGGGCATTAGATTAAGGTTTCTCTACCTTCAGACTTCTAGGGGCTTCTAGTTTGCTAGTGTGCATCGTGCTCTTCCCTGGGGTTGCAGAGCATGCAGCGTTCTTCATGTGAATCCTAGCCTAGAACACTTCCCGTCAGAGCTTCCCTGTTAACACCTCTGAAAATGCAAGTCCAGAACAAACCACAGACCTTTTTACCTCCATTTGGCTCCTAACTGGGTAGATTCCTAAGGTCAGTCAGTGCCCAAAGTTTGGACAGAGAGAGACTGATCTAGTCAGTAACTAAGTGGATAGCCTTGTGTCTAGTGCCAAAGTAGACAGAAGCCAAGGTATAAAATGTTACTTAAGGGATATTTGTCAGGCACCTGCTACATGCTGTGGATACAGAAGTATGCAAGAGACAGCAAGAGACGTTGCCTTCAAAGAGTTCACTAGCAAACAGATGACTAGAGCATAGCTCTAGAAGTGGCGTGGCAGATGTATGAATGCAGACAGGCAGCGCTAATACTCCACAGGGGAGGCGGTGATACTTGAGCTGTCATCTTGAAAAATGAAGAGGGATCTGGCAGGTGGAGAAGGCAAAGAGGTGTCAGGTGGAAGGGGAAAAGTGAGCGAACACCTTACCTGCCCACTGTCCTAAAACAGCCGCCCTGGCTCACCGTGTCCTTGCTCCAGCAGCAATGAGCAGGAAGCACTGCGTCCTTCGACCAACTTCAGTGGCAACTACCCTTTTTTTTTAATGTTTATTTTTATTTTTGAGAGGGGGGGAGGGGCAGACAGAGAGGGAGACAGAGGATCCAAAACAGACTCTGCGATGACAGCAGAGAGCCTGAAACGGGGCTTGAACGCACAAACCTATAGGTCATGACCTGAGCGGAAGTCGGACGCTCAAGTGACTGAGCCACCCAGCCATACCCTTTATTTTTATTATTCAGTGATACATGAGTATATTCTTGTGAAAAACTCAGTGTGCACATATGTGAAAAATGTGAGTTGCTCATTTTCTCCCTCTCTCCCCGTGTACATCTCCCTCCTCGTTAACAGTCTGGGGTGTATGCTATGCTTACAGACCTTTTAAAATTCATTTATGTACAGGGGCACCTGGGTGGCTTAGTCGGTTAAGCGTCCGACTTTCGCTTAGGTCATGATCTCGCAGTTCGTGGGTTCGAGCCCCGCGTCGGGCTCTGTGCTGACTGCCAGCTCAGAGCCTGGAGCCTATTTCAGAGTCTGTGTCTCCCTCTCTCTCTGACCCTCCCCTGCTTACTCTGTCTCTCTCTCTCTCTCCTAGAAATAAATAAATTAAAAAAAATTTTTTTTTAAATAAAAATAAAAAAATAAAATTCATTTACATACATATTTGTATGGTTTACAAACACAGGTTTATCTGTATATAAATTTATATGTTCTACCCAGTGGCTAGGCTGCTGCAGCTAAAGAGGCCTCTGTCTGCACCTACCTGTTCCTCCCCATTCTCCTGGGTATGTTCTCTAAGCTGATACTATATGTCTGTGTTGTCCCTTCCTCTTTAAATGTGGGCTCCCTGGGGTCAGGGACTGTCTCAGTTATGGCTGTATTCTCTGTCCCGAGGGTGCTACCTGGCACAGGGCACAGGCTCAGGTATTGGGTGAATAAACATTCACGTAATAATTATTGTTTATAAAATAGGAATGTGATCTTCTGTATTATTCTATTGCTTTCTCTTTTGTACCTAACAGTATGTGTTTGCTATCTTTCTGCAACAACACTGTGGAACTATCTTATTCTTTTAAACTACTGCATCATGTTTTAATTGTATACATATGCCATCATCTATTTAATGAGTTCCATATAAACATTTAAGTTGGTTCTCATTGCTTCTTATTTATCAGGGCTATGGTGAGTACACATGCAAGTATTTCTGTACAATAGTGGACTGGCTGGATCAAAGCCATATGCATCTTTATTTTATTATTAAAGTTTTTTAAATTTTAGAGAGAGCACAAGCAGAGGAAGGGCAGAGGGATAGAGAGAATTATTTAAAAATTTTTTCATGGTTATTTATTTTTGAGAGAGAGAGATAGAGAGACAGACCACAAGTAGGGGAGGGGCAGAGAAAGAGGAAACAGAATCTAAAGCAGGCTCCAGGCTCCGAGCTATCAGCACAGAGCCCAACATGGGGCTCGAACCTACGAACCATGAGATCATGACCTGAGTTGAAGTCAGATGCTTAACTGACTGAACCACCCCAGAACCCCAGAGAGAATCTTAAGCAGATTCCACCCTCAGCACTGAGACCCACATGGGGCTTGATCCCACGACCCTGGTGTCATGACCTGATCCAAAATTAAGAGACTGAGCCACCCAGGTACCCCTCCATATGCATTTAAAAACCATTTTTATTGAAGTATAATTAGCATACAGTGTTATGTTAGTTTCCAGTGTACTATATAATGATTCAGCAGTCATATACATCACTCAGTGCTCATTACAGTGAGTGCACTCTAAATTCCTTTTATCTGTTTTGGCCATCACCCCACCCACCTCTCCGCAGGCAACCACCAGTCTGTGCTCTGTACTTAAATTTGATACATACTTAGTGATAGATACTTAAATGCTTTTCTTTCTGCAGATGTCCCCCCAGAACAACTAGCATAGTATATTCCATATGAAGTGCCATTAGTCAGCATGACTTATCCTTGAAAGGGACATTTGACATCTGAAAATAGCCGAAACTGTTTTGGGGTCACTACCAGCAAAGAAATGAGTCATAGCTGAATCTCCCTAGTGCTTAGAATATGATGGAATTTTTTAAGTTTATTTATTTATTGAGAGAGAATGCGCAGGGGAGGGGCAGAGAGAGAGAATATTCCAAGCAGGCTCCATGCTGCCAGCACAGAGCCCAGTGTGGGGCTTGAACTCACAAACCCATGAGATCGTGACCTGAGCTGAAATCCAGACTCAGGCGCTTGAACGACTGAGCCACCCAGGCGCCCCTAGAATATGATGGATTTTAA
The DNA here is from genome assembly GCF_008692635.1 of Crocuta crocuta. Classification (NCBI taxonomy): domain Eukaryota; kingdom Metazoa; phylum Chordata; class Mammalia; order Carnivora; family Hyaenidae; genus Crocuta; species Crocuta crocuta. The sequence goes on from NW_027533258.1 coordinate 787,809, forward strand.
TATGTGCTGAATAAAAGGAATTCATGATGCCTAAGGCAATGAGCACTTTCTATTGAGATTATAATTGACTTCAGAAGTTGGTCCCTAAGAGAAGGCTGAAAAATGTTTGTTTAAAAAAAAAACAATGGTTAATTTTGGAAAATTTAAATATAGGATAAAAAGTCATTTATAATCTCATCACTTTGAAACCACCACTTGCTTATATTTACTGTTTTTGCTGGAGTTTTCTTTCATTTAGATCTTTTCCCCATAGTTGTTATTATAATACGTATAACTTCAAGCATGTATGAAGCAGTAGCAGCGTTTGCCAAAACAAGTATTTGACGTCCTAGGAGGACTACTTACCACCAGTCATTTACAAGGATAAGTTTAGATGTGCTCACACCTGTGGGGTTTTTTTATGTTTATTTATTTTTGAGAGAGAGAGACAGACAGAGCATGAGTGGAGGAGGGGCAGACAGAGAGGGAGACACAGAATCCAAAGCAGGCTCCAGGCTCCGAGCTGTCAGCACAGAGTCTGACGTGGGGCTCGAACTCACGGACCCATGAAACCATGAACTGTGAGCTCATGACACTTAACCAACTGAGCGACCAGGTGCCCTGCTCATACCTGTTTTTAACCATGACTTTTAATACCCTATTGTTAGAAGCTGAAGGAGGGACAGTAAAGCATCCTCTGTACTGAGAAGGCACTTTGAGACCAGAAAACATACAGTTTCCTGGGGACTGCATACAGTTTACGCGATTTTGTTCAGGGTGACTCTGACGGGGGGATCAGGTGAGCAATGCCCCAGAACTGCACAACTATTCTCTGCCAAGTCCTGATGGTAGGCTGTAGATTTTCTAGAGGGAAGGGATATGCAGAGAGCACTGTGCTGAGGCCAGAGGGACTAACGCTTGACAGACCTCATGGCCCCCTCTGGGTACCAGAAGAGGGGGGAGAAATCTATGCTATGGCTACTAGTTATCTCAGCATTGTTAGGAGAGATCAAAGCATGCCTTTCCCCATTCTGATCAGGGCATACAGTAACCTCCAAGGGGCCTGGATTACATACCCCCAAGGAGTTCATTGCATGGACACGAGCAAGATGGAGGGCCAAAGATGGAGTGGGTGTGGTCAGCACGCCTACGATTGTGGGGCCTGACATAGGAGGCAATGTATTCATTCACTCACTAGACAGATACATTTCGTGTCACTTAATATGTACGGGGCACTGTGCTAGCACTGGGGATAGATCGGTAAATAAGACACCTAACCGAAGGTCTCAGGTCTCAAGGAATTTTCAATATGGTGGGGGAGATGGCAAGAATAAAGAAAAATAACTTCAGTCTGCAATAAGCTTTGTGAAGGCAATAAACAGGCGATGCGTGTGAGATGGGAAGGGGCTGCTTCAGATGGGTGGAACGGTTTCTCTGAGGAGGTGACATTGGACTTCAGAGCTAAATGGTAAGAACAAGCTAGCTAGTAAGGAGCCAGGGTACAAAGGCCCTAAGAGGGGTAAGGATTCTGCTTCTTTGAGTGACATCTTAGAGGAGGCCATTGTGGCTAGAGTTCAGTGAGTGTGGAGGGGGCGGAGGAGCAGGTGGAAGAGAGAATGACGTGATTTAATGTGGGTTTTAAAAACACAGGCTTGGGGCGCTCAGTTGGGACAGGCATTTCTCCAGAGAAGGTATGTGAATGGCCAATGAGGGCATGACCATTTGCCCCGACCTCATTCATCTGTAGGGAAATGCAAATCAACACAACGAGATACCACTTCATACCTCCTAGAATGAGCATAATGATAAAGGAAAGGGACAATCCTAAGTATTGCCGAAGATGTGGAGGTTTTGGAACGCCTATCTCTGCTGGTGGGGTTGTAAAGGCATGCAGCTACTGTGGGAAGCACTAGGGAACAATTTCCTCCAACTGTTAAATATGGGGGCGCCTGGGTGGCTCAGTGGGTTAAGTGTCCACTCTTGATTTCAGCTCAGGTCAGGATTCCAGGGTCATAAGATTGAGCCCTGTGTTAGGCTGTATGCTCCGTGTGGAGCCTGCATCAGATTTTTCTCTCTCTCTTCCTCTGCCCCCTCCCCTGCTCGCACTCTCCCTCTGAAAAAAATAAAATAAAAAAGGTCAGTCTGGATGCCTGGGAGGGGGTGTGGGGGTAGGAAGGCTTGGCGGGGGCAGGATTATAAGCCGAGGAACCATCAGAGGTGGTGTGGTTAACTCAGTAACAGATGACAGGGCTTGGCTCTGGGGTGAGGACGGTGGAGGGAAGTCGGTGGAATGAAACACGCGTTAGAGGTAGACCCCATAGGTCTGGGGATACATACTGGGGGTGGGGGAAGGGTAGGGAAAGGCATGATGTTTCCTTTTCTTCCTGAGCAGCTAGATGAATATAATAGTGCCATTAACTGGGGAAGAAAGAGGACTGGGGCGCAGGGAGGACCACACGTTCCGTTTTAGAAAAACTGAGTTTGCGATGCTGGTGAGATGCCCACATGGAGATAATCAGTAGACCATTAAGGATGCGAGCCTGGCACACGGGGGGCGAGGGCTGGACTGTGACATTAAAGTTGGGGGCACCAGCATAAAGATGGCGTGTAAAGCCCAGGATGACGTCACTGAGCAGGGGGTGTAGACGAAGAGAGGCCGGGAGATTATTCTGGGGCAGCCGAGGAGGCGCAGGCGTGCCCGTGCAGGAGCTGTCGCAGAGGAGGGCGGGGCTGCTCGGGTGCTGGTGAGCAAGAGGAGAGTGGGGTGTGCATGGGACGTGGTGACATGAGGGTCCTTGGTGACTGACAACAGGCACTATCCGTGCAGCAGAGGGGATGGGCTCCAGGTTGGGTGGATTGAAGTAGGCACTGGAGATGAGGAAGTGGGGCCACCTGTTAGATGTATTGGGAGCATAGAGACGGGAGGTCACGGGGGCGGGCGTGAGGTCAAGGTCGTGTGTGTGCATACGTATGTTATAAGATGGGAGAGAACAGAACACGCTTGAATGAGAGAGAGCATATGGGAGAGGAGCTCAGGAAAAGGGGGTGTCGCAGGGCAGTAGCTCCTTGCGAAGATAAAGGGGTGGAATCTAGGGCTTGACTTGAGAGGCGGGAGGGAGGCTGTTGAACCAGAGAAGGAAGTTCAGACACAGGCACGTTTCTAGGATCCACGATGAGAAGACAGGGGCCTCACAGCCAGAAGTCCGAGGAAACGGGGGCGGTGCCGTGGCTGCCCCCGAGGGTGGAGACGTGAACACACGGCGCGACCCCGCGGGGAAAGGCTGTGGGCTCCTGCACCACTGCCTTGGGGTTGCGGTTATGAATTCAAGGCGAAAATGGTCACACTGATTATGTGCAACCCTGGGTTTCTTGGGTGCAGGTAGAAGGAGCTGGAGAGTCGGGTTCTTTTAGGGCCTTGGTGGAGAGAGAGAAGGACGAGCGGGGTGATGGGAGGAGGGCCACAGGGGCCCGAGGGAGGGCGGCGGCCCGGGATGACTGACGAGAGCCTCAGGGTTGCTGTCTTGCCGAGAGGACGCCCCGCCCCCGCCGGGGAGGACAGCAGGTGGCAGGTGGAGTGAGGCCACACTGCAGGTGTGGCCCTGGGAAGGGTGTCGGGGGTGGGGCAGAGGAGGAGGTTTTCGGAGGCGTGCAGGTTGGACCTGGGAGGTGGGGGTCGGGTCCACACGTGTGTGCATAGTGCGCGTGTACATGTGTGGCCCCTGAGGAGGCTGATGGCGTGGGATGGAGGCACATCGGTGAGCCCTCAGGCGGTGGGAGGGGTGAGGGACGGCCCCCGGGCAAGGGCAGCTGGGAAGGCTTCCCCGAGGCAGGGGTTTTGAAGCAGTGTTGCTGTGCAGATGGTGGGGGGAGGCCTGGGGCCCTGAGGCCTCAGCCCAGCCCATCAAAAGATGTCGCAGGAGGCTCTTGGTCTCTGGAAAAGGATGTCGAGGCCAGACACAGCGCAGCGGATGAGCAGTACAGGCCGGAGAGCCTACTGAAGCGGAAGTGTGCTCTGGAGACGTGAGGCCAGGCGAGCCCAAGGAGAGCCGCGCCGCTGGGCCTGGACTTCCCCTCTCACCGGCGGTTGTTAGCAACGGGGTGGAATCGTCATTCCTTGAGTCGGGGATTTCTTGGAAGCAGGGGGTCTCTTCCAGGAATGCGGGTTACTCGCTTTTCTTCCTGATTTGGTGGGGGGGCTCCTGTCAGGGCTTAGTGCGGCTTTGTCAGCCATCTGGGGCCTGTCTGGCTTGATCTGGTTTCTCCTGGGTTTTGGAGTGCTGCCTGGACGGGGCCTGTGGCTTCCTCTCTGCTGGCCTCCAGGCCTCCGGTTAGAACCTGACCGCCCGCCTGCTCTGACAGGAGGAATGGTCTGGAAGCGAGGAAGGGCCTCCTCACCTTGTGTCCCTGAGGCGCTAGGGGTGAGGGCACGCCGGGGGAGGCAGGTTCCTTGGGGGAGGCCGGCTGTCAGTGCGGGTGGGAGGTGAGAGCGCGCCTCGAGCGGAGGCTGAGTACCCAGGGGACCGACCCTGCTCGCGGGCGGGGGCAGTGAGGTTGGCAGGGCAGCGCCAAGAGAGCCGAGCCTCGGGGTCACTGGGAGGCGCTGGCGTTCCTGCCTGGGGACCTGGCCACCTGACGTAGGTCGGACTCTCGGGACTAATTTGCCAAAGAGAAAAGGAGCCCAGGAAACCTAGTCTTCCCCAGGCTCAGTTCCATGCCCGCTTTGTGCGGGTGTTTGGGACCAGATGGCTGTGTTGCTGAGGGCCTGGGGCCCCCGGGCTGTGGGGACAATGCGCTTCCCATCAGTCACCAGGGCAGAGCCAGACCTGGGGGAGGCGGCGTTCCTCAGCAGAGCCCTTGCTCCTCAGCACAGCCCTTGCTCATCTTGAGGGGCCTCCCTCCCTTGTCGGGCGCTTAGCCTGGCCCAGAGGATGGGGCCCCTCCTCTGTGTCTCCGCCGCCGCTGGAGGCCTTGGCGGGCTCCCTGCAATGGAAGACTTCTGCCTCCCAGGGTCCTATACTTTGTGTGGCCTGAGGCCCGGATTCTCCCTCAAGTAACTTGCTCTGCCTCCTTTTACAGCGTCTCATCACTCGTGCTTCCTTCTCTCAGCATTTCCCCGTTCAGATCCCAGAGGGGACAAGTGATTGGCCCCGCTCACCGTTTGGCTCCGGCCTTGCAGAAGTGCCATAGGTGGGATTCCCGTCCCTGAGCAGGTCGCGGGGCCAGAGGTGATGTCGCACATGGTGCTCAGGGCTGTGGGACAGAGCGGATGCGTCCGGCTTGGATGGCAGTGCAGGGGCGGTGGGTTTTCCAGTTCCCGGTGATGGGTGCAGCCCCGTGAGGGCCTGACGCCTGCAGAGCAGGAGGGCAGGGGTGACGAAGGCCGCGGAGACGTGGGTGCTCAGGCTGACTGTCCTTCCTCTTGTCACAGCACTGACGTGTTCATCTGCACGAGCCCCATCAAGATGTACAAGTACTGTCCCTACGAGAAGGTAAGCAGCCTGCTGGGAGTGGGCCTGGTGCTCTGCCTCTTCTCAGTGTTACCCTCCGTGCAGCGGGTGAGGCGTGCTGGCGCTCAGCACCCCCCCGGGGGAGGGGCGCGGACCCTCACAGCGCCGCCTTTGCCGGCTTGGGGCCCCTCGTACCTGCCTCTCCTCCCGTCATCTCCCCTGTCCCTGCCAGCAACTCCTCTCCCAAAGGTCGCCCCTAGCACCCGTCTGAAATTCCAGCACATTCTCTGCATGGAGCCTGGCGAGGATGCCAGCTTCTCTGGGAAGGCTGACCACCCCCACGTCAGTGAGGCATCACTTGTGAGGGGCTTCAGGGGAGCCCGCGGAGGCAACCCACACCCAGATGTTAGGGCGCGGGAATCCATTCACAGAGTCTGACAAGCTGAAACGGTTACATCACGCTTTGCAACACTCAAGTGTCACCATCTTTATCGAAAAGAACTAGAATTAGAAAAAACCGAGGCTTTTCTGGAATCTGGGAACCTATGGTTGCCAAACCCACAGGAAAGGTGTGTTGCCCAGGATGTGGGCACTCCCACCACAGGTGGGTTCACAGGAAGTGGGGGCAGCCTCCCCAGTCCAGGAAGGTGGGATTGGGGGCCCAGAACCCCTCCTTCAGGAGCCCGCTCAGAACAGATCTTCAGGCATGAGTTTTCTCAAGTGTCTCACACAGTCTCTCCTCTTTCCAACGCCATGTTAGAAACAAAACATACGCAGTCCGCACAACATTAAGTGCCTCGGGTGTGCGGTAAGTGCAATGGGAACTCACCCTTGCTGAGCAGTGAATTCCCATTCCAATGTCCCAACATGGGCGTTATGCAAAGCAGTGGCAGTCACCATTTCATCCCGTGCTCCTGCATCCCATTCCCTGGCTACCCCCTGACGTTTCACATGAGTTTGGCCAAACTCAAGGGAGCTAAGGACTTAGCATCAGGAAGTATGGAATTAGGACTGAAGGCCTGGTCCGCTGTTTCTAGTAGGGCAGTGATCTGAAGTCAGGTCCCCAGACCAGTGGGATCTGGGTCCCCCAGACATCTGATAGAAGTGGACGTTCTTCAGCCCCTCTATGACCTTCTGGGTCAGAAACTCTGGAAGCAGCCCAGTGTGTTTTACCACGTCCACCAGGTGCACCCGTACATGTGCGTAACTATTGGCCAGAGTAACTATTTCACCTGTGCTTGCAGTGGGTGGTCCGGGTGATTGTCTAGTGCTCAGTGGAGTGAGATGGAGGAAAGGGTTGTCATTCTTGCATTCCTGGGCATTCGGGCTCCATCTTTATGCCCAGCATCCCACCTGTACAGCTTCAGCCCAGGACTGCCCTCAGACTCTAGACAACTCAAGCCTGATGTCCCTATGTCCTCCCGTCTGTCCGTCCCCCTCAGTAAACTGGCATCGTCCACCAGCCTCTGAGGCTGAGAGCCAGGGAGCCATCCTGGTGATGCCCTTCTTACCCCTCGTGCCCAGGGCATCAAGTTGTAGTTCCTGTTCAGGGCATCTGGCATCCGCCTACTCTCCCCATCACACCACCTTAGCTTAACTTCCCAGATCCACCAAGAGAGCCGTCTACACTGCCTGTTCATCTCAGTTCCACACAGAGCCAGGGAGGTCTTTCACAAAGTAGATCATGTCAGTCTCCTGCTATAAAACCTTTCAGTAGTTTCCCATTGCACTTAAAATAGAATTTTAAAGTACCTGCATATACACACACACGAACTCCTCCCCACAACTGGCAAAGCCCCTCCCAGCCGTCTCTCCTGCCATGCTAAGTTCCTGATCCTCTGTTCTTGATGGATGCTCCATGTTCCCATTTCTCCAGCAGGCCCGGTGTTCTTGACTCGGGCCCTTCAACATGCTGGGTCCTCTGCGTGCCTGGCTCCTCCTCATCCATGAGGCCTCACTCAGCTGTCCGCCACCCCATTTGCTGACCGTGTCTAAAAGTTTGTCTTTTCTCTGCCTTGTTGTTCCATCCCTCAGCCCCTTGTTTCCTGTGTAAACACTTGCAAGGAGTTTACATCTCTGTCTATGTCTTCTTGTCTGTCTGTCTCCCTGCTAGACTGCACGCCTCATGAGGGCAGTGACTGTATCTGTGTTGCTTACTTTTGGTCCCAGTGCCTGGCATGCCAGGAGCACTCAGTATTTGCTGTCGGATGAATAGATTCAACAGGCACGTATCAAACGTGTTTTGGCAATGATGTTTGCTATTTATTTGATGCCTTTGCTATGCCAGGCACTATACGTTTGCTATCAGTACGGTGGCTCCCTCTGTAACAGAGGCCTTCTCTGCTGAGAGAGGCGAGGCAGCTCTTCCCTGAGTCTGATGATCGTACCGGCAGCGGGGCTTGGTCCAGAGCCGTGCATCCCAGAGCCCGTGTGCCTTTAGCTGCTCCCCCCCAAGCAGCACATGCCCACTGCAGAGGCCCGGAGGAGGATCTCACTCGGGACTCCCTCGTTGCAGTGACAGCAACGGTGTCTAGCTAACTTGATGAAAAAGAGAGTTTATTAGGAGGCTGTTGCTTTGCTTAGAGAACCGCAGGAGACTCTGAAGGAGCGTCCCATCGACAAGCTGCGGGGAGCCAGAGCCAGCAGGCGGTCTCTCCAAGCACACGTGCTCCCCACGACCACAGCCCCCTTCATTCCCCATCTGTGGGTGTGCTGGCCCCAGATTCACGTTCCCGGGAGGGCGCTCAGGTCACACTCCCTGCCCTTGTTCAGGGGAGGGCGGGCATCCTGACTGACGTCCCATTAAGGACAGGGGTCTTTGAAGAGAAAAATTGAGGTGCTGTTATCAGAGGAAGGGGCTCAGTAATAGTGGACAATGGATGCCCTGACCAAACAAAAGAGAAAACAACAAAACCCTGACTACAAAATCTACCACCTTGGTAAATACTCTGTTAATATTTTGAGGTGTTTTTAGTTTCTCTTTGATGCATATCAATTTTTTTAAATTTTTTAAATATTTTATTTATTTCTGAGAGAGAGAGAAGAGAGACAGCATGAGCAGGGGAGGGTCAGAGAGAGAGGGAGACACAGAATATGAAACAGGCTCCAGGCTCTGAGCTGGCAGTCAGCACAGAGCCCGATGCGAGGCTTGAACCCACTAACTGTGAGATCGTGACCTGAGCTGAAGTCAGACGCTTAACCGACTGAGCCACCCGGGCGCCCCGCATATTAATTTTTTTATGTTTATTTATTTTTGAGAGAGGAAAGGGAGAAACCGGGGTTGGGACAGAGAGAAAGAGACACAGAATCCGAAGCAGGCTCCAGGCCCTGAGCTGTCACCACAGAGCCTGACGTGGGTCTTGAACCCACAAACCATGAGATTATGACCTGAGCCAAAGTCCAATGCTTAACCAACTGAGCCACCCAGACACATTTCTTAGATGCATATCAAATATAATATTTTTTAACAAAACTTAAATCTCATGTATTTTAGCATCCTCTTTCTACTTAATATAGTTTTAGCCTATTTTCCTGTCACCAAATATTCTTGAAAAATATGATTGCTAATAGCTGAAGTCGTCTTGTAAATAAATCTTCATATGATTATGTCCATAGGATAGATTCCAGGAAATAGAAGTCCTGACTCCCACAAGGGGTGTCCACCATGACCCGCACTACAGGGAGGGTCAAACCGTTGGCACTGTGTTGGCAGCGGGCAGGGGCCAGGCCGGGCCACATCGGGTCAGTCAGTGGAGGAGGTGGGACACTGAACAAAGACATGAAGACAGGAAAATGCAGAGTATGTTTGAGGAACTTTGGGTGAATCGTGTTGGCTGGTGGCCCTAGGGCCTGGCTAGGAGGTAGGCTTGGGATCAGGCTGGGGTGCAAGCTTATCTCCCAGCCCTCTGTCACCGTTTGCCCACATTGTCACCACCCCCGGCCCCCTGAAGTTAGAGGGGAAGGTGGACTGACTGTGTCCTGCAAAGAGGTGAAAGTAGCTGCAGCCACCTCCTCTTCCACCATCCATGTGACCTCCCATCCCTGGTAGATGGACCCTGTGTCCTTGACCTCCCATCCCTGGTAGATGGACCCTGTGTCCTTGACCTCCCATCCCTGGTAGACAGACCCTGTGTCCTTGGCCTCCCATCCCTGGTAGACGGACCCTGTGTTCTTGTCCTGCGGAGGCTGGGGGCAGACGGGTGTTGATGATTCTTCTGCTGGTGCCTGCAGTGGGGTGAGGATGGATGTTTTGTCCTCACAGCAGTCCCAGTGGGTACTCCAGACCCAGACCTCTCACAGGGTTTTTCCCTCCGTGCCTTGCCCCCACGACAGCATCAGCCTTTGGCAGCAGAAGTGGGAGTTTTTCTCCTTAGTTGATTCACCTCGAGACCCAGTCAAAGGAAGGAAACCCAATTGCTAAGAGGTCAACTTCTTTATCATACCTAGGGAGTCAGAGTTAGGTCCCATTCGGGTTATCGGTACCTTCTTTCTGGATGGATCTTGCTGACATTTTAAACCTAGACCCACTCTGGAGTAGCTGACTCATGAATTGGTAGTACATTCAGGCAAGGGCTTCACCTTTAATGATCCATTAACCTTCATAATAGCCCTTTGAGGTAGGTAATGTTATTATCTTCATTCTACAGGTGAGGGAACTGAGGCACAGAGAAGTTAAGTCACCTGCCCAAGGTCAACAGCAAGAAATGGCGAGTCAGGCTTGGGCAGTTTGGCTCCAGAGCCTATGCTCTGTACCTCTGTGCTATGTCAACCGCCTTTTCTCATTCCACCAGAGTCAGAACTTAGCACGATATTACTAGGTGGTTTTTCCCCCCCAAAGAGATTTAAAAACAATCCACGGTAAATGCTTCATGCTCAAGCATGACCTTTGGCTGTTACTTTTCCTCATTCACAAGGTGAGTGATCACAAGTGGAATTAAGTGAGATGCTTGGATGTAACGGTGGGGCACGTGCTTTTCATTTGAAGTCTCATCTCCTGATACGTCTGCTAGATTCTGTGTTTGATTTTAAGAATAAGTGTTAAACATTTCCACCCCATTAGTGAGCCTCTTCACTTAAACTCAAATAAAAAATGTAGGCCAATTTTTGAACTTAAGAATGTAATGAATGAAATTTCTTCACATATTTCACACCAAAATTGTCCAACAGTTCCCAGAACTCGAACCTCCAATAAGACTTACACTAAAAGGCACATCACTTGTCACCAAAAGAAACCATAGGTTCTTTTAGGAGCAGTGAGAGTCACCCTGCCAACATTTCAGGAACGTTCTCTGGTGGTAACTCCCACCTGGTGTGCTATCTGGTAGTCTCAAACTGGGGCTCATGTTACGTTTTGGCCCCGACTACTATTTATTAAAAAGTTGGCTCTTCATGGTAATTGACATAGGGTTTTTGGGGAGGCTGATGGAAACGTTCTGGAATTACATGGGCAATGGTTACACAACTAAAGCAAACCCACTGAAATGTATACTCTAAATTGCTGAATTTTATGGTATGTAAATTATATATAAAAATGACTATAAAGTGAAGTGAAAAGGAAACAGCCTGTTATAGAGAAAAATATACTAGGAAAAAAGAGAGGTCTCAAATAAAACCAGAAATGAAAGAGTTGTTACAACTGATACCACAGAAATACAAAGGATAAGAGACCACAAAAATAATAATATGCCAGCAAATTGGACAAAAGTGGATAGATTCCGAGAAACACAACCTTCCAAGACTAAATCATGATGAAATAGAAAATCCAAACAGATCAGTTACTACCAAGGAGAGTGAGTCAGTAACCAAAAACCTCCCAGTGAACAAAAGTCCATGACCAGACGACTTCACTGGTGAATCCTTCCAAACATTCAAAGAAGAATTAATTCCAGCCCTTCTCAAGTTCTTCCAAAAAATGGGACTCTCACACACATTTATGGCCAGCATTAGCCTCATACCAAAACCAGACAAGAATGCCACAAAAAAGAAATTTTGACGCCAATATCCCTGACTAACACAGATGCAGAATTCTTCAATAAGATATTAGCAAACTGATTTCAACAGTAAATTTAAAGGATTATATACCATGATCAAGTGGGCTTTGTTTCAGGAATGTAAGGATGGCTCAGCATATGCAAATCAATTAATATGATACACTACCTTAACAAAATAGATAAAAATTATATGTTCTTCTCACTAGATGCAGAAAAAGCATTTGACAAAAATCAACATCCATTTTAATAAAAAGTCTCAACAAAGCAGATACAGAGGGAATGTGCTTCAACATCATAAAGGTCATGACAAATTCATGGCAAATGCAATACTAAGTAGTGACAGCTGAAAGCTTTTCCTCTAAGAGCAGGAACAAGACAGAATATCCACTCTTGACACTTTTATTCAACATAATATTGGACATCATAGCCACAGCAATTAGGCAAGAAAAAAATTGGAAAAGAAGAAGTAAAATTGTCACTATTTGTACGTGACATGGTATTATATATAGAAAACCTTAAAGACTCCATCAGAAAACTGTTGTAACTAATAAACAAATTCAGTAAAGTTACAGGACACAAAATCCTACACAAAAATCTGTTGTATTTCTTTACATTAATAATGAATTGTCAGAGAAATTAAGAAAACAATTTCATTCATAATTGCATCAAAAATAATAAAATACCTTGGATTAAATTTATCCAAGGAGGTGAAAGGCTTGTATATTAAAAACTGTAAGACAGTAATGAAAGAAGTTGAAGAAGATACAAATAAAGGTAAAGACATTCTGTACTCATGAACTGGAAGAATTCATATTTGAAAATTTTTCGTATTATCAAGGGGTGCCTGGGTGGCTCCGTCGGTCAAGTGTTTGACTCTTGGTTTAGGCTTTTAGGTCATGATCTCACGGTTTTGTGAATTCGAGCCCTGCATCAGGCTCTGCAGTGGCAGTGTGGGGCCTACTTCTCTCTCTCCTTCTCGCTCTCTGCCCCTCCCCCACTCACACTGTCTCTCTCAAAATAAGTGAATAAACTTTAAAAAATATATTCATACTATCCAAAACAATCTACAGGTTTAGCACTATCAATACAAAAACTCCAATGGTATTTTCCCACAGAACTAGAACAAACAATCCTAAAATTTGGAATCACAAATGATTCGGAACTCCAATAGCCACAGCACTCTTGAGAAAGAAGAACAAAGCTGGAGGCATCACACTCCCTGATTTCAAACTATATTACAAAGCTATAGTAAGCAAAACAGTATAGTGCTGACAGAAACTGGACACATAGGTCAATGAAATAGAATAGAGAGCTCAGAAATATACGTCAATTATATGCATATATGGTCAATTAATTTATGACAAAGGACCCAAGAATATATAATGGAGAATATGACAAATTCATGGCAAATGTTATACTCAATGGTGACAGCTGAAAGCTTTTCCTCTAAGAGCAGGAACAAGGCAGAATATCCACTCTTGACTCTTTTATTCAACATAATATTCAACAGTCTCCAAGAAATGGTGGGAATGTTGGATGGCCTCATGCGAAAGAATGAAACTAGAACACTGTCTTACACCATACACAAAAGTTAACTCAAAATGGATTAAAGACTTGAATGTAAGACTTGAAACCTTAAAACATAGAAGAAAACTAGGTGGCCATCTCCTTGATATAGATCTTGGCAGTGATTTGAATCTGACACCAAAACAAAGGCAACAAAAGCAAAAATAAACTAGTGATAACTACATCAAATTAAAAAGCTTTTGCACAACAAAGGAAACCATCAACAAAATGAAAAGGCAACCTCCTGAATGAGAGAAAATATTTGCAAACCATCTCTCTTATAAGGGATGATACTTAAAATATGTAAAGAACTCATACAACTCAATAAGAAAAAACAACTCCCAAGCCACACAATCTGATTAAAATATGGACAGATCTGAAGAGACATTTTCCAAAGCAGATGCACAGATGGCCAACAGATACCTGAAAAGATGCTCAACATCATTAATTACCAGGGGAACGCAAATCAAAACCACAATGAGATGTCGTGTCATACCTGTTAGAACGGCTCTTATCAAAAAGACAAGCAATAATAAGTGTTGGCGAGGATGTAGAGAAAAGGGGGCCCTTGTGCATGGTTGGTGGGAATGCAAATTGGTACAACCACTCTGGAAAACAGAATGAAGATTCCTCAAAAGATGAAAAATAGAACTACCATAGGATCCTGCAGTTTTACTTCTGGGTATTTATTCAAAGAAAACAAAAACAGTCATTTGAAAAGATATATGCACTCCTTTGTTCATTGCAGTATTATTTACAATAGCCAAGATATGGAAACAGCCTAAGTGTCCATTGACGGATTAATGGATAAAGATATTTAGTTAATATATACAATGAAATGACTCAGCCATAAAAAAGGATGAATTCTTGCCATTTGTGGCAACAAATGGCAAATTCACAATTCTTGTCAGAGGCTTTAATATGCCTGTTTGAATAGCCGATAGAGTAAGTAGGCAAAAAAATCAGTCGGGACTTAGAAGCCTGGAGCAAGCACTGGAGACCAGCTTGACCAAGTTGACATTTATATAACACCTCACACAACAGTAGATGTCCGTTCTTGTCCAGGGCACACGGGACACTCAGCAAGACAGGCCATGCTTTGGTGTGGCAGATACACTAAAAGCCACTGAATTGTACACTTCAAATTGGTGGAACTTATGGTATGTGAATTATATCTAAAACAAGTGTGGGGGCACCTGGGTGGCTCAGTCGGTCAAGTGTCTGACTTCGGCTCAGGTCGTGATCTCCCAGTTCGTGAGTTCGAGCCCCAATTTGGGCTCTGTGCAGACAGCTCAGAGCCTGGAGCCTGCTTCAGATTCTGTATCTCCCTCTCTCTCTCTGCCCCTCCCCTGCTTGTGTTCTGTCTCTCTTTCTCTTTCCCCCTCAAAAGTAAATAAACCTACAATAAATTTTTTTAAACAATTTTGGCTGCTCAGCTGGCTGATAGTTCCCAAAGCTAACCTTATTCTTCTGCTTTGATGTGGCTACTTTCTCATCTTAATAGGGCTTGTGGACAGAAGTCATAATTCTGTACAGGATCCTGGGTCAAGCCATTTTCCCTGAACATATTGGACTTTAGGACACTATCTCACTAAATGAAGCAGGCCAGTAATGATGACACCTGTCATTGGTAATGGCGTGTCCTCACCATCTCCCAGCACTTGCGTTCCCCTCTCTGATTTGGGGGTTTTCCTGAGATCTGCTCGTTGAGCAGAGCAGGACTTTTGGGGGGACTCCACCCAACATTTGAACAGCAAAGACCACATCTAGCTCACAGACCTTCATTTCTTTTTTTTCCCCCACAAATATTTTGTCAAGTTGGTTTCCATATAACACCCAGTGCTCATCCCCACAAGTGCCCTCCTCCATGCCCATCTCCCCCCTCTCCCTCCACACCCATCAGTCCTCAGNGACCTTCATTTCTGAGCCACATCTTTGCTCGTGGACCCACACGGCTCTGAGAGGGTGAGGAGGTGTCAGGGAGGTGCCCCACGCCCTGTCACATCCCTGTGACACCCACTTTTTGAGCACCCACCTCCCCCCATCCATCATCTTTACACTGAGTTCCTCACTCCCACAGTGACTGGTTTCACGAGCTTGCTGCTCATGCCCTGGAGTCTTGAGAGATCACTTCCCTTGGCAGTCCTTCTGGTGATTCTTTTGCTGCATGTAGTTTGGATCCAGTTTCAGTCATTCGGACAGATTCTGGTTTAGGAATGACAACAGTGATTTACACTTGGATAGCTCTACCTTCATCTGGCCCGAACTCTTTAATCCTCAAGTATTTTCAGGAACCGAAATTATAATCGGGAATAATGGGCGACACCTCTCTTCCAAGACAGCAGCTAGTACACAGGATGAAGGCTGCCTTGTCCAAGCCCTGACTTACCCTTAGCAATGTTCCTCCGGCACCTGGCCCTGCTGAGCCCTGGCTGAACCAAGAGCCACACTTTCACCTTTGGATCTGTGACTCCGCCTGTGAACTTCCCGGCTCATTTCTCCTGGGCTTGGCTTCCTTATCAGTGCACTTGTATTAATACCTTCCACAGGAGTTATTATTTTCATTAAAGCCTCTTTATTTTGAAAGAGACAGAGGCAGAGTGTGGGAGAGAGAGACAATTTCAAGCAGGCTCCTCACTGTTAGCACAGAACCCCTTGCGGGGCTCGAACTCATGAATCGTGAGACAGTGGCCTAAGCGGAAACCAAGAGTGGGACACTTAACTGACTGATCCACCCAGGCGCCCCCGTTCCATAGTCATTATTGAAGAAAATCGAGTGGTAATCATATTGCAATATGTAAATGTTATACCCAGATCGTAGTATCCTCACCGACCAGAGACCACCAGGGAGACTGAGTCACGCATGCAAAGGCAAAGGGCTTTATTACGGGCTTAATAAGCTCGGGCTCCCAGACCTCACCAGCGCAATGGATCCATGCTGAGAGCCCCGAACAAGGGCAGAGTAGGATTTTTAATGGGGTTTGAGACAGGGGAGTTACAGAAGTTGTGACATGGGAACAGTGATCCAATCATAATTATTCAACATCATTGACAGCGGGTTTGACCATACACATTGTCTAGAGTATTTGTTACTTTTGGTGGGATCCAATTACAACATTTAGAGTACCTTTAAATTTAACCAATCACAGAGCGAGCCTAGGGTCTTGTTCTGCGACTAACAGGTTAACTTAAACATTAGGTAACAGGGTCCTATCTATAGTTTCTATCTCCAGGCCTCTCCCTTAACAATGTGGAGGGTGGTCGCTGGCCTTTCCTGATTGGGTGTTGCAAGAGTGGTTACTCCTGCCTTGGGCAGTGTGTAACTACCTGATAGTTTCTGGGAAGATGAAACTCAGGCCTTCTAGTTCAGAGGGGAAACTTAAAACCTGTCATGGAGTCAGTTTGGTTTAGACGTTTAGACTTGTGGCCTTACATTAATGTGTCAAGTCCATGCATTACACACCTTAAACTTGTATGATGTTACCATGTCAATTATATCTCAGTAAATGTAAATTTAAAACAATAAAGTTGAAGAAAAAATTTACATAAACCACCTGGCACGATGCTTGCTAGCAGTACGTGTCACCCCCTTGTTTCTATCTGTCCCCAAATTCTCCTGCCCAGCAGTAAAGATAGAATGAACTTTAACACACTTTTCTCAAACCAGAAAGCCTGGACAATTCTATAGTTGATTAGTTTTTCTGCTTTCTTGGATCCTGGAAAAATAAGTTTTATAAGTTTTATATAAAGTTTAATTATGACTATGTTTAAAAAGTAGTAGGGGCACCTGGGTGGTGCAGTCAGTTGAACACCTGACTCTTGATTTTAGCCCAGATCATGATCCCAGGGTCCTGGGATCAAGTTATGCTTTGGGGTCTACGTTCAAAATGTAGTCTATACAAGACTCTCTTTCCCCCTCTGCCCCCTCCCCTGCTCCCACGTGCCTTTCTATCTCTAAAAAAAGAGAGTAGATTTAAAAAGGCAAGGAAATAGAACTAACTATAGGTGTTTTTCTCTAACGTTCCTTGATTTTTCAAATTTTCTTTGATAAGTCATTACTTTTGCAATAAAAATATAAATGCCTTTTTGGTCGGCATTCAGTCAGCAAACATCTTCTGAGCAATCTGCTGCAGTTGCTTACAAAATGCCCCGTGTCTCGTTCAGGAGCTGATGACTGTGTGGTAGGAAGAGAGGTGGCTATCACTCTGTGTCACAGGCTCTGTGGTTCACACAGGAGGAGAAAGCCAGGGCCAGCTTCTTGGGAAAAGTAAGGACTGAGTTGAGTGGTGGAGATGAGACAAAGAAGTGGGAGAGTGAGTTCAGAGTGGCAGGGAGAAAGAGTGTCAAGNGGCATGGGGGGTGAGGATGGAGAGGCATGAGAGGGAAATTGTGCTTGGGGGGTCCAAATGGGAGGGGAGAGGCTAGGGATGAGACTGAATAGGCAGGCAGGGCCTTCGGTAATCAGGAGTTTGTACTTCGGGCTACAGGCACTGAGAGGCTTTTGAAGGATTTGTAACAAAGCTTTCATAAATCCCATTGGGGTTTTGAACACCCCCAGCAGCACTATTAGGGGTCCACCAGTGGAGGCCACGTAGAGCCAGCGGCCATGACCCAGACCGGATGTCAGGAGTACCTAAAGCAAGACAGTAACCAAGACCCAAATGGACCTAATTGTTTCCATGGGGGCGACTTGAAAGACTTCTTACACCCACGGGAAACAGGGAACACCCTAAATAAAAATGGGCTATGGATGTGAATAGAAAGTTCCCTGGAAGCAAAAAACTACAGTGAACTTATGCACGGAACACTTAACTTTATTAGTCACTACACTTGATGTGATTTCTTTCCTATTAGGGACAATCATTTAAAAACTGTAATAATTAGTATTGGGTAAATGTTTGCCTTTTCATATATGGCTGATGGAAATTGACATAAAACCTTTCTGGTTGGCAGTTTGGCAGAAATCTCAAAATCTCAATCTTAAAAGTTGACTTTGTTGCCATTTCTTTTTTTGCATTAGGTTTATTAAGATATAACTTAAACTCAACAAATATACCTCCTTAAAGGATAATCACCACCACAATCAAAACAGAACACTTTCAGCACTGAAATGCTTCCTCGAGGGGCCCAGGCACAGGGTGGGGGAGGTGGGGGGGGCCACACTGTTGTGAGTTTTGCTTTTAGGAGTGTTACCAGCTTCTCATAGTAAAGCTCAGGAAAAAATTCCCTTGTGCTTCTGGTAGGGGGAGGAAAAAAGTAAGTATTTTGAAATACTCCAGAATATTCTAGTCTTAACAAGGCCCTTACCAAAGCCTCAGTTGCTGGAGTTTTATCAGAACTTAACTGACCTGGGGAAGGAGAAATCCTCAACTCCAGCCCACTTAGCTATCCCTGATCCCTTAGCAAGAGGGAAAAACTGTCATGGACCAATGAGGCTCACAGTGTAGGGACATGGGCCCATCATCGTGGGCCTAGTGAGCACTGCCCATCTGCACCCCAGGCCTCCACTACCTTACTGAAGGTCTGTTTACCACAGTTCCTCTTTCCCGGTATGTTGTGTATGGCTTTCAGCAAAAAGTCACAAGGAATACACAGTTTGAAGAGAGCGCAAAGAATTCTACGAATAAAAAAGAAATGCTTGAGATCAAGACAGTGTAAGAGAAATGAAGAATGCCTTTGATGGACTCATTTGGTAGATTGGACACAGCTGAGGAAAGAATGTCCGAGCTGGAGGAGATCTCGGGAGAAACTTCGAAACTGAGGTGCAAAGAGGAAAAGGAGTGTTAAAAAAACCCTAAAACCCTAAAACTAAAACCCCAGAATATCCAAGAACCAGGAGACAACTATAAAATGTGTCACATACATGTAAGAGGAATAGCAGAAGGAGAAGCAAAAGACAGGAACAGAATACTGGAAGCTATAATGACTGAACATTTTTTTACCAAATTAATAATCAGACACCAAACCACAGCTCCAGGAAACTTAGAGAACACCAAGCAGGATAAATGAGGGAAACAAAACAAAACAAAACAACAAACCCATACCTAGGCATGTCATATTCAAATTATAGAAAATCAGAGGGGAGGACAAAACCTTGAAAGAAGTCAGAGGGGGAAAAAAAAACACCGTCCTGGGGCGCCTGGGTGGCTTAGTCGGTTGAGCGTCCGACTTTCGCTTAGGTCATGATCTCGCGGTTCGNGAAAAAAAAACACCGTCCTGTAAATGATCAAGAGAATAAGAATGATATCTGACTTCTCCTCAGAAACCATGTGAATAAGAAGAGAGTAGAGGGAAATATTTAAAGTGTTGACAGAAAAAACCCACCCACCTATAGTTCTTTCCCCAGCAAAATTGTCTTTCAAAAGTGAAGGAGAAATAAAGATGTTCTTCGACATACAGGAAGGGAGGGAATCCCAGAGTCCAGTGCTGTTATTTTGTGGATATTAACAAACTGATTCTAAAGTTTACAAAAGGCCTGGAAGAGCCAACACATCATTTAAGGAGAAGAGTGAAGTTAGAAGACTGATGTTATCCATTTTTAAGACTTACTATAAAGGAGCACCTGGGCGGTTCCGTCAGTTAAGTGTCTGACTTCAGCTCAGGTCGTGATCTCGCGGTTCATGGGTTCAAGTCCTACACATCAGAGTCTGTGCTGACAGCTCAGAGCCTGGAGCCTGCTTTGATTCTGTCTCTCTCTCTCTCTCTCTCTGTCCTTCCCCTTTTTACACTCTGTCTCCGTCTCTCTCAGAAATAAATAAACATTTAAAAAAATGGTCTTGGGGCNTCCATTTTTAAGACTTACTATAAAGGAGCACCTGGGCGGTTCCGTCAGTTAAGTGTCTGACTTCAGCTCAGGTCGTGATCTCGCGGTTCATGGGTTCAAGCCCTACACATCAGAGTCTGTGCTGACAGCTCAGAGCCTGGAGCCTGCTTTGATTCTGTCTCTCTCTCTCTCTCTCTCTCTCTGTCCTTCCCCTTTTTGCACTCTGTCTCTGTCTCTCTCAGAAATAAATAAACATTTAAAAAAATGGTCTTGGGGCACCTGGGTGGCTCAGTAGTTAGGCGTCTGACTCTTGATTTCGGCTCAGGTCATGATCCCAGTGTTGTGGGATCGAGCCCCACATCAGACTCTGTGCTGAGCATGGAGCCTGCTTGGGATTCTCTGTCACTCTTTCTCTGCTCCTCTCCCCGGGTAGTGTGCGCTCCCTCTCAAAATAAATAAGTAAACATTTTTTAAAAAGAAACCTTTAAAAAATGGTTTTAAGACCTAAACAGACACCACATCAAAGAAGATTTACATATGGCAGATAAGCACACGAAAGTGTGCTCAGTATCCTCTGCCATTAGGGAACCGCAAATTAAAACAACAGTGAGATGCTACTATGCACCTGTTAGAATGGCCAAAATCCGGGACGCTGACTACACCAAATCCCGGAGGAGATGTGGAACAGCAGCAACTCTCGTTCATTGCTGGTGGGAATACAAAATGGGACAGCCACTTGAAGAGCACAGTTGGGAACATCCTTCCACACGTAAATATACTCTTACTGTTTGATCCATGAAGCACACTCCGTGGTATTTATCTAAATTCGCTAAAAACTTAAGTCCATGGAAAACCCATATGCAGATGTGTATAGAAGCTTTATAGCCCAAACTTGGAAGCCACCAAGATATCCTACAGTCGGTGAATGGGTAATAAATAAACTACGGTACACTCAGGGAATGAAATATTTTCAGCACTAAAAAGAAATGAACCATCAAGCCATGAAAAGACATGGAAGAATCTAAACACATATTACTGAGTAAAAGAAGCCAATCTGAAGAATATCATAGGATTCCAATTATATGACATTCTGTGGAGGCACGACCGTGGAGGCAGTAAAAAGATCAGTGGAAGGGAAGGAAGAATAGACGGAGAGCAGATTTTCAGGCAGTGAAATTATTCATGGCAGATACAGGTCGTTATATGTCTGTCCAAGCCCGTACAATGTACAATACCAAGAGGGACCCTCACGTAAAATATGGACTTAGGGTGATAGCGACGTGTCAGTGTAGGTTCACTGAGTATAACAAACACCCCACTCTGTCGCAGGGTATGAGTAAAGGGGGAAGTTGTGCATATTTGGGGACAGGAGTAATTGACAGCTCTCTGTACTTTGTGCTTAATTTTGCTGTGAACCTGGAAGTGCTCTAGGAAATAAAAAAAAAAAAAGTGTGTCTTTGTGTCCCTTTCAGTCAGTCCATTTTCCCCGCCCTTTCCCTCTCTGCATGTTGTTGATAGGAGTGAACTACTGATATGTTCTTCATTCCTCCAGTTTTGCCTTTTATGGAATGTCATATACTATGGACTCGTAGTTTGTATCTGGCTTTTGTTTTAAGGCATAATACTTTTGAGGGGCGCCTGGGTGGCTCAGTCAGTTAAGCGTCCAACTTCAGGTCATGATCTTGCAGTTCGTCAGTTCAAACCCCGCATCAGGCTCTGTGCTGACAGCTCAGAGCCTGGAGCCTGCTTTGGATTCTGTGTCTCCCTCTCTCTCTGCCCATCCCTCACTCACAGTCCATCTGTCTGTCTCTCTCTCAGGAAAAAAGTAAAGCCATAATACTTTTGAGATTCACCCATGTTGTTGTATGCATCAGTACTTTATTCCTTTCTGTTGCAGAACATAATTCTGCTATATGGCTATATCATCATTTGTTTCTCCATGTGCCAGTTGATGGACATTTGGGATGTTCCAAGCTTTTGACTTTTGTGAATAAATTTCCTGTAAACAGTCATGTCTACATCTTGGGTAGACATACACTTTCATTTCTGTAGGGCAGATACCGAGAGGAGGATTGGCTGGGTTGTATGGTAGGTGTGTGTTTCACTTTTAAAGTAACTGTCGAACTGTCTTTAAAAGCAGCTGTCCCGGGGCGCCTGGGTGGCTTAGTCGGTTAAGCGTCCGACTTTCGCTTAGGTCATGATCTCGCGGTTCGTGGGTTTGGGCCCCGCGTCGGGCTCTGTGCTGACTGCCAGCTCAGAGCCTGGAGCCTGTTTCAGAGTCTGTGACTCCCTCTCTCTCTGACCCTCCCCTGCTCATGCTGTCTCTCTCTCTCTCTAGAAATAAAACAAAAACATTAAAAAAAATTAAAAGCAGCTGTCCCATCTTGCATTCCCACCAGCAATGTGTTGGATGTCTAGTTGCTTCACTTTTTTTTTTTAATGTTTATTTTATTTTTGAGAGAGAGAGAGAGAGTGAACAGGGGAGGGGCAGAGAGAGAGGGAGACACAGAATCCAAAGCAGGCTCCAGGCTCTGAGCTAGCTGTCAGCACAGAGCCCAATGTGAGTCTCGAACCCACAAACCAAGAGATCATGACCTGACCTGAAATCAAGAGTCAGACACTTAACCGACTGAGCCACCCAGGCGCCCCTCAATCTTTTTAAATTCCAGTTGTTTTAGTAGGTTCCTGGCGATACTTCTCTGCGGTTTTGATCTGTGTTTCCCTAATGACTAACGATGTTGAGCACCTCTTCTGTGCTTATTTGACCTCTATATACCTTCTTTGATAAAATGTTTACATTTTTTGACTGATTTTTCTTTAGGCTCTTTGTCTTCATTTGAGTCGTGGAAGTTCTCTGTATCTTCTAGATACAAGTCCTTTATCAGATAATGGGTTTCACAAATATTTTCTCCTGGTCTGTGGCTTCTTTTCCTTTTCTTAGCCATAGCTTTGGAAGAGCAGTGTTTATAATTTTAGGTTTTATATGTAGGTTATGGTCCATGTCAAGCTACTTTTTACATATGGTAGGAGTTAAAAATAGAAGTTTTTGTGTGTTGGGTTTTTTTGTTCTGTTCTGTTTTTTCCTTTTTTGGCCTGTGAAAGTCTCAGCTGTTCTTCTGTCAGAAAGCCCATCCTTCCTCTGTTGAATTACCTTGGTACCTTTCCGTCTGTTCTTAAATATATTCTGTCTCTCATCTAAATGTGTATCCTCATGCGAACACCATTCTTGGCTACTGTAGTTTTAGAGTAACTCTTGAAAACAGTGTGAGTTCTCCAACTTTATTCTTCATTTAGCCTGGTGGGAATTTCACTGAATTGCATCTTATCAGTGGAGGCTAACGACACTGAATCTACTGAATTTACTGAGCAAGGAACATTCCTACGTGTCATTCATACAAAATGACAATTTCTTTAGCTCTTCGAAATTTCCCTCAGGAATATTTTGTATTTCTTCACATATGGGGCTTGCACACATTTTGTTAAATTTATTCCTATTTTGTGTTTTGCTTTTTATTTTTTTTGCATAAAGCCTGTCCTTATTTTTAAAGTATTTTTTTTTAATTTTTGAAGATTGTGGTAAAGTGCACATGCCATAAATTTTACCATCTGAACTATTTAGAAGTGTAGAGTCAACCTAATTCATGTTTATTTTTGGTGTTATTGTAAAGGTATTGTTTCTTGCATTTCAATATCCAAATGGATAGAAATACAAATGGTTTTTGCATATTGACCTTGTATCCTGCCATTTTGCTAAACCTCTTCATTCTGGTAGCTTTTTTTACATAAAATTTAGGGCTACGAAATTTTAACTAAAATAACATTTAATAACTACTTAGTGTGTGTCAGGCATTACTCTGTGTCCTGCATAGATTTAATGTAATCATATCAACAACATTGCGAAGACACTGGTCTTAGAAGGTGAAATGGTTTGTCTACGTCCTGTGGCTGGGACACATGAGAGCCACAGGAGATGAGAGATGAGGCCAGAAGCGGGGACCCTTGTGCAGCTGCCTGGTATGAGCACTTTCCATGTGCCAGGCACCGTGCTAAGACTTTTATGTGCATTTTCCCATTGAATCCCCAAAGGAGTCCCATGAGTAATACTGCCACTACCTCCGCTTTCCCATGGATGGTCTGGGCAACTTGCTGCCTCTCCCTCACTCAGATTCTGTCTCTGTCTCTCTCTTTCAGAAATAAACAGGGGCGTCTGGGTGGCTCAGTCAGTTGAATGTCCGACTTCGGCTCAGGTCATGATCTCATGGTTCATGAATGAGTTCGAGCCCTGCACAAAGCCCGCTTTGAATCCTCTGTCCCCCTCTCTCTCTGCCCCCCCTCAAAAATAAATAAAAAACATTAAAAAAATTTTTTTGAAAGAAAGAAAGAACCATTAAAAAAAATTTTTTTTTAAAGATAATAGGTGATGACGGGCTACCTGGCCGCCTCAGTCAGTTGAATGTCCGACTTCGGCTCAGGTCATGATCTCATGGTTCATGAATGAGTTCGAGCCCTGCACAAAGCCCGCTTTGAATCCTCTGTCCCCCTCTCTCTCTGCCCCCCCTCAAAAATAAATAAACATTAAAAAAACAAAGATGCAGGAGGCCTTCATAGTGTGAGTGTTGGGTTGTAGGCCAAGCGCGTGTGGGCTTGGAGCTGGGGTGTGGGCAGTCTGGGTTTGAGCCAGGGTTCTGCTGCTTTCTAGCTACGGGGGCGTGGACAAGTCCCACCATCTCCCTGACACGTTTCCTCTGCTGCCACTGGGATCATCACATCTCCCGGACGGCGGCCCTTCCTCCCGGAGAAAGCCTGGCTGTGCCCCGCCGCGTCTGTGCCCAGGCCTGACGGCCTGCCCTCTCCCCTCCCTGTCTGTGTTCCAGTACGCCTGGGTGGAGAAGCACTTTGGCCCCGACTTCCTGGATCAGATCGTGCTGGCCACAGACAAGACCGTGGTCTCCGCCGACCTCCTCATAGACGACCGGCCAGACATCACAGGCAAGTGGCCTGCCGCAGGTGAGGAGCCAGTGCTGAGAGCTGAGAGCTGCTGGGGCCGAGGGCCTGCAGAGCTGGCCTCACAGCCCCTGTCCCGAGGGGTCCCCACCTAATCACCAAGGCTGTATTAGGCCTTCAGCCTCGATGCGCCCCTGCCCGGAAGGCAAGGTTATTCTCAGCATCCAGCAGCATGTGGCCTTCTTGGAAGGGGCCTCGCCTCCGGGAGTCTGGAGAAGCAGGTCCCGGCTCCTGGGGTAGCTTGTCGCATGAGCCCCTTTATACCTTGAAGCCTTGCCTTCCTCATGTAAGATGAGGACCACGCTGGCCTCCAAACATTTGTTTTTAGCAGCAAGGCCATTTTTCCACCCAAGAGCAGTATGGACTGAACCTACTTGGAAAACAGAAAAGCCAACAGAAAAGCATAATGTGTCCAGTTGAAGGTGCTTTGGGAACTGTATTTGGTCCTTTTGCTTATGGGGGACTCTCTCCCAACAAGCAGGCGAACAGACCGTACGCTGCCCCGGGGAGGAGAGGGGACACCAGCGCCCCTCGCCAGGCCAGGAAGGCTTCGGCTGCGCTGAGTCTAGGAACTCAGACACCAGCCCCCAGGATACAGTTGCCTTATCTCCTGACCGCCCTGCCTGGCCTCTGTACTCGGGCAGCCTGTCTTGGGAGCCAGCAGGGCTTTCAGGGTTAAATTCTATTCTTTCGGACACCTTGGCGGGAGAATACAGAATGTCGCTTCCTTAATGGCTTTTGGAGCTCGGGAACCACACCCATCTCCACACTGGTCAGTGTGTCCAGAGGGTGGGATTCTTGCGTGTGCCCACCCCTGACCTCCCAAACCAAGTGCTTCCACAAGGAGAGTCAGGGTGCATGCGGGGGGTGGGGGGCAGCTTCTGTCTCCAACCACGGGGAGCAGGGGGGAGGCCTGCGCAGAAGGGGCCAGGGAGTCAGGCTGCAACCTGAGGGGAGGATCAGCACCAGAGAGCCGGTGCGGACAGGTGGACTTGAGGGATTGAAGGTTACCCACGGTCACCGGGTGGTAAGCTGCGGGGCCGGCACCGGCCAGCCAGGGAAGGCCAAGCGCCAGAGGGGAAGGGCAGGGCGTCAGCAGGGCTTGGCTCTGACAGTGGCCTTGGTGACAACGACCACGGAAGCCACTGTTGGCTCTGTGTCCCCTGGGGGCCATCCCAGGTGCTGCTGCACGTGGTCCATCTCATTTAACCTACCCCGTGAGCCGGGTGCTGGTGCGGTCAGCACTTGGCCGACGGGAAGCCGGGTCTCAGGCCCGCTGTCGCCGAGGTCGCTCCGGGCCTCCTGGCACTGGCCTCAAGTGCTGCTTTCCCACCCACAGGGGCCGAGCCGCACCCCAGCTGGGAGCACGTTCTCTTCACGGCCTGCCACAACCGGCACGTGCGGCTGCAGCCCCCCAGCCGCAGGCTGCACTCGTGGGCCGACGACTGGAAGGCCGTCCTGGACAGCAAGCGGCCCCGCTGAGCTGGACTGTGCTGTGGGCTTCTCCGTGGGGCCCCGACCTCAGGGCCCCCGGCTCAGCGCCTGGGGGGCTCGTGCTCCAGCCCGGGGGCTCCCTCTGGGACATCCCAGGCCCACTGCATGTCTCCCCCCCTTCCCCCAGCCCTGCCAGGCCTTAAACTGATCTCGGGGCAGGGCTGGCCCAGGGGCCCTGGACAAGACACGCGCACCCAGGGGTTGCAGGCTGGCCTCAGGGCTCCAGACCGGAAGGAGCCGAGGGTCCAGCAGGCCTCCCCCACCCTCAGGGAAGTCCCCTTGCCCAGGTCTGCGGCGTCGGCCAGGGTGCCAGCAGTGAGGTGCTTCCGGAGCAAGAGGGCCCCGAGCCCTCATTCTGAGCTGCAGCCCCTTCCCTGCCTGCCTGCCTGGTCCCTGCTCCCCTCGGGACCCACCATGGATTCAGCAAACACCCCAGATTCCAGGGCACACCGGTCTCCAGGCACCGCACGCCATCCTGCCTTTGACCAGCTCAGAGGTGTCCTGTACCTCCGGCCCTGGGGCCGCTCGGGGCCGGCAGAGTCAGCAGCTGGAACGTCTGTTGAAGGCCTGGAAAATAAATGCTGTTCACGTATCTCTGGAGGAGGTGGCCACCTCTAGCCCTTGCCCTGAGGTCTGCCGGCGTCTGGCCCCCGGGCACCCAGCTGCACGTCTTGGGGTTGCCCCCAGCCCCACTGCCTGTCACCGCGGGTGCTGCGGGTGCTGCGCGGGACCAAGGAGGGCTAGGCAGATGGAGGAGCTGGCGGCCATAGTGGTCCCCTGAGCAGGCCCTCCACCGCACTGACTGGTCCCCCTCCTCGTGCCCCCAGGTCTCCAGTTCAGAGCAGGGTCCCCCACTCTCTGCTCCTCCGCAATGCTACATTCCTAAGGAGATCCCAGCAGCCATGTCGGGGGGGCAGGGGCAATGTCAGTCTCCGCGAACCAGCCATCACGTCCCGGCTTTCTTGAAGGCCTTCCCTTTCCCCCTCCACTTGCTGCTCCCCATCACTGTCCTCGCAGAGAACCCCTGTTGTCCCATCCCTGGGGGCCTCCTCCATGCCCCCTGCGACAGGCACACCTGGGCTGCCCCAGGGGGAAGGGCCACGTAGGAGACAAGGTGATGGAAAGTTCCTGAAGCTCAGCCAGCCTGAGCTTCTGGGCTTTCTGGCTCTTGGGGCCTCACCAGCTTGGACGTGCAGATGAGGCAGGAAGGACTCTCTGCTGCGTCAAAGGCAGTTTCCCACTGCGCTGTCCCCTCCTCAGGGGCTGCGTCCCCCTGGGGGTGGGGCGGGGCTCTGTAGGTCTGTCCTGACAAGGAGTGTATTTGGGGTTGAGTCACCTGATGCAGAGGCCACCTGACCCTGGCAGGCCGACCCCCTGGCTGCTCCCCAGAGACCCTCTGTGGCTGCCCACTGGAGGACACGGTCACTGTCTGTCTAAGGGCCAGGAGACCGTGTCACCTGCATGACATGCTTTCTCCCTGGGCCCGTTTCTTGGGCCCTCCACCCCCAAGCCCCACCCGCTGGGCCCTCATGCCCTCTCCCCAAAGCCTCCCCTGCATAGTCACCATGCGTAGATCCACCGGGACCCCGTAGCTTGGGACTGGCACCCTCCCCGGACTTGACCTTCTGACCAGGAGGAGCGCCCATGGACCGAGTAGCTGCTGCTCCAGGGGTTGGTACTAGACCGAGGCCACAGCCGTGAACCAGACCCACCCGGCCTGGCACCCTCCAAAAACAAGCCACTTGGATCATTTCTATCTTGGGGCCTCGTTCTGCTCATGACAGAGACTGAGTGCCATCAGGGTCTCCTCAGCCACATCTGGTTCCTTCCCAGGGAGTGTCCCAGCATGGGGTGGGAGGGGGGTGGGGAGGTGGAGTGGGGAGGTGGGGTGTGCCGATGCAGGGCCTCCTTTCTCCGCGGTGTGATGGCAGTGGTGCAGGGAATCCCCTCCCTCGTCCTCATGCTGGTGTCACGGGACCAGTAGGTGCCCGCACTGCTGCGATGGCCTGGTCCCCCACGTCTGGTGGACGGGGCCCCTCGGCCACAGACTGTGTTCGCTGGGGGGCGGTGAGCCTGCCTGCCTGCCTCCTGCCTCCATTTCCTCCCAGCTCCTGGCCCTGGTGACCTGCAGGGAGCGCCAGGGCCACGGGCAGCAGCCGGGTGGGGAGGGGGCAGGGCACAGAGCCCCTCTCGGCCACTCCGTCCCTCGTCCCTGCCAGCCCTCCCTGGCCGTCTTCAGCTGGCTGGCTCTTCCGGAGCCTCTGCTTCGGAACTGATTGCCACCGTTGAGTGTGCAAACTGCAGAGCTAAGGTGGATTGCTGAATTTGTTCTTTGCTCGGCTAGGACCCCTCGCCCTGAGGTGGCAGCCGCCTCAGCTGCCTAATTCGCTGAAAGGAGAAGAGAATTGCAGTGGCGAAGATGTTTCAGTCAGCGCTCCCGAATGTGGCCCCAGCAGACCCAGAACTCACTGTGATCACGGCGAGCCAAGCGGTGGGGCCCCGGGCAGCCTCGGGGCCTGGACAGGCCCGTTCCAGCAGGTGGCATTGGCTGAGGTCTGCGCAGAAGAAGGTAGAGCCCTCCCGGCTGAGGGAAGGCTGTGCAGAAGGCCTGGGGCTGGAAGGGATTGCTGAGGAGCGTAGGAGGGAAGTGGCAGCAGAGCTGGAGCCTGGACAAGAGACGGCGGTGGGGGTGGGGGGGTCAGAGGTGCAGCCTGGGCAGGGAACCAGCATGGAGGTGTCGCTGTCCTGTACTCTGCCAGGGCCCCTGCCCTGCACACTGCCTCGTTGTGCTGGGAGGGAAGGACACCTGCAGCAGCTGGTGACAGAGATCAGGACTTCACAGCTTTATGATTTTCCTCCCTCCCCCTCTCCCTCCCTCCTTCCTTTCAACAGGATACACACAAATGAAATGAAGGTGACTTTCTTCAAACCCCAAAAAGCATATGTTTGGCCTCAGCACCATTTAATAAACTGCGGGAAAGGGAGTCCACCTCCTGGTAGCAAAGCCAGACTTGTCCTACCCTGAGGTGCGGTGGCTCATCAGCGTGAGTCCCTTGCTTTCGTCACTGGCCGGCCTCCACATACCTCAGCTCCTGTTAGGAGGGGAGGTTTACCCCTTTGACTATGTTGGAAACAAGACCAGAGCCCCTGGAAGGAGCCAGGCCTCCAGCTTAGCCAGGGGTCTGAGGCAGGAAGACTTGGTATAGTTTCTCCACTTGTCTGGGTCATGGTTTCCCCACTGGGACCCATTCCGACATCATAACCTCAATAGGTCATCTCCTTAGCACCTCCATGTTCCAGATGCTGAGGAGCACACTCTCTGGCTTCATAACCAGCCTCTTGCGGTCACTCCCATTTACCTGATGGGGCTGTGGTCTCAGCAGAGCCAGGTGTCCCGACCGAGGGGGTGCCAGGTCAGTGGTGCCACCAGGATTTTAGCCCAGGCAGCTACATGTTGGGGCTTCTGACCCCTACACAACACTGTCATGCAATCCAGAATTCCCTAAGGGCCGAGGTGTCATGGTTAAAGCCGAGTCAGTGCTCAAGGGATGGGCCTCCATCTGAAGATGAGTATTCAGGTGCTCAGCCTGCAGTGGGCCGGAGGGCAGATAACAGTCAGGTCAAAACTGCAATTGCTAAAAGCCAGAGGAGTTGGTGGAGTTGGCCCTCAGTGACAGGCCTGAGGAGAGGGGTATGGGGAGGGGGGAGGAGGAGGAGGTGGAAGAGGAGGAGGAGAGGNCATGTTAAAAGCCGAGTCAGTGCTCAAGGGATGGGCCTTCATCTGAAGATGAGTATTCAGGTGCTCAGCCTGCAGTGGGCCGGAGGGCAGATAACAGTCAGGTCAAAACTGCAATTGCTAAAAGCCAGAGGAGTTGGTGGAGTTGGCCCTCAGTGACAGGCCTGAGGAGAGGGGTATGGGGAGGGGGGAGGAGGAGGAGGTGGAAGAGGAGGAGGAGGAGAGGGAAGCCCACGGATCTCCTGCAGGCCAGGCAGAGGGACGAATGTAAGACAGCATGCATGACACTCGGTATAAAACCTCCTGTCCCCGCGATTTGCCAGTGTCCTGGCAGGCACATGTTGTCTAGAACAGGAAGCCCATGGGGTGAGCAAGAAGGAGGAGATGGCCTGGGTAAGTCCCCACTAGGGAGAAAGTGGCCTGTCGGTCCTGTGATGAGAGACCTCCGCTAGAGCGAGAATGAGCAGATTCCTGGTGTGGGGGACCCATCCTCTCCAAAGTGTGTGTGTCAGGGCTGTGAGAGAGATGCCAGAAATTCTGGCAGCAACCCCAGCTGGTTGAGGAGGCCAGTTTCCCAAGCAGGGGAGCTACTGAGCAGGTGGGACTCAGATGGTCCCCAAGATCCTGGCTCTCGCTGTATCACGGAAAGGGATGAATTCATAGTCCCTGCATACTTGCTGTGGGGGATGCACAAGATGCAGGAGGACCCTCCGGGAACTCATTAGTGGCCACCAAGGAGGGGCAAACTGGCCCTGGGACGAGAGTTGCAAGGGGACCACCCAACCTGGCTGGGCCGAGCAGACCCTTGTTACCCCTGAAGCAGTGGCTCAGCAGTGCAAACAGATGGAGTGAGCCTCACAGCCTCAAGCCAGGAGACACGAGCCACGGCGTGTGCCCCAAGCAGAAGTCAGCTCCAGGATCCAGATGTCCTCTGGCCGGGGATGGAAATGAGGGAGATCCTATGAAGAGCAAGTGGGGATAGCAGCCCCTCCAGCACGTGGGGACTTAGGAGTAAAATGCTTCTAGAAAGAGCCTGAGTCAGAGACCAAAGAAGACTATTTTAGGTGGAAAGAGGCTGAGTTAGCTTTACCTGGCAATTAAAAAAATAGTTATCAGTTATAGTTAATAACAGACACGTATCCGCATAGCTGTAGAGTTGTAGCTTACATATATTTGGTTTCCCCCACAACCTGCCCAGGAAGCCAGGGTCGGAGAGGTTAGTTAGTTGACCAGCCCTGGGCCACCCAGTGAGGAGACGTGGGCTCTGAACTCAGCTCCCAGAGCCTGCAGGGAAGAGCCACAAGGCAGCCTGGCAGTGGGGGCGGGGGGGGGGGGCTGGGGACAGGGGC
>NW_027533258.1:819191-882744 GCF_008692635.1 Crocuta crocuta
GGCGTGCGGGGGGGGGGGGGGGGGGGGGGACTGGGAACAGAGTCTGGAGAGTGGATCTGCCACCAGCTTGCTGAGGGACCTCCGGAAAGCCCTTCTCTCTGAGCCTGTTACCAGAGCTGGTCAGCTCCCATGCTTCCATGAGAAGGGGTTGCAGGAAATCGGGACATTTATTCCACGATGGTTCTGCTCCCTGGAGGAAACTGAGCTGCTCTGTGCAACAAGGTGGTGAGGTCAGTGGTGGGAAACCCCCAGTGGAGTAGGAGAGGTGGGTTCTGGAGGCTCTGATGGGAACCAAGGGTGCATGTCCTGACTTGGCCACCAGGTGGCAGCACAGCGCACTCTTGAAATTGGGTGTGTGTTTTCTGGGTGCGGAGGGAGGCTGGCCGGGACACTAGTGATGAGTGAGTGCACAGGCAACTGCAGGGAAAGAAGAAGGAAGGGCCAAATTCCCGAAGCTCCATTCTGGCCCTCCTGGACCAGCTCTTCTTGTCCCTTCCTCCTTCCTCCCGGGCTGCTGTGGACAGGTGGGGCCCTGGTGTCAGACACACCGAGGACCCGTGTCCGGCCTGTCTGGTGGGCAGGAAACTTGACTCCAGCCCTTTATGGACGAAGCTGGGACTGTGACAAAATGACTCTTAGGGATAGAAACGAATAGAAATGGGAACTCGATCACCTACCCCGTGAACATCTCAGCCCTGTTGGCAGTTTGGCTTCAAATTTTAAAAATTTCAGACGCATAGGCTGGGGCCTAAAAGAAGCCATAAATGATCAGGGTACTTAAAATTTAGAAGGCAGGAGAGAAGTGGGGCCGAGGAGACTCAGCTTGTTATGTGAACAGTATTAGCTGATTCTGCTGCGACCTCCCAGGCTATGATCCTCTTACGTGAAAGGACAGGTAACAAAGCGATGCAGGTCGTAGCGCGGGATCTGCCGTTCTCACCTATGGCCACAGGGTGGCGCCAGAGGACCAGCTCTGGCTGCTCGGTGCCTCCCTGTGGCCCTGGAGCTGGGAGTCACCAGGACCAGATCTGCCCCATATTCTGGTCCCATCCTGGTGTTCCCAGCTACCAGCATCTCTTTCTGACCCTCTGTATGCTCTGGAAACTCCTGTGGGCAGAGCCTGATCCTTGCACAGAGGAGACCTCAACCACTGACGACTAAGCAGATGGACGAATCCCATCAGCTGTATCGCTCCCCTGAAAGTGCAGAGAGCTGTGGGGGCAGTTCAGGCTGCAGGGAGAGACCAGGAGGGACTCTTAGTCCTGGGCGGACCTGGCCAGGGGAGACTGCAGGTGCTGAGAGACCTAGGAGTCCCTGTTCTCACGGAGATGCCATTGTTGCTGGGTTCCATGCATGTTTTCCCGTCTCCTCTCCTTCACAAGATGCCCACACAAACCAGGGGTGCGGCTGGGAGCCCCGAGGGCATGTATGGGCCAACAGTGTTTCTTCAGGGGGACTTTTACACCCTCCCACTCAAGTGCCCTGGAGTCTGGCTGGGATAGTCGGCGGCTCTTCTGGTTGGGCAGCGCTGAGCGGGGCCTTTGCACACGCCTTTGTGTGTGCTGGAGGATTTGTGTCCGCTCCCTCCATGACTCAGGCCTGCCCACACGTTTGAGTTATCTCCTGGACCCTGGTGGCATGTGAGCGCCTGGCCTCTAACTCTAAACAAGGCTTACCATTGTTTGCTCAACATTCCCCACTCTTGACTTTGTTCTGTTCTCCCAGCCCGCCCCACCCCCGCAACTTCCAAGAGCCCCGCCTCTTCCCCCTTTAGCTCACCGCTGCTTGCCCCTGCCACCCCCAAGAAAGTTCTCGCAGACTGCCCCTGCCCCCCGGGACACCTCCCTCCTCTGACCTCCTCAGCACTAACTGCTGAACGCCTCGCTTCAAACTTGGGCTCTAGGGGAAGCCTTTCCTGTCTTGTGGATGAGAGAGGGGGAGGGGGAAGGGATCCAACACTGACTGAGTGCGTTGCACACTTTCTCACGCCATTAATCTCTTCACATGGCTATGAAGTAAGACGAGGATAACCTGGTTTTGATTTTGCGAAATTGCAGCCGAGGAAGTGATGCTTGGCTCCGGACAGCTCCAAAGCCGCTCCAGTAGGGAGGAAAGCAGAGACTGCCTGACAGGGGGGAAGTCGGCTGGGGCTGATGAAGGGAGGGAGCCAGGGGAGGGGTGGCTGCTGCAAAACGTGAGGGGCCCAGAGGCCCTGGAGGGGTGGGTCTGGGGACTCCAGAGGGCCCTGGGCTCCTGGCAGAATAGCTGTTGAGGGCACCTCGGTGGGGACCACCCGGTGAGTTGAACTCTCTTCCCTACCACCCACACGCATGTGATATGTGTGTGTGTGCGCACACACACACACACTCCTGGGCCAAGCAGAGCATGCAGGTCTCTGTGTTTTGGAGGAGTGGGGAGGAGCGAGTGTGAGAGCTGTAGCTGAAGAGATACTCAGTGTCCCAGAAAGATGATGACGCCCAGGGAGAGGGGAGAGCCCCAAGCACAGAACACTAGGGACCGAGTGGTGGTAGCTTCCATTCCCCCAGGACGAGTGAAGGCAGGCTGTGGGAAATCGATTTGGTGCCTGCAGCTAGAGCGAGCCTCGAGTACAAGGATAAGCCCCATTGCTGACGGCATCAAACTCCTGAGCAAGAAGATGGATGCCCCAGGAGAGGGAGTTATGTAACCAGAACAACGATTTAGAACAAGTGTGATCAGTATCCTTAGATGTGGTAGAATACTGGACCCTCCAAAAGACCAACCACAGAATTTGGAAAACTAAAAGCTAGTCATGGAAAAATAAAACCCTCAAAAAATAGGCTGCAGAGCAGAGCAGGCACAGCTGAAGAGCAAATGGTGAGTTGGAAGATGGAGCTGAGGACTCTGAAAATGCAGCACAAAAGGACAAAACAAAAGTAGGGAGATACAAAGAACAAAGGTTTGTTGTTGAGAGTGACAATGTCTCAGAATTCTGATTAAAATAGGTCACCAGTGCCAGGCATGAGGAATGGGTAGAGATTCACTACTAGGGAGGGTATCGAAATTTTAGAACACTGGGGATAAAAAATTCTAACTATTTCCAGACAAAAACTAGGTTACCTGCAAACAACATAATGCTAGAAGCAAGAGAAAGGGAAATAATTAGCTTCAAACTCTAATGGAAAATAATTTCAGACCAAGAATTCGATACCCAGCTAAACGTAAGGATAAAACCACATCCTGAAGATACGTGATTTCTTGGAATGTTTGGCATTGAAAAAAAATTCCCTTTTGAAAATAATACTAACTGGTGTGCTCTAGCAAGAATAAAAATTAATCTGAGAAATGAAATACAAGAAACAATGATTAGCTGAGAACTAATAAAATGCATTAAATCTAAGTAAATGTTGATTGTGTAAGAATTAACAATCTGAAGCTAAAATCACAGATATTATCAGCAAAGGAGTTAAAGAGTTTGTGGAACAGAGGAGAATAAAAATATGTTAAAAACTTCTGATTAATTCCAGTAATTGTAGAATAAGACTAAGGATGCATGTGAAAATGTTAAGGGAAATCTCTACAAAAATAGAAGTAGAATATATAACTTGTAAACTATTAGAAGGAAAATCTGAAATGGAAGAAATGAAATCAATCCAACAAATAAGTGGAAAGAGGGGAAAAAAAACACAAAACATAGGAAGTAGGATACAGAAATAGTATCAGGAATAAGTTCAAAGATTTCATTAATTGCAACAAATGCGAATGAGTTAAAATCACGAGACAAATCTCCACCGACAAAGAATAAGAGCCTGTCTTCAAGAGACACCTATAAATGGTAACCACTCAGGAAGTTTTTAAATAGGAGAATAGAAAGAGACACATGACATCAGTCCTAACAAAAGAATATCAGTTAGTATACCTCAATTACATACAAGACAGAATTTAAAGAACATTAAAAGAAGACAAAGTTGTATTCCTGTTGCTAAAAGAGACAATTTACCGACAAAATGAAAGTTACGAAATGTTATGCTCCTAATGACATGGTTTAAAAATGCTTACAACAAAGCCTGATAAAGCTATAAGGAGGAACGGCCAATGTCACAATTAGAGCAGGAGCCTTTAATATATTTTTCTCAGAAACTGACAGATCAAAGAAACACAAATAAGGAACATATATATTATATATGTGTGTATAAATATATATTGTACATATATATTTATATATACTGTTCAAAAAAGAAGTTACACTATTTTCAAAATACATGGACTGGTCACGAAATTGAAGTCTTGAAACAGAAGAGATAAATTATTTTGTAGACAATATGATCATCTCCTTAGAAAAGGGCAATGGGTGGGGCGCCTGGGTGGCTTAGTCGGTTAAGCGGCCGACTTTCGCTTAGGTCATGATCTCGAGGTTCGTGGGTTCGAGCCCCACGTCGGGCTCTGTGCTGACTGCCAGCTCAGAGCCTGGAGCCTGTTTCAGAGTCTGTATCTCCCTCTCTCTCTGACCCTCCCCTGCTCACGCTGTCTCTCTCTCTCTCTCTCTCTCTCCCCTAGAAATAAATAAAAAACATTAAAAAAAAAAGGGGGGGAGGCAATGCGAGAGTTGTTCCCAAGTTGTACACTTGGGAAACCAAGTGTAGGAACCATCGTTCCCCTGACACTGGGGACGGAAAAGAGCAGGGCAGCTATGAGAAATGACATGTGGAAGGCAGGGCAAGGGGGCTGGGGGAGTGAGGACAAGGTGACCAAGGGAGACCTCTTTGGGCTGAGGAGGGAGGCTGGGAGGCGACAGTCTCCAAGTGCAGGTGAGCCTGAGCGTGCCAAGCTACCTGAGTGCCAAGCATCTCCCAAGTGGCTCCTCGGAATCCTCCAATCCTTGAGGTGAGAGCTGTTAATACACCCATTTTGCAGATGGAAAACCCGATGTACACAGGGATAGTGAATCACAGCAGCGTCGAAATTTGGACATGGGTCCGTCTGATGCCAACACTGCTATTAATCTCTAAACCATATGAAGAACATAAATCACCAGAAACAAGTGCTCTTAACCCTGCTCCAGGTACCCTTCTAGGGAGAGAGTCCGTCACTTGTATCCGCCTCTCACAGTCAAAGAAGACTCTGATCCAGGAAATATTAAGATTCCCTGGGGTGGCTCAGTCTGTTAAGTGTCCCACTCTTGATTTTGGCTCAGGTCGTGATCTCAGGGTCATGATATGGAGCTCTGTGTTGGGCTCCGTGCTGGGCATGGAGCCTGCTTGAGGTTCTCTCTCTTCCTCTCTCCTGCCCTTCCCTCACACTCTCTCTCAAAACAAACAAAAACAAATAAGTAAATGAATAAAATAAAATAATTTAAAGAAGAGTTGCTGACTCACATGTTGGCTACTTTCCAGAACTGGAAAGGAGGGGCTCTGAGAGCCTGGCCGGGGGAGGGAGCTGGCCCCACAGCCCCGGGGCCGTCGGAGCCCGGCCAGGAGGCCCTGGGCAAAACCGTGCTGGCTGGTCTGACGCTCCCATGAGTCAGTATAGGACATATGGTCCTTCCAGGCCCTCGGAGGAAGAAGGGACAGACTCTCTGAGATCACCTCTGTCGTCAGAGATAACCTGACCCTGCGGTCACAGATAGGGCCCCTGGAGCCCAGAGAGGTTGCCCCAGTCACCCAGGGTCCTACAGCTGGCGGGCGGCTGATGGCCGCAGCCAGGAAGTGGTCGGCAGCCTCCCATCTCACTGCCCTGACCCCAATGTCCAGCCTGTCCTCTGGCGGTGTGATGTTCAGGGCCACAGGAAGAGCCCAGTTCTCCAGGGAGCGTATGTGACAGCAATGACACCGGAAGAAGACGTCAGCCTGTGGCCCAATGGTGTGGCGTGGCTGAGTTTTTAAAAATCGTGGTAAAACATATATAGCATGAAGCTTTCCATTTTAGCCACGAACAAACGCACAACGCAGTAGCATTAAGTACATTTGCCATGCTGTGCCACCAGCACTATCTAGTTGGTGCCGGAACAGTCTCATCACCCCAAACTCATCTGTGGGCCCTCCCCATCCACCCCTCCCGCAGCCCCCGGAAACCGCCAATGCGCTCTCCGTCTGTGCATCCGCCTATCCGGGAGGCTTCCTGTGGATAGAACCCAACGGGGGGTCCTGTGTGTGTCCTATTCCACCTCGCACACTTCCAAGGTCCATCCGTGCCATGGCGTCAGGACTTCTTTCTCTTTCAGGACCAAAGAATATTCCTCTGTGTGGATAGACTACATTTCCATGTTTACCGCTCATCTGCTGAAGGGCCCCGGGGCTGTTTCCATCTTTTGGTGACTGTGAATAGCGCTGCTCCGAACGTCGATGTATGAGGTTCCATTTGAGCACCTGCTCTCTGCTCTCCTGGGGGTGCGCCAAGGAGCCAGCGGCCGCTTCATACGGTCACTCTGTGCTTCGCTTGCGGAGGGACCACCCGACTGGTTTCCACGACAGGCTGGCTTTCTCCTGGCCCTTCCTCTCCACACCCAGCACCCTCTTCCCAGGCTCCCCACCACCTGTGCTCCGGGCTCCAGGCCCACCCGCGCCTGCACGACCCCTCGGACGTCCTGGTGCGCTGTGCTCATCGAGTCTGCTCCGCCTGCGCTTGCCCCTTTCCCCCGACGCTGACATGCCCTCTCCTCAGGGTCCCTGCAGACAGGCCCCAGCAGGGGACAGGCCCCAGCCCCAGGCTGCCGGTCACGAGGGGAAGCTGGCATGCATGCTGCGTGCTGTGGTCTAACTATACAAAGTGTCCCACGGAACTGCACAGCAAGCCCTTGAGGCAGATACGAGTAGTGTCTCCATTTGTGGGTGTGGAAACCAAAGCTCAGAGAGGTTCAGCCACTTGCCCAAGACCACACAGCTAGGCAGCAAGACCGTGTGGGGTTGAAACAGGCAGTCTGTGTCTTCAGGGCTAAGACACAACGCTGGTCTCCTGGGAGCAACAGAAGAGCCCTCTGACTTTCAGAGAAGGTCAGAGATCAGGACATGGGCTCCAGAACAGACAGATGTGGAAGAGACGGTGGCTCTGGGGAAAGTGCCTCTCTCAGGGGGGTGAGGTCACAGTGAGGGGGTGGCTGTCATCAGGTCCCGCATTTGCCTGCTACAGGGGCCCTCAGGGCCCGCTGAGCCCAGGGGAGTTGACAGAGCACGGTGGAAGAAAGCACGTTGGAGGTGACAGCTGAGAGGCGACGGTCTGGCCAGTGTGACAGGAACACTACATGTGATTCCTCAGTGAGATGCCTGTGTCACCCCTGGCGGGCTGCGAGTGACGGACTGAGCTCGCCCCAACACGGAGCACAGTCCCCAACTCCACCGAGGACCCAGGCGGCAGGTGGGGGGAAGGGTGCCCACGTGCTCACACGTCCGCGTGCCAGGGCCTGGACACAACACCCTGGCCGGGGCCGTTCCACAGACCCTCCCCCGCATGAGAGCCAGCCAGCGGCGAGCAGGGACGGTCCTACCCCTGGGGCAGCGGCCGGCCTCTCGGAGGGTGTCCTGCAGCGGTGCCTGGACGATCAACCATCTGCGGCTGCATCAGACCTGAGCCAGGCCTCTGCCGTCTCCCCAGCCTGGGCTCCCGCTCAGACTCCAGCTGATCCCTGAAGGCTGAAGGCAAAGAGGGGGTCACAGCGTGCGGGGCCCTGTCCTCAGGGCAGGATCGCACGGGGGAAGGTGGGCTCCGTCCCCCTCTTCCTGAGCACGGGCCACACAAGCCAAGGAGAAGGTGGCAGTGAGCCGTGAGGACCCCTGCTCTCTCCCCTGCATGAGTTCGAGTAGGGGTGGCCACCGCAGAGGCCCGGGGAGCCCCGGGGAAGCGTGCCAGCACCGGGTGGATGCCAGGACCTCGCCACTGGGCAACGCAGCCGGCCGGGGGACCTTGGCTTTCCTGTGGGTATGGTGGTCTCCTGGTTTTAGCTCCTTGGGCCTCCCCTCCCTGGAGCCTCTGGAAAATGATTTCTGGATCCAGGAAGCTGAAGATCAGGCCTGTGATGGTGGAGATAGGTGCCCACTGCTGTGGGGACTCTCTGGGAGGGAGGGACGTTTAAACTGGGACAAGAAGGAGGAGCAGGAATTAGCCAGGCAGGGGAAGTGGTAAGGGACATAGGCAAAGGGACAATGTATGAAGACCCCAGGGCAGGAGGGACAGGGCCATGGAGGGCTGAAACAAGCCCTTGTGGCTGCTAGTGTAGACGGGGCCAGGAAGTGTAGACGGGGGGAGGGGGGCGGTGATGGGAGGAGACAGAGGTGGGCAGAGCCTCTACTCTGCCCCTACCTGCTGGCCTAGGCTAGTTAGGGCACCTTTAGCCATCAGCCTCCCGTTACAGTGACCTGCCCATCCCCCATCCCCCTGCGGGACTGTAAATGGCTTCCAGGTCAGACTGCCTTTCTTAGCCTCGTCTGTACCCGGCACAGGCACTGGTTGGCGCCTGGTGAGTGTCTTCAGGACGCATAAATAAATAGATGTTCCAATTAACAGACCAATCTCACAGAGAGATAGAAACCGGGGTTAGGTGAGGTTGAGGGACCCGTGTCCCTGCAGTAACCCTGAACTCCTGGGACAGGTAGGGCGGCCCCCTGGGTGGGGCTTCCAGAAGGCACAGGGTGTGTTTAAAGAAGCCAGACTGGAAGAAAGAGAAAACAGGTCTCCACAGCTCTCCTGGGAGGTGAAGCACCTTCTTGAAAACTTGGAAGGCTCCCTGGAAGAGGTGATCCCATGGTAGCTGGCTCCTCCCACACCCCTGGGCTTCTGACCCGCTCTCTGTGGAACCCAGAGACCCAGCCCATTCCCCTTCTGGCAGGGGCGCCTCTCCTCTGGTTTGTAGCCTGGGAGGGAGCAACAGGAAGTGGGAACAGGGCAGACGGCCTGTTCAGGACACTGGTTAATTCATCAGGCTTTGCCGCTTTCCACAGCTCTGCACCCTTCAGCTGAATATTCAGCTGGCTCCCGGCTTAGCCCTGCCTGCGTCTGTGCAGCTCTATTTTTACAGCCCTGGAGATGACTGATGAAAACATTTAAAAAGACACAAAAATTTAAAAATTTAAAAGCCGGGAGCCAGCTGTTCTGTTTGGAAGGCAGGAGGCTGACATCTGTGCTGTCTCATTGAACTTAATGCTACTCCCCCTCCACTCCCCACTCTGACGGCTTAGAAGTGGGCTCAAGCCCCACTTTGCCACTCGCCACCTACGTGACCTTACCCAAGCCCCTTCCTGTCCTGTGCCTCAGTTTCCACAATGTGATAAAGAGAAGTTTGGACAAGTTGACTCTTGTTTGAATTTGGGTGGTTCAAGAGCTCTCTCCCCGAAGGAGAGGGGTGAGATGGGAGGAGGTAGCTTCCCTCCTCTGCGTCAACACTCGCTCCTTCTCCATCCCTTTCACCAATTCCTCTAAAGAAGCTCCACTTTTTAACGTGCAGAAAGGGTCCGGTGGGTCCGGCCAGGACCCTGGCAGTGGGTTGGGAGGTTGTGGGGACAGGGGTCAGCACCCCTGAGTCCTAGTCCTGACTCTACAACTCGCTTTCAGGGTGCACTGGGCAGCACACATAAGCTGGCTCGCAGTTTCCTCTCCCTCAGTTCCCAGAGTGGGGGCAGAGTCAGCTGGATGTGGCGAGGGTTCACCCCCATGACCCCCTCCTTCGCAGGGTGCAGGGTCCACACCAATGTCTCTGTCTCACACGGTCTCTGCACGGTGACCTCACCTCTCCCCTGAATCTGGGCGAACGTGAACTCACGTAGGAGCGATAGCTTGTGCAAAGCAGCCTGAGGCTTAGGACAGAAAAGGCAGTGCAGTTTCCCGTCAGTTTTGCCGGAAAGTCCCGCAAGCGGTGCCGATGTCTGAGGTCATTGTCATGCTGTGAGGAAGCCCAGCCTGTCCCCCAGGACAAGCTCTGAGCTCACACTCAGAGAAAGAGACCTCCTGGCTGCCCCCAGGGGCTTGGGGCTGCGCTCGCATCCAGACGCTCAGCAGAGAGAAACTTCCCAGAATTCCTCAGAGAAATGGGGAGAACAGCAGTGCTGTTGTCTTAGCCACGAAGGCTCGGGGCACAGCAGGAGCTGACGCAGACCTGGTGAGTGCAGAGTGGGGTATGGGCTCTCCTTCAGAAATCTTGGGCAAAGACTGTGACCCAGAGCTGGAGTGGCGGCTTTAACAGAGGGTAGCTGCGGACCCTTTGCTGAGCCGGCTTCTCTGCGCCAGGGAGCCTCCTCGGACAACTGAGGGATGGGGTGATGATGGTTGTGATCAGCTTCACCAGCTCCCAGAGGGTCCCGCCTGCCCCTCACCCCCGTCCCAGGACACATGCACTCCAGCCCCACCCCCACCCCCCAGAGGAGGCGTGGCACCCTGACTCCAGGGACAGGAAAACCACACCACAAGGAGTACATGCTACATCCTGGAAGAGAAGCCACTGCATGGTTCTCCGTGATCTTGTCTCTGCCCTGGCAACGGCTAGGGCCTCCTGCTGAGATGGTGTGTCCCATACACCGAGCCCCCCGTAGTCTGGTTCCTGAAGATCTGTGGAGAGAGGGGCCCCTGCCCCTAAACCCAGACTATGTGGCACTAAGCCACTGAGACTCAGGAGTTGTTACTGCAGCATAGAATAGTTGTTCTGACTGATGCAGTGCTAAAAACAATCACAACTATGGATTTCTCATCTAATTGTTGGGCCTCTGGGTGACTGCAGGCATTCAATGAAGTGCTAGTTCTTAGTACGATACCAATTCCTGTGTCTTGGGTGAGTTTTCCCGGAGAGGAGATGTTGAGGCCAAGATCTGAATGCAAGGAGTGTATCTGGAAAGGGCTTCCAAGGAGCATGGACAGGGGAGCGGAAACGAGGTGGGGAAGAAAAGGAGGTTCAGGGTGTAGGGAGGAGCCGGTTACTGCTGTGGGCAGCCGGGGTTCAGCTCTGCCGGGCACCTCTGGGACACCGTCCAACATGCGCCAGGTTGTCCCAGCCAGAAGGTCAGGGGGCTGCGGATCTGCCCCGAGTGCCCATCGGTCATGAGCTGAGGACGGCTCCGGGGGACATTAGCTCCCAATCCCGGCTCGTCTGTTGCTTCAGGCCTCCCTCCTCCGCGGCACCCGCACGGTCTGTGTGGGGGTCTCGCTGCCCCTGCGCTGCCTGCCACTAGAGGGGCTAAAGGGCAGGGTGGCCCCGCAGAGGCGGCGACACCCGGGTGGCAGGCAAGGAACCATCCTCAGGTCCGCCTTCCTTGCACTTTGCGGCCTCCTTTAGGCTTTTCAAGAAACGGACAAGAGACTGACACTGCTCATCGTGGACTCTGGGGGAGCATGGGGGGCCCGAAAGAGCCTAGGATTAGGTGGCAGGCAGCCTCTAACCTTGGCTCTGCCTTCCTTAGCTGTGCGACCTTGGGCAGGACACTTGACCGCTCAGGTTTACCTCTCAATCTCTAAAAGGAGAAGCTTGGGCTGCACGGAGCTGGGAGAGTCTTGTGTTGGGGCTGGCGAAGGAGTCAGTGAGACCCAGGTCCAAATCCTGAGGCTGCTGCCTGCTGGCTGCCTGATCCCGGCCAAAAGACCCTCTCGCCAAGCCCCAGTTTCCTGGTCTGTGGGAAAGAGTGAGATCATGGTGCTGAAGGGCTGGCACCACCCAGTATTCTCAGTGCCACGGGTAACTGGGAAGGTCTTGGCCCTTCCACCCCTGCTGTATGACCGTGAGAGAAATATGGGACCTCTCTGGTTGTAGGATCAGACGCTGCGTTGCCCAGATATTTGCAGAGAGATGAGGTGCTGGGTACGATGTGAGGGATCGGGGCCAGTGAGGAAGGAATGGGGTGCGGTGTCACACTGAGAAATTGCTCCCGCATTCCGTGGTGCTACAGAAGCCTCCCGCAGGATAGAGGGAAGGTCCCCTGTCCAGAAGTCGTTCTGTGAGTCTAGGAGGGAAGACACCCCCAGCATCACCTGGTTATGACTTCTCCCTGTCTGTGGGAAGTGGCTGCTCAAATCAGGTTTAAAATGACTTTAAAGACATATGAATATAAATAAAAACACAACAGACCAAAATTTACAGGATACACCAAAAGCAGTGCTAATAGGGAAGTTTATAGTTGTAAATGCCTAAATGAAAAGAGAAGGAAGGGGGCAGCTGGCTGGCTCAGCTGGTTGAGCATCTGACTCTGATGTTGGCTCAGGTCATGACCTCATGATTCATGAGACTGAGCCCTACATCGGGCTCTGCGCTGAAAGCGTGGAGCCTGCTTGGGATTCTCTCTCTTCCTCTCTCTTTCTGCCCCTCCCCCACTCTTTCTCTCTCTCTCTCAAAATACATAAAAGAAACAGTTTAAAGAAATTAAAAGGAAGGAACATCCCAAATTATCAACCTAACTTTACAACTTAAGAAACTAGAAGAAGTAGAACAAATGAAGCCCAAAACTAGCATAAAGAAGGAAATAAGACTAGAACAGAGATAAATAAAATAGAAAATAAGAAACAAGGGAGAAAAATCAGTGAAACCACATTTGGTTCTTCAAAACATAACAAAGTTAGCAAAACTGATAGGCCATTAGTTAGATGGACTGAGAGAGACTGGGGTGTGGTGGTGGGGGGGATCCAAATTATTAAAATCAGAAATGACAGTGAGGGCATTACTACTGATTCCATGGAAAGAAAACTGATTACAGGAGAGTTGTATGAAGCAAGAACAACCTTACACCAACAACCTAGTTGAAACAGACAAACTTCTAGAAACACAGTCTATCAATACTGAATCACTGAACATCTGAATAGGCGATTGATTCAGTAATCAAAAACCTCTGATAAAGAAAAGCCCTGAACCTGATGACCTCATTGGTGAATTCGACCAAAAATGTAAAGAAAAACTAATACCAGTCTTGCTCAAACTTTTCCCAAAAAATTGAGGAGAACAGTTTCCAACTCATTCTATAAGGCCAGCATTACCCAGAAACAGAATCCAGATGAAGAAACTACAAGAAAAGAAAGCTGGCAACCAATATCCTTTATGAATATGGATGCAAGAATCCTCAGCAAAATACTAGCAAACTGAATTCAGCAGCATTTAAAAAGGATTATACATCATGATCAATGGGATTTATTCCTGGACAGCAAGGACGGTTTAATATACAAAAATCTGTTAATATAATATACCACATTCACAGGATCAAGGAAAAAAATCCCATAAGAATTGCATGCAGACACTCAGACAGGTATTTGTACGCACATGGGCACAATAGTTAACAGGTGGGAATGATGCAAGTCTCCACTGATGGAGAAATGGATTGATAACATATGGTCTATACACCCAATGGAGTATTATTCATCCCTAAAAAGGAAAGGAAATTCTGACACGTGCTACAGCATGACTGAACCTTGAAGACATTATGTTAAGTGAAAAAAGCCAGTCACAAAAAGACAAATACTGTGTGAGTCCACGTACATGAGACACATGGAGTCGTCAACCTCATGGAGACAGAAAGTAGAATGGTGGTTTCCAGGGGCCACAGGAAAGGAGAGGATGGAGAGTTAGTGTTTTTTCTTTCTTTATTTGTTTTAATGGTCATTTATTTTTGAGAGACAGAGACAGAA
This sequence comes from Crocuta crocuta, assembly GCF_008692635.1. Taxonomy (NCBI): domain Eukaryota; kingdom Metazoa; phylum Chordata; class Mammalia; order Carnivora; family Hyaenidae; genus Crocuta; species Crocuta crocuta. The sequence continues at coordinate 832,752 of NW_027533258.1, forward strand.
TGCTAGTGGGGGAGGGACAGAGAGAGGGAGACACAGAATCCGAAGCAGGCTTCAGGCTCTGAGCTGTCAGCACAGAGCCCAACGTGGGGCTGGAACCCATGAACCATGAGATCACGACCTGAGCTGAAGTTGGATGCCCAACCGACCGAGCCACCCAGGCGCCCTGAGAGGTAGTGTTGAATGGCGACAGAGTTTCAGTCTGGGGAGATAAAAATGTGCTGTGGATGGATGATAAAGATGGTTGTGCAAAAATGTGAAAATGCTGCATGCCACTGACCTGTACACTTAAAAATGGTTAAACGAAGCATGCTGCTGCAGTGCTGCGCCCCAGCAATTCAGGAGGCTGAAGCAGGGGGGTCGCTTGAGCCCGGAAGAAACAGGTGCCAGGAGCGCTGGAAGTGGGCAGGTAAAAAATGGTGAAAATAGTAAAATTTTAGTTATGTGTACTTTACCATAGTAAAAGTGTATACGTAAAATTCATAAAGTAAAAATAACGAGCTGTGACATATGAGCCCTTGAAGTACGAAAAATTAAAAAAATTCCCAAACGGTGTTGTCTCAGGCAGGGCTTGCTCTAAGCTCAGTGATGTCTCTGAGGTCCTGCTCTCTGTCTCCTCTGCAGGGAGACTTGTCCTAGGGAGGAGCTCCTCCTGGTCCCAGGGTGGGCACGGGCACTTGCCATGGGTATGTGCCCTGTGCACAGCCTCAGAAGGAGTGTTCTCGGGAGAATGACTCCAAGTGGATCAGCCTGACACTGGCCAGGGATGGAATGTCCTACTTAGCGCAGACTGAGTCCAGTAAGTAGCTTCACTCCAAGATCCAGGTGTGGAATAGAATGCCCCAGAACCGTAGGGATCCTGGTTGGAATCAGGGATTACTGGGAAGGAAGAGGAGGGGAGTGGATGTTGAGATCGATTCTGAGTGCTGAATTTGAAGAGAGATCACAACAAATGAAAAAAAATGGTAGAGATATTAGAAATGCCTTTGGCTGCAAGTAAAAACTGCAACCGACAATGAAGTAGACAAATAGAAGCTCAGGGTCCCGCAGTGGCCGGCGCTGATCGAACTGGGCAGCACTGACCCCCCAGAGAGCCAGGCTCCGTCTGCACTCCTGCCCCTCCTTCCGCTCCTGGTGCCCTCACTTGCGTTCCTGGTTTGCATGATGACTGGCATGGCCTCAGGAGTAGTGCCCATGTTCAAGGCAGGGAGACGGGGGACAGATCAAATCTGCAGGCTCCCTTCCCACATCATTCTTCTTATTGGGACGCAGGAGACTTTCCAGATGCTTCTGAAGAGACTTTCATTTAGGTCTTGACCCAGACCTGGGTCATATGGCCACTCATACTTGCAGACAGGTTGGCCAACCATCTTGGTTGGTCTGGGACTGAGGGAGACCCAGGGACTTTTGGTCTGGACAAATCCTGGGCAAACCAGAGACGCTGGACACCCTAACTGGAAGAGGGCTGGGGAAGTGAATTTGGGGCTTCCCAGGCTCTATTGTAGAAGGCTGCAAAGGAGGAGGGGATGCCGGTGGGTTTTAGGGGTAGCCATCAGCAGCATCTGCCGTAAACCACCAGGGTGGTGAAGGGATTAAAGATCAAGACATATCTAGGCTAGGTGAAGGGACTAAAAAAATAGCCTATAAATTAAGAGATGTTATATATTCTGGATATGAGTTGCAGTATCTTCTCCCAATCTATGGGTCACGTTTTTGCTTTTCAAATAGCGTCTTTGATGAATAAACATTCTTGACTTAGCGTAGTTCAATTTATCCCTTTTCTCTTTATGGTTAGCACTGTTAGCTTCCTAAGAAACCACTGCCTTCTCCAGGATCATGAAGGTACTCTCCTTTTTTTTAAATGGCCTTATTGAGAAATAATTCACATACCATACAAGCTACCCATCTAAAGTGTACAGTTCAACGCTGGTAAGATACTCAGAGATGTGCCACCATCGGCAGTCAATTTAAAGACATTTGCATCACTTCCAGAAGAAACCCTATATCCTTTAGCGATCACACCCCCTCCTCATCCCTCCATGACTCCAGGCCTAAGCAACCGCTCATCTACTTTCTGTGTCAATAGATTTCCCTATTCTGCGCATTACATATAAAGGGAATCATACGGTAGGTGGGCTTTTGTATCTCGCTTCTTTCACATAGTATAATGTTTTCAAGGTGGTAGCATGGGTCAGAATTTCATCCATTTCTATGACCAAATAATATTCCATTGCATGGATACATCCCATTCTGTTTATCCATTCATCCTTCAATGGACACTTGGGTTTCTCCACCTCTTATGTACTATAAACAGTGCTGCTGTGAACATGTATGTAAAAATTTCTGCACGGACATATGTTTCCCATGGTTTCTTTCTAGAGCTTTTATGTTTTACTTTCTGTCTGTATCTGCAGTTCATCTGGATGAACTGTCTTTTGGGTCTGGTACGAGGTCAGGGTCAAGACAGTGTCTCTTCCAGAAGGATATCCAGTTGACATAGCACCATTTACTGAAAAGACCCTTTTCCCATTGCACTTCATCATGAATTAGGTAGCCTATATGCGTGCTTGTTTCTGGACTCAGTTCTTCTTTGTTTTGTTTTGTTTTATGCCTGGGTCTTACCAACGATTCCGCTTCCTACACAGCTCAAGACTGACCAGTTCCCCGCTGCTATGCCAGCCACCATTAGACCATTCCTGAAGTTCCCACCCTGCCCTGATCTTCCTGGGATGCAGACTAGGCCAGATCGCCCCTCACCGACGCGCCCCCCCATGCCTGTTCCCCAAGCTCGTGCATTTTGCTGGAGAAGCCTTTCCTCGTGGGACCCTCCCCCCACCCCCTCCTGCCCCGGCGTGGGCTCTGCCTCTCTCGTTCTCTAAGCAACGATCACTTCTACCCCGGGGTTCTTGCACATGCAGTTCGTCTCCCTGTAGCTTTATTCCACCCTTTCTCACCCCCTGCCCCTACTTTGTCTGTAGTCTCAGCTTCTGGGAAAGTTATTTTTTAAAAATATTTATTTATTTTTGAGAGGGAAAGAGTGCGTGAGAGTGAGAGCAGGGGAGGGCGGGGCAGAGAAGAGGGAGACAGAGGATCCGAAGCAGGCTCTGTGCTGACAGCAGCAAGCCCAGGACAGGGCTCGAGCCCACGAACCACTAGATCATGACCCGAGCCGAAGTCAGACGTTTAACGGACTGAGGCACCTGGGCACCCCCTGGGGAGGTCATTTTGACCTTTGCTTTCAGGGAGAGGCATCTCTCACTGGGACCGGTGCCCCCCCAGGCTCTGCGGGGTTGCTTCCCTGTCATGCTTCGCCGCTTGTGAGCTGTGTGCCCTCAGGCAAGTTACCCAATCCATCGGGCCCTAGTGTCCCTGTTTCTTCACCTGCACCATACGGTTGATGATGTTGGCTGCTCCACATTCAGCTCCCGCCCTTTTCTGCTCTGTCTGCAGCCCTGAGCTCACTCTTCAGGCTGCATTGCCCCCTGGCCTCAGGGGCGGTGCCATCCAAGATCAGAGGACCGAGCGGTCAGCGAGTCGCTTCCTAGCCCCTTCCTTGTCTTGGGCCATCTCTGTCCAGGGCATTGTAGTCACTGTGTCCATAGGTCTCCGTGGAGCCAGGGGTGAATTCTGCTTCCACAGCCCAGAGCTGTTGAGAGGATAAAATGTCATCTCATGATGACACCCTTAGCACAGAGCCGGGCTCGCCTCATTTTAACTCATTACTTTTCCCAACCATTGTGCCAGCCCCTTGTTTCACAAGGGATAATTTTCAAGTCTGTTTCTGTCAACAGACTGGATTTGAAATGCAAAGGCCTCCTCAGCTGTATCCCCAGAGCTTAGCACAGAGGTCAGAGCATTTGATGAGCATCTGATGAATTAATGGTCCCATTTGCCTGTGTGCAGTACTTCCCTGGTGCCAGGAGAAGAGGCAGGAGTATCCACAGTCTCCCTTGTGCAGTTGTTCAGGTTGTGCACTGCAAAAGTTGCCTGGCCCAGGAAACAAGGGGAGTCCAGATCGGCCTGTGCTCTTTCCGCCAAGCACCTCCAACAGAAAGAGGTGTTTTTCCTAATTTGCTCAAAGGGGCTGCATGAATCAGTGGTTCCTTAAACCTAGTTTTTATTCATTCATACAGTAGAGTCCATGCTCCTGCCTATGTCCTGCCTCCCTGCCCTCTTGAGCACCTCCCTTTTCATTAGTTCCTCTCTGCCTTCCAGGAAGCCAGCAGCTCCCCAAGGAAGCACCCTAGCTTGAGAGATGCTCTAGAAACTGGCAGGGACAGGACTTCCAAGAAAGTCTTTGGTAAGCCCGAGCCACTGATCTTCCCGATAAATGGGGGCAGACAACAGTGAGTGACTGGTCAGGCCCGGGAGAAACCAGTCGTGGGCGGCTGCAAAAATAATGACCCTGGGGCTCCAGGTGGAGTAGTAGGCAATTAGCACCAGAGTGCCCCATCCAGCCCTGAGCCCATTAAGCACAGGACGACTTTAACCAAATCCTACCTTAAAGAGCTCTATTTAGAGGCAGCTTAGTATAAATTGTTCTGTAAAGAGGAAAAAAGTCCCAGCGATCCAGGCAAGAGCGCAGTTCCTAGTGGGAGTTTCTAATAAGTGGGTTGGAGAGCCAGCGAGGGCCAGGGCCTTTGAAAAGCTCTGCAGGGAGAGCGGAGGAGGCGGTCAGTGTCAATTCAGCCTGTTCTGTTTCGCTCTGTTCCAGGGCCTCTGCCTTCCCGTGGTCTCTTTCATATTTGGAACCAGAAAGGCTACACGGTGAGCTGAGTTGCATCTCTGCCTGTGCGCAGGGAGGTCAGACCTGGCAATCCCTCGTCGCCGGAAGGGGGCCGTCCAGGGTCCAGGCCTGGATCAAGCATGAGTGTGAGACACTGGTCACTCCCCTTGGCCTTGGGTTCCTTTCCCTTTGCACCCTCCCCTCTTGGCAGCACCCGAGCAGCTCACCCCTGGCTGCGCCCAGAAATCACCAGGTGAGGTTTCCAAATGCTGATGCCCGGGCCCCACCCTGAAATTCTGGTCAGTTTGTGTGGCGTGGCGCCCCAGCCTGGCCACTGTGCTTCCATATGCAGTACCCAAGGCCCATCCCGCACCTGCTCTCTCTCATATGGGCCTGGGAGACCGGCAGGCGCACCTTCCTAAACCCCAGAGCAGCGGTTTTCAGAGTGGGCTCCCTGGACCAGCACTATCGGCCTCATTGGCAACGCTGTAGAAATTCATATTCTCAGGCCCAGCCCCAGAGCTCCGGAATCAGAAATTCTTTCTTTCTTCCTTTCCTCGTCCTTCCTTCCTTCCTTCCTTCCTTCCTTCCTTCCTTTTTGAGAGGGTGGAGGGTCCAAGAGAGATGAAGTTGAAGAATCCCAAGGAGGCTCCGTGCTGCCAAGGAAAAAGCAGATATGGGGCTCGAACCCACGAATCCATGAGATCACAACCTGACCCGAAATCAAGAGTCAGACACTTAACCAACGGAGCCACCAGGTGCCCCTGGAATCAGAAATTCTTGGTGGAGTCCAGCAATATGTGCTTTAACAAGCCCTCCAGGGGATTCTGATGTGCAGTCACATCAGACTTTTGATTTCGGCTCAGGTCATAATCTTGTGGTTCATGGGATCAAGCCTCAAGTTAGGGTCTGAGCTGACAGTGTGGAGCCTGCTTGGGATTCTCTCTCTCTCTCTCTCTCTCTCTCCCCAGCTCACATGTGCACTCTCGCTCTCTCTGTCTCTCAAAATAAATAAACTTTTAAAAAAGACTATAAAAAATATAAATTCTGGGGCACCTGGGTGGCTCAGTCTGTTGAGCGGCCGACTTCAGCTCAGTTCACCATCTCACGGTTCATGGGTTTGAACCCCGTGTGGGGCTCTGTGTTGACAGCTCAGAGCCTAGAGCCTCCTTCGGATTCTGTGTCTCCCTCTCTCTCTGCTCTTCTTCTGCTTGCGCTCTGTCTCTGTCTCTCTCAAAAGTAAATAAGCATGAAACAAATATGTATGTAAATCATGAAGCAGCCGGGAGGTTCTGTATTTCAGGTACGGCCCCAGGCATGGCCGCCGGCCCGCGGACCACCCTGAGCAGCTAGGTTGTATCTACGTTGAGTGAGTGCCTACTGTGTGCCAGGCACTGTGCTAAACCCTGCGCTCGTACATCTCATTTCATCCTCCCAGAAACACGAAGAGGTAGAAAGTATTATTATTTCCTAACGGTTTTGCTGAGGGCTAACTCACACTGCATAGACTCCATCCATGGGAAGCATACAAACACTCTCAGTATATTCGGAGTTGTGCACTCATCACCCCCATCAATCTGTCAATATCAAAACATTCTCATCCTTCTCAAAGAAGAGAATCTTAGCCATCTTAGCCATCACTCCCCCGGCCCCCAGCCCTAGGCAACCTATCTTCTGTGTAACCAGATTGGCCCCTTCTGGACATTTCACTTAAGAGGAATCATACAACACATGACCTTTTGTGCCTGGCTTCTCTCACTCAGCCTCAGGCCTTCAAGGTCCATCCACGATGTAGTTTGTGCTAGTGCTTCGTGCCTTTCTCTGGCTGAATGTGTGCCGTTGTTGGGTAGATTTTGGGCATCCATTCAACTGTTGATGGACACTTGGTGCTTTGCCTTTGGGGGAGATCATGACTCGTGCTGCTGCGGACCCTGATATACAGCGGTTCCATTTCACAGATGAAGACACTGAGGCTGGGCGGCCACGCCCCCTGGGCACGGCTGGCTCCAAGGTGCCTCCTTGCCACCCGCCTCAGAGGCCCGGGGGGTGGCAATGCTCACGGCGAGCGGGGGCACGTTTGTTTCTGGAGAAGGAGCCAGGGGCTTGGAGGCAGGGCTCCCGGATCAGAGTCTCGGCTTCACTCCTTCCGGGGAGAACGTGGGCAATTCGTTTAAGTCTGAGCCTCAGCCTCCCAGGAGACAGATGATAAGTCTGTTAGGGGCTGCGTACCGAGGAGGGGAGAGGACGGGGGAAAGCATTCTTGGTGGGGACCAGGCACCTGCCATGCTGGCCACGCTGGGGTTCCTAGATCAGGGGCCAGAGGCGCCAAGGGCACTGGCTGAAGCCTGTAATGTAGGACCCAGGGTGAGAGAGAGACAGAGAGAGAGAAACAGACAGAAAGAGACACAGAGAGATAGAGACAGACAGAGGAGAGTGAGAGAGACAGAGAGAGAAACAGACACAAAGAAAGAGAGACTGAGGCACAGAGAGAGACAGAGAGGCAGAGAGAGACAGAGGAGAGAGACAGAGACAGAGAGGCAGGGAGCAGGCTTGTGGGGAGGGCGGGGAGGGGCGGGCAGGCTGCCTGTGTCAANGTGGGGGCAGGGAGCCTGAGTCAAGGCAATGAAGCTTTTCACCTCCTCCCACAGCCATTTATCCAGCCCCGGGGGTAATTGCCATCATTTCAAGCCTGGGTAATGCCAGGCAGATTAGGAAGGGAAAGGCTCCCTCGGGCTGAGCAGGAACATTAGGCACAGTTATAAATGTCAGCCTCTGACAGGAGCCCAAGCTTGAGGGCACAGCCTCCTAGCTGCCCGCCAGTCCAACCCTTGCCCCCCATTTGGGGGCCAGGCCCCAGCAGATGCTGGGGCTACTGCACACCCCATACTTATCTTCCACTCCCTGTGGCCTTCCAGTCGCTTCTGCTCAGGGTTCAGACCCTGTTTCTGTTCCTAGTATGTGCCCTTGGCCAAGCATGTGCCTTAACCCGAGTCTCATCTGCAAAATGGACGCAACAGCAGCACAGGCTGCTCACAACCCGGTTTCTGTGAGCGTTTGCCGCCATCAGGACCTATTTTACCCTCACGGCACCGCTATGAGGGAGACAATTCAACTATCTCCGTGTGTCAGAGGAGGACACCGAGGTTCAGAGAGGCCCTTTGTGGGCCTCAGTTTCCCCATCTGCAGAGTGTGGATGCTGGGGAAGAAGAGGAGGCCTCTGAGGGCAGTGCCCGGCCCCACAGTCTCTGTCCCGAGGAAGGTGGGGATCCTGGGCGTCAGGCAGGGCAGTGAGAGGCCAAAGGAAGGCAGAGAGCAAGGCTGAAGGAAGGCATCCTCCAAAGTCAGCTGCTCTGCTTCTGGCTTGGTGCCGGCGCTGCTGGAAGCCGGGTGTGTGGGCCCCAGCTGGGGCGCCACCCAGGGTGACGGGGAGCAGAGAGGGAGGGGAGGCACATGGCAAGCAGGGAAGCCAGCCTGGAGGGGGCAGCTCCTGCCCCGCGCTGGGAGCCCAGGGGGTCGCCACACAGCCTCCCCAAGGTGGGGCGCCAGTTCAGGAGCTACAGCTCACTGTCGCAGGTGTCCCCAGAGCGCGTGTCAGGCCTGCTGATGGGCACAGCCGGTGCCAGGCCCGGCCAAGACTGTCACGTTTGAAAAGGGGAGAGACAGATGGAGAGGGAGAGGGACACAGGGACAGGGACAGATCTGCCCCAGAGGCGTTTTCCTCCCACCCCGAAGAGCCTGTGGGGTCCTTCCCTCAGGGCCTCTGCCCCCACCAGGGAGGTGAAGTCAGCCCCACCTGGGGCTCAAGGGCCGAAGAGTCCCGGGAACCCGGAGGGGGTCTTTCCTGTGGGTGTGAGGAAAGGCTTGGGACCCCAGGGAAGAAACCAGACACAGGTCACCCTCCCCTGCCTCTCCCAACATGGCATTAGGAGCATTTCAGACATGAAAAGCTGAAAGAACTTTGGGGAACAGCCATATCCCCACCAGCTACCTTTGTTGATGCTGTGCTGCCCTTGCTTTGTATGTTACTATTTTTAAAGTTTATTTATTTATTTATTTTGAGAGAGACAGAGCTAGCATGAGTGGGGAAGGGGCAGTGAGAGAGGCAGAGAGAGAATCCCAAGCGGGCTTCACGCTGTCAGCGCAGAGCCCCAAGCTTGCAGGGCCACAAATCCAGGAACCGTGAGATCATGACCTGAGCCAAAGTCAAGAGCGAGACGTGTAACCAACTGGGGCACCCAGGCGCCCCGTCCTCGCTTTATTACACATCAGTGCATCTTTCCATCCCTCCGTCCACCCATTGATGTATTTCAAAGCAAGTTGCAGACATCAAGATACTGCACCCTTGACACTTTATGTGCCGGTCATTAACTGGAGATCAAGATTTGTTAACAGTTCTTTTTAAAGGTGATATGTACATGCAACGTCATGGACGGATTTAAAATCTATTCTTAAACGGTAGCTAGCAAGCAGCAAGTCTTGACAAACGCACACACTTGTGCAGCCCAGTCTCTTTTAAGATGTAGAGCATTACAATAGCCAGGAAAGTTTTCTCTCGTTCCTTCATTCCCCACCCCCCNCACGTAGCATGTGTTTTTTGTGTTTGCGGGTAGGGGGTGGGGGGAGGGGCGTGCTTCTCTCGCTGAGCATATGTATTTTGAGATCCATGCATGCTGTTGCCTAGACTCACGGGTCAGTCTTTTTATTGCTAAAGAGTATGCCACGATGTAAAATATTCCATTTGCTTACCTACTCATCTGTTGTTCTTTGGAGATGTTCTCAGTTTGGGGCGATTCTGAATAAAACTACTGTGAACATTTGTGCACGAGCCTTTGTGTGGACATATGTTTGCATTTCTGTCGAGTAAATACTTAGGGGTAGAATTACTGGTCTTCTGTCTTTTATACAGTCAAATTAAGAAGAAGAAGAAGAAACGGGGGGGCGGCGGTGACTGGCTGGCTCAGTTGGTTGAGCGTCCGACTTTGGCTCGGGTCATGATCCCACAGCTCATGAGTTCAAGCCCTGCATCAGGATCTCTGCTGTCAAGGCAGAGCCCACTTTAGATTCTCTGTCTCCCTCTCTCTCTCTGCCCCTCCCCCACCAGCTCACGTGCTCTCTCTCTCTCTCTCTCTGTCTTTCTCAAAAACAAACATTAAAAAATAGAAAGAAAAAGAAAAGAAAGAGTGCCAGTAACCAAGTTGCAGAAACTGCTCAATCACCATCCGGTTGTCAAGGAAGCTGCCCCCCCCCCACCAACCCCCTGGGACAGTCGTCGGTGGGCCGTGGAGGAATGCTTGGCATCGAGAGAGACCTGCTTCAAATCCTGGCTCTGCCACTTGTAACCTGGGTCACCTTAGGCAAGTTTTGAACCTCTCTGAGCCTTAGTTCCTCCTCTGTAAACTGGATACAATGATAGCACTCACCGGGTAGTTGTTGGGGAGCCCTACATCCCCAAGAGAAGGGCTATAAAATGCCCAGCCCAGGACTCGGCCCCATTGTGGGTGATGGCCAGCACAAGGCCCTTCTCCCCACCTATGTAATTCGATTTATTCAATTTGCCTTTCAAGATCCAGTGTCTTCTCATTGAAGCCTTTCCTGAAAGCCTGCATAAAATGAAAAGTGCAAGCGCTCACAGACTACTTAGCACAAACCACTGACTCTACACACCATGCAAACAATAGGTCGTTTTCTGTTCTTGGTAACACAGTTTATCATCATGCCCATTTTATAGGCACAGAGAGATTCAGTGATTTGCCCAAAGTCACACAGCAAGGAAATGGTGAACCCACTCAGTGCAGCAATCTCTAGGGGTTCTAGATATTTCCGTATAAATGCCATCATACAGAATGTGACCTGTTGTGTCTGGCTTCCTCTATTCCACATAAGCTTTCTTCTCCTTCTCCTCCTTCTTCTTCAATGCTTTTTATTTATTTTGAGAGTATGAGAGAGCGCACGAGCAGGGGAGGGGCAGAGACAGAGAGAGCGAGAGAATCCCAAGCAGGCTCTGCACTGTCAGCAAGGAACCCAATGCAGGGATGGAAACCATGAACCATGAGATCGTGACCTGAGCCAAAATGAAGAGTCAAATGTTTAATCCATTGGGCCCCCCAGGCAGCCTTCCACATAATGCTTTCAAGGTTCATCCACGTGGCAACATGTATCTGTATTTCATTCTTTCTCGTGTTCAGGCAGTAGCCCATTGAATGGATAGACCCCATTTCGTCAATCTGGGCATTGATCAATGGGTATCTGGGCTGTTTCCACCTTTTGGCTCCTGTGCTTAGCGCTGCTAGGAACATCTGTGTCCAAGCTTCCCTCTGAACGCCTGTTTTGAATCCTGGGTATAGGCATGCCTGGGAGTGGAGTTGCTGGCCACGTGCTAATTCTGTGTTTACCTTCTTGAGGGGCTGCCGAGCTGCGAGCTGGTTTTGAACGCTGAAGATGTGGAGGAGGGTTTTGCAATGCTGCGGGCATGTTACTGAGTGGGACACAGCAAACAGCATCATGAAGCTTTTGCAATCATCTCCTCCCTGCCAAGTCCCTTCCCACGCCGGCCACCCTGCCGGAGCCACAGCTTGGGAAACTTAGCCTCCCTCTCCTTTCACCCCTGAGATCCAGGGTATATCTTCCGCCTCCCAGCAGGACAGCCCTCTGACCTTGTATGGGTCCCCTTCAGAGATGGGGTGAGGATGTCAGTGCCCCTTCTGGCTGAGCCCCACACACAGGCCAGGGTGTTTGGAAGTGGGTGAGGGGCGTCCTGGGTTCTCCAGGCAATGCCAAGGGTGTCAGCCTCCCCCCCCCCCAGGTCCACGCCCACCCTGCCCCCCTTCCACGGTCAGACCTGGGAATGCAGCCAAAGGCCGGCAGACTGTGCTCGGCAGAACCGGATGAAAGAAGGCTGAAGAGCCTGGAAGTTCGGTCATTGGACGCACAGGGAATGTTGACTGCACGTGAGTGTCCCACATGTCAGGGAGACAGTGTTGAACAAAACAGGTAAGTCCCCAGATCATCTTTGGGGCCTAGTGCAAAACGAAACTGCGCGGCCCCTTGCTCAAGGTGGGGGCAACTGAGGCCCTTGTAACTGTACACGGGTCACGGGCCCTTTCAGCAGTGCTGGCCCCTGCCCTGCAGAGTGTAGCCGCACTGCTACCCAGTGCAGGGGGATCAGGGGCCTGGGGGCCTGAGCTAGGACTGCCTGTGCAAATGGCAGCAAGAATGTGCTGCAAGAAGACTTAGAAGAATAGGTCCAGTTCCCACTTTGGGGGTGGGGGTGCATGGATAGAGGGCTCAAAAGCCGCCTGCAGATGTGCGGGGCGGAGACTTCTTGCAGAAGGTTCTTGGGAGGGGGTGGGAACTGGGCCTCGGGCAATTCTGGAGGGAGCCAGTTGTTTTCTTCTGGCAGAGCCAGGGTGCAAAGCCCTGCCCCTGAATGCACACGTGCGGGGAGGAGACCAGCAAGACTGGCCGGTCCTGCCAGTAAAATGAGGAACAGACGACATGAGCCCCTGGGGCTCCAACAGCAGCCCACCGACTTGGCTCACATGCTTCAAAACAGCTTTTCAGAGCTGACGTTCTGACCTGTCAGCGGCTTCTAAGCACACAAAGATAGATTCCTTGGGACCACATGGTTCTGTCTCTGGTTGTTTTTCTTTGTTACAAAATGCGGTGAAATACACATGACGTGAAATGTACCATTTCAACTTTCATAATGTGAACCATTCACTGGCATTCAGTACACCTACGATGTTGGGTAACCAGCACCCCTATCTAGGTCCCCGGCATCTTCACCACGCCAAAAGGGAATTCTGTACCCATTAGCAGCTTCCCCGTCTCCATCCCCCAGCCCCTGTCCCCCATGCATGTGCCTATTACGGACACTTTGTACAAATGGAGTCCTTCGGTAGCTGGCTGGCCTTCCAGGGAGCCCAGCTTCCATTCGTTGAGCAGCCATGACCGTTTCCACCACACTGTCTCGTTTTGTCCTCACCGCAACCCCATGGCAGGCACGTCTTACAAGGGGAGAGTGCTGGGCTTCGGAAAAGTGGCTCTCATAGACAGGTGCTGTCACTCAAGGCCAGGTCTTCCCCTCCGAGGCATTCCCCAGGACGCTGTCCCCTCTTCAGAGCTCAAGGAGGGTAAGAAGCTGGGCTGAGCCCACAAAGCCGTTTCGGCTTCTCTGTCTACAAAATGGGGCCAACCACCCTCCCTCATGCTCCTCAGGCCCTCACGGCATCCAAGGCTCTGATAGGTGTGAGGGTGCTCTGTGAGCCAAGGGGCATCTGTGCCATTGGGTGTCATCATCACGGAATACGAGGGCCCCCATTCCTGCTCAGATCAAGGCCCTGTCCACACTCAGTGGACAGATGAAGCCGTTATTCCCTCGGGGATGAGGAGCCCATCTAGAACATCCCCAGTGGAAGTGCAGCAACGGTACCAGCTTCTGCTGTGACTTGAACACCCATCTGAGGGGATGAGCCTAAGAAACACCACAGACATGGTTCCTGGAGAGGAGGGAGGGAACAGGGAGGGGACAGGGCTCCCTCACTCTGGGCCAGGACCTCCCCCACACAGACTTACTCGATTTTGTACAAGCTGCATGTAATATCTATTCCACAGTTGACTTTTAAAAATAAAGACCACACGGGGCCACCTGGGGGCTCAGTGGGCTAAGCATCTGACCTCGGCTCAGGTCATGATCTCACGGTTCGTGGGTTCGAGCCCCGCATTGGCCTCTTGTGTTGACAGCTCGGAGGCTGGAGCCTGCTTTGCATTCTGTGTCTTCCTCTCTCTCCGTCCCTCCCCCATTCATGTTCTGTCTCTGTCAAAAATAAAGAAACATTAAAAAAAAACAAAAACAGAAAAGACCACACAGAAACTTGGACACAAATGTTCATGGCAGCATCATTCACAATAAAAGAGCACAAAGATGGAAGGAACCCAAATGTCCATCAGCGTCTGAATGGGTACACAAAAGGGGGTCTATCCATACAATGGGATGTCCTTAAGAAGGAGGGAGCTTCTGTCGCGTGCCACCCGGCTGATGAAGCCTGAATTCATTATGCCCAGTGAAAGAAGTCGGCCATAGAAACCCACCTATGTGTATGATTTTGTTCACATGAAATGTGCGGCATCGGCATANTAAGACTGCCTAGTGATGGCTACACAAGCCTGTGAACAGCCTACACATGACTGAATGGTACACGTTAGGTGGGTGAATTGGATGGTGTGTGACTTATATCTTAATAGTGCTGTTTAAAGAGTAAATCGGGGCGCCTGGGTGGCTTAGTCGGTTAAGCGTCCGACTTTCGCTTAGGTCATGATCTCGCGGTTCGTGGGTTCGAGCCCCGCGTCGGGCTCTGTGCTGACTGCCAGCTCAGAGTCTGGAGCCTGTTTCAGAGTCTGTGACTCCCTCTCTCTCTGACCCTCCCTCCTAGAAATAAATAAAAATATTAAAAAATAAATAAATAAAGAGTAAATCAAAGACTTGCTAATGACCCTGCCCCCCCCTTTATTCGTGACAGTGGGTGGTTTGCAGAGTCCCCTTTCCTCCTGCAGTCTACCTTTCACTTATTTGCTCTGCACAGACCTTCTAGATGCCCGGCCCATGCTGGAAAGACCTCCACTAGACATCACGTCCTCGCCAGGGTCCTGCGCCCAGGCCACCCGCCACCCGCCACGCAGGGTGACCTCTCACAGGCCTGGATGGCCGTGTCCTTGTCCAGCGGCCTGGCTGGTTTGGAGAATGGCTTTCACTCTGAGGTGTGTGTTACAGACAATACAAGAAAAACCGTATCAGAGCTCAAAGGGGTCCAACACCCCCGTTTTACAGCTGGAAAAAGGCACGTGGTGCGGTACTGGGGGTAGCAGAGCTAGGCACATGGGGCCTGTTGACTCCAGCAGCAGACGGCCTCAGGGAGCTCCAGACCGCCTCTTACCCCACCCCCACCCCGCACCCCTTCTTCTCCCTTCCACCTCCGAGCANGCCACCCTCCTCATTTCCTTCACTCCTTTAAAGAATTACCTCTCCTCAGGGCCATTTGCATTTTACCAGGGAAATCAAAAGGATGCTCTAAGAGCAGAGTTTCAGAATCTGACCAGGGGGGTGTCCAGCACAGGCTGTGAGTTAGGTGCAAGCCCAGGAGGGGTTCCCTGGAGACACTTCTCCGAGGAGATACTCTTGTTTGGCCAGGAAGGTGGGGAGACGGTGCTAAAATCCTCCATCGGTCCGCCTCAAATACTAAACTCACTGACCAAAACTAACCTCCGCAAGGGATCTTTTGTTCCCAGAACTTATGGCAGCTGTAGGAGAGGAACACTGCCTGCTCCTCAGGGATCTTGGCCAAGTACCTTATGGCGGCCTGGACACAGAAACAGTTTCTAGCCCAAGGACGTGGCGGTGGGTGCAGGGGTGGCCGGCACAGGTGTCAAAGGCCCAGCAGGGCAAGGAGGGCAGTGGCTGAGTAGGACGTGGTTCCACTCAGGGACTGGATGAGAAGTGGTGTGAGAGGGTCTTGGGAGCCAGGGGCCTCGTTGTTGGAGGAGAGGGTTAGGAATACGGAAGGGGAGAAACCCAGATGAACCCTGAGATGCTGGCTTTGAGGGGTAGCACCACATGTCACCCCAAACCTGCCACTTCGGTGGAAGGATTATTTTGAGCCAAAGGCAATTGAGAAGAAGCAGATGCAAGCAAGCTCTCTGTCTGCCCCCTATTTGCTTAAAAGTAGTACATACGTTTGTAAAGGTGCCCTTCTCATCACCAGACACAACTCTAGATCCTTATCAGTACAGGGAAGGCACCAGAGGAATCTACATAATAAACCTTACCAATCAGGCCTTATCTTCTATTTGTTCACCCATGCTGCAATTCGCTGCCCTCAAAGTTCAAAGTCCTTGTCCTTTGTCTTGTCACTTCTCTGAAAATTTATTGTCCTTTGGCTCACATGCCATATGGGCCTGAGCTCCACCCCTTCTTGTTACTCATCACTGGATGCTCCCCGTGTATGCTGGATACACCTGCTACTAAACTCTCGATTTTCTCTTGTTACACTGTCTTTTGTCAGTCTAAGTTACAGGGTCCTGCTGGAAAACCTAGGAGGGTAAAGGGGGAAACACCCATTAAATCTCCTCTACACTTGGAAATGAAGGCCTCCATGAAAACTGAAGGTTATCAATATACATAGGTACATATAGGTACAATAAATATACACCTATTGTTAACCAAGAAACAAACAAAATGGAGCCACTTGTGCTAAGTCCTGTGATCAGTGAACCGAGACTCAATACCTAACTTAACTGTAGCTTCTGTCCCCACCACAAATTAACCTTTGGCCAGTCAAGCTGGAATTACTTATTATTTATGTGGTTCTATTCTGGGTTCTCTATTCCACTGATTACTGTTTCAAGCCACCATGTTTGGGGCCATTTGTTACACAGCAGATCATCGTGAGACCAATCGTCCTGACTTCGGCTTCCTGAGAGCACCTTCCAGGTCCGCTGCCTGAACCCAAGTCCGTGTCTCACCTCCGCCTCGGAGGAAACTCCAGCCCAAACAGGTTGTCACTGAGAACTTAGGGACCCCCAGATGTCCCACAGCTGAGGATTTGGCAACATGGCGGCATAGTCATTCCATCAAATCCAACACAACAGTGAACAGCAAGAACTACGACCACCTCAGGGGCACCTGGGTGGCTCAGTTGGTTAAGCAGCTGACTTCGGCTCAAGTCATGATCTCACAGCTCATGAGTTCGAGCCTCGTGTTGGGCTCTGTGCTGACAGCTAGCTCAGAGCCTGGAGCCTGCTTCGGATTCTGTGTCTTCCTCTCTCTCTGACCCTCCCTTGCTCATGCTGTCTCTCTCTTTCTCTCTCTCTCTCTCTTTCTCTCTCTCTCTCAGAAATAAAAAGAAGTTAAAAATTTTTAAAAATTAAAAAAAGAACTACGACCACCTCACGTGGAGAGGTCCCCCAAACCTAAAGTGAAATGGGAAAAAAGCAAGCTACAGAAGGATAAATCCAGGGGGGAGCTCTTTATAAGATGCAAATAAGCACACGACGCGATATGAGGTAATGCTTATGGACATGTGCACACGACACATGTGAGCATACGGGAATAACAAACACCACGGCCCCAGTAGTGGTCTCATCCAGGCCCAGGGGGAGCAGGGGTGGGGCTGAGAGGGCCATGGAGGGGCCCCCACTGAATTTAATTTCTTTATGAAAAATTGGAGCAAATATGAAGATAAGTCTTACTGATGAGCACGCAGGTGTTTGTCGTTATTTTATGTCCTTGGCTCTGATGCAACGTACAAAGGGCACCGTGCGTTCTGGTATCATTTGAGGCACCGGTTCGGGGCCTTCCAGAGAGAGGCCAGACTCGTTCCCGCCCTCGCGTTCAGAACCACAAGACTGCTCGCATCTGAAAACGTCCTGTTTTGCTTTAGCCAGAGTGAGTGGGTTTCTGGTACTGGCTCCGCTCAGAGCGTACCCAGGAGGAGCCTGACTCACTTTCCCCAGAAATGCCCCTTAGGTCTTTGACCAGGTCACAGGAAGCAGGACAAGAGGCTTCCACGCACACATGCAACGGCTCTGCCCAGAGTCTACTGCCTCCCACTCAACACTTTTAGCTATTTTTGCAGCCCTCCAAAGCCATCAGCCACAATAGCTCCCCGAAGTAGGTCACAATGATTATCCCCCTTTGAGGGGTAATAGCAATAATAATAACAATAATTGTGCTGCCGCAGGTCGGCAGTTAGTGTTCTGCTGTTCTCCGAACTGCTTGGACACTTGACAGGCCCATGTTGGTATGAAGCTGCTCAGAGAGGCCAGGGGTTGGCGTTCCACTTAGTAATTTTCTAGAAGGATCAGAGCATGAGTGAGTCCTCCAAGCTGCCCCAAGGCCACACTGTGGGGGGGACACAGAGGAGGAACACGGTGTGCCTCAGAGATGGCGGCCTCCCTTACACCCCACCCTCTCACCCCCTCCACCCGATAGAGAGGGAAGTGGGCTTCAAGTAGGGGGCAAGTTGTGCGCAACCATGTCGGCCTAGGCTGGGGTATCAAAACCACTTGGCTACTTGGCTACTCCCTTCCCACAGGGAGTGTCTCCCCTGTCACTCCACATGCTTCTGGGGGGCTCCGGGCACAGCTCACCTGACACAGAGGCGAGCCGCGCATTGAGATGGGAACATAAAATATATTTCCCAAAAAGCACATTAGGAATTCAAGATCCAGGCTGCAACAAGAAGCAGAAAATCACCTGCGTGTCACAGTGGACCGCAAGATAAATTCAAGTCAGCAAGATAATGCTGCCTTTCAGAAAAACAAGAGGCAGAGCTCCAGTTGGGACCATAACGTTTGGGGACAAACAAAGCTATTCTCATATTCAGGAGAGGTGGGCTCATCAGGGAGATGGATGAAAACGCCTGAGCACTTGAAGGGGATCTAGAGGAATTGTTTAGAGGTCAAAGGCTTGTGACCAGGAGCGGAGAAAACCAGAGCCTCTGCCCAGCCTGGACCTACACTGAGAGCAAGCACCTCCTTGCCCACCCCGATCTGGCCCCGACTTCCGTCACCTCACTTGAAACATCTTACAACTTTACTGGTCAATTATACCTCAGTAGGGCTGGGGAGAGAATTAGAATCAGACCTGCGCATGTCTGGCCGGCAGCCTCCGGGGGCCGACACCATGTCTTAGCTACTACCATTTACTTTGGGGGGCGGACGGGAAAACGGAGATCCAGAAAGATACACAGGCCTGCCTACGGGTCACACGGCTGGTTAGGGGACTCAGTGGCACTTGAGCCCAATGTGGTCTGAGGCTAGAGCCTGTGTCCCTCACCACTGCTGTCCCCTGCCCTCCCGACCCACCCTTTCCACCCTGCCCACACTCTCCCTGGGCACCTGACTCTGTTCTAAACTCTGGATCCTAAAGCTAATGTGGCCTAAGTGGTTTCCCTGCTCACACCCCCGCCGTGTCCCTGCAGTGTGCTCCCCGTGCCAGGAGAGGGGAGGGTCCCTGCACAAAGGCCTCATACCGGCCACACAGGCTAAGGTGCCCTGGCCCCTGTTTCCTTTCTTGCTGCTCACACTGCCCTGGCCAATGTACTCATGGTCCTGCCTCAGGGCTTCTGCAATGGCTGTTCCCTACTCTGCCATGCTTTTCCACCTGACATCCACAGAACTTGGCCCTCCCCTCTTGAGGGAGGGGAGGCGGCTGGCCTGGGGGCTGCATCAGGAGCCTGGTGATGAGGCCGTGCCCTGTTCTCCTCTCCCACCACATGTCTACGGTCAGGGCATCCCCCTCAAGGGCCCTCAGCCCCTGCAAGTCCACCCAGATAAGCTCCTCCCAGGGGACTGTGAAGCCTTGGCGCTGGAGGTGGGCATGAAGCTCTTTGCCTTTCCCACGACATCGGGCCAGAGGAGCTTCGGGCCTGTTTTCCCCAAGTTTCTCTTGCCTCCCTGGGCTCCTGACTCACCCCCAGGTTTCCACTCCTTCCCCAGGACCCAGAGTTGCTGAGCTCCTGGCCTCGGCCTGTCACATGCTCGAGTGGCTTTCAGAGGCTCACAGTTTCCAGAATGCAGCGTCCAAAGGTGGCCTCCCAGCTTGGCCTTGTGTGATTTCATGCCCGTGGGGCCTGTGTCACTGTCACATGTAATCACAGACACCCTCCGCCCAGGTGTGAGGGGAAGGAAAGAGCAGGCCCCTTGTGCTCGTGTGTTCTGCGCACCCGTGTGAGCCTGTGGGCGTGTGTGTGAGGTGCAGGTGGACCGTGTTTACACGGGAGACTCCTCTCCGTGACAGGGCACACGTGTGTGTACTGAGCGTGGTGGGGAGGCCGTGGGGGCCCACCCTGGGTAAACAGCACCTCAGAGGAGCAGGGTTGGAGTGGGGAGGGCCCTGCGCAGCATCTGGGCTCTAAGTCCTGAGTCTGGAGGGGAGACAGGAGCTCTCAGGAGCCGGTGGAAGGTGTTATACTCCAGGAAAGCTGGAACACGGAGGGCTAGACCTCTTGAGGGGTGGGGGGGGAGGAGGGTAAGGCCAGAAGCCACGACATGATGTGTAGGGCCCGTGCAGGCATGGGGGTGACCGTGACCATAGGTGATGTTCATAACTTTTGGGGCCTAGGCCAAAGGGGTGAATATCCACAGGGGGGCAGGAAGGTCACAAGTGAATGCAGAAGACGGGCAGACTGCCTTGTCCCCAGGGAGTGAGTGAGGGGCACACCCCGCCAGTGCCAGAGGCGCCGTGAGCCCACAAGACGCCCTCCAAAGTGTGAAGTGGAAAATGGATCCCCTGAAGGTAGATGTCATCCCAGGGGTGCAGGGCTTGGATGACGGCGTGGGCTAGATTTCAGCCACCACTGCCCCCTTGGAAGGATGCCTTGGGCAGGACACAACCTGCACAACTGTACATGGCAGTGCTCATGGAGACACACAGACCAAGATCAGCTGTGGTGTGAATGTGGGAGTTGCGGGGACTTGGGGGCAGGAAGGGGCTGGGGCATCTTGGAAAGGCCCAGAGACGTGCACCTGGTTCATCACAGTGGTCACATGTGCCTGGTCAACAGACACCCCTGCACCCAGGGTTGGGGCCCACACACTCATACCCATGGGGCCACCACAGCTCAGAAGCCTGTGGTCTTCACCCTGAGCTAGGACTGGACACTGTGTTGGAGACGGAAGACAGAAGAGAGAGCCCCGCCTTCTACTTACAGAGGAAATGTGCAACCACACAGAACAGGTGTGGGGACGGTCCCCTTCCTCCCAAAGTCCATCAGAGTCACCCTATGACCCGGCAACCACACCCCTCAGCGTCCACCTGAAGGAACTGAAAACAAGTGTTCCAACAAAACCTTGCACACGCGCTCGTGGCACATCACTCACAACTGTCAGAAGACGGAAGCCACCCAAATGTCCGTTGACGGAGGCATGGGTGACCCGAATGCAGCGAGTCCCTGCAATGGAACGTCAGTCTTCCGTAAAAAGGATGAACTTCGAACACATTATGCCGAGTGAAAGACAAGAACAAAGTCACAGAAGAACAAATACTGTTGATGCTGTTTCCACAAGATGTTCATGAGAGGGGAGTCCGTACAGCGTGGCTGGCGTGCAACGTTGTGAGCGCGTGAAATGCCCCTGGGCTGTGTGCGTGTTAAAATGGCTAATTTTATGGTGTGAATCTCAGTTGAAAAAGCGATCCAGAAAGCAAATGAGCAATGACCACAGCAGTCTACAGAGCTACTTACAGACCAGGGCAGGGGCGGGGCTTTCACTATTCGCCATCGGCCGGTGAGAGCACTGGCCAAGCACATCCTTCCCTGCTGGCTTGTGGGGAGCCCTGGAGGGGGTCCTGGAGGAAGAGGAAGAGCCTTGGTTTGGGCTATGAATTTCTCTCTTTCTTTCCTTTCTTTCTTTCTTTCTTTCTTTCACATGAGCAGGGGAGGGGCAGTGAGAGGGAGACAGAGGATCTGAAGCAGGCTCTGCGCTGACAGCAAAGAGCCTGTCGTGGGACTGAAGCCCATGAACCACGAGACCACGACCTCAGCTAAAGTCAGAGGCTCAACCGACTGAGGCACCCGGGTGCCCCTGGGCTGTGAATTTCTGATGTATTCCAGCATTTTCTCCCTGCTGAGCACCAGCCCTGGGTAAGGCTGCGAGTGTCAGCCACCACAGGCCCCTGGGGGTCCCTGGGCAGGAGGAGGGCTGAGGGGCGCCAGGGCTCTGTAGGCCAAAGCAGCAACCAAGTTGGATGGACAGATGCCAGTTGCCGCCAGGGGTGGGACTTAGCTCTTCCGCCTGCTGGCTGCGTGCACTGGTGTTACAAGCTTCCCGAGCGTCCATCTCCCGAGCAGCCAAAGGGGGCCGACGACTCCAACCCGGCAAGAGGCTGAAATAAGAAACCCGCGAAGAAGAGCCTGGGTCCCAGGAGACAGGCTGCAGAGGGCAAGCGTGTAGCCTTTGATTATTTATCAGAAGCAGCCGGAAGAGCAGCTCCAGTGCCCAGAATAGCAACGGGCCATCCAAACAGAGGTTTTAAAAATATGCCTGGGGGAAAAAAAATCAGCTTCCTTGTGTCCACACTCCACCTCAGGTGTATTCAAGGGGACAGAACGGCAGCCTGGTCCAGGGAGGCCTGGAGGATGTTTGCAGGTGGCTGGTCCCCGCCCGCAGCCCCCGAGCCCCCGGCTCCCACCGCCCTGAGCGCCTCTCTGCCCGCCCCCTCGCTCCCTCGGCTGTGCCCAAGCAGCACCCCCTTCCTCTGCACTCTGAGGGCAATTTGGCAGCTGCTGCCTTTCAATTAACACTGCAGATTCGAAATAGGGGCTTAGGGGAAAGAGGCGGGGGGGGGGAGGGGAAAAACAANTCCCTGCCCTGCACCCCCCCGCCCCCGCCCCAGGAGGCTGGCTGGCACAGACCCCCTGCGCTCTGGCTGCCCGTGGGGTGGGACCAGGGGAGGGAGTGAGTGTGGGCTGCACAGAGTTCGGGGCGCTTGTCCACCGCCCCCCTGCCAGGCCGAGGGCTGCCGGGCGCTGCGTTCTCTGCCGAAGATGGCTGCTCTTCTGCCTGCTCCCTCCTCTTGCCCTTCAGGCCTAGGGGTGGTAGCAGCCCCCACTTGTGCTGGCCCCGGGGCACATAGGTTTCCTCCAACGGCGCTTCCCCGTTCGGCCCTATGCAACTGTCCTCAGTCACCTGCTGCAAGTGTGCGCTTGCTGTTTCCTGCCAGGACACCCTGACTGCTGCCCAAATGCTGCCGAAGGAGGGTGGCTTCCTCGGGCCTCGCTGCCAGGGCCAGTGAGCCAGTCACCAGGATGCCTTTCAGGAAGCTGCCCAGTGACTAACCGATCCAGCAACACGGGCCAGGGCTGTGGTCCGTCAAGGACTTCAGGGTGTCTAACGCGTTATGTATTTGGGCTTCATTTTCCCCAACTACCTGAGACATGGGCACCGTCCTTCCCATTTCCTAGATGAAGAGACTGAGGGTCTGAGAGGCTGTAGAACTTGCCCAAAGTCTGGCAGGTCAGCAGGTCAGAGCTGGGCTTGGAGCCACATCTTCACCTCCTAACCCCAAACACCTCTGCCCCTGAGGAAATCCAGAGTTGCGGCGATGAGGTGGAGGTGGTGCTGTCGGCGTCACCCAAGCCCCGTCAGGCACGTCCACGGCAGCGTGGAGCATTGTGTCACTTACCTCTTTGGGCCTCAGTTCCCCAGCCAGAACTCGGGGCGTGCAGAGCCCCTTAGGGGTTGTCATGAGGGTAAAATGGAGGCAACCGCCGCAGAGTTGAGTGTCCAGGGTGCAGTAAGCATTCAGGGAAGCACTGTCTCCTTCCACCTACCCACCTTCCTCCCACCTCCTGCTGGTTTTGAGGATCCATGAGACTGTGGACAGGAAAGGGCTCAGGACTCAGTTGGCAGCATCCGGGAAATGGGAAGCATTGTAACAACTCTGTCCAAGTCACCAACTCCAAGATGGCAGGAAATTAAGATTCTACCCTGAAAGGCCTGCGTGTGGGCTGGGTGACCCCTCTCACCCGCACGGTGAGGACAGCAAGATGCAGCAGAACTGGGGTGCTTGTTGGGTTCTGTACATTCTCCAGAACGCGCAGGGAGGGGCGCATTAGGAACCAGGCATTCTGGGCTTGGGAAAGACCATACAGGGGAAGAGGGAGCCAAGTCGACCTCAAAGGTGGCCCCCAGAAACACTACTGGGCTTCCATAGACACTAGATGTTTCTGTCTGGCCCCCCGTGACCTACTTTCGTTTCTCCAGAGAGGCGGTCCACAAAGTACAAACTGCTTTCAACGAGTGTCGGTTCTGACAAGTCAGCCAGAAGCAAGACGAGCGAGGCGGGCCATCCCCGCGTGGGTCTCCTCCGGGTGTTGCGGGGGGAGCGGAGAACATGCACGGTGGGCAGAACCCACTTCCCTGTGACCTTGGGCAACCCTGTGCCCTCTCTGGGCTACTTCCTATCCCATCCAGGGGAGCAATTAGATGGAGTCGATGCTTTGTACCCCCATCCCCTTAGAAGTGTCCCTTCAAGCAGAACATACGCAGAACCTTTTAAGACCAAGCAAAGCAGAGAGGCCTGTTGGAGGCAGAGATGGGGTGTGTGGAGCTGTGGCCTCCTCCCTGGGACACTGGGGCTCCCTGGAGCACAGGCAAGCCCTGGCAGCGGTGAGCTTCCTGAGCCCCTCCCCGGCCTGGCCTGCTGCCCTCTGGGTGATGTAACTCCAGACGGTGTCGAGGGAGGTGTGAGGTGTAGCCAGCTCTGCGCTAACCCCACCCCACGTTTGTCTGGCGACCTTTGGCGCCCGCAGGGACATGCTGTGCTGAGGCAAGGCCGGAGCGAGGATTACAGGGCTCATGTTATTGCCAAACACATCTTGGGAGAATGGAGAGGAAAAGCAAAACAAACAGACACGTATTCACTCCCCACTGCACTGATGTAGAAGCCTTTCCTGAAATAGCCGGGTCATGGGTTCCGGTGGGAAGTCCCCAAGGTGCAAGCGGGACACACTTACCTGTCGCCCCAGGAGAAAATGCCCTCCCTGCCTGTCACCGCCACCCTAGGTCTCCGCGGGCACCTCAGGAAATAACTAACTTGGCAGCGGATCTTCCGCTCCCCTGGGAATCGGGAGGGCCTTGTGGGCAGAGGAAAGTGTAAGGAAGTGACCCAGTCTGGACACTCGGTCACGATAAAAGCATGAAGGACCTTGGAAATCAGCTACACCCCACACTCCCTGCCTGGCTGTGGGCAAGGGCCCTTTAACCTGCCAAGACTGGATTTCTTCATCTGTAAAACGGACACCTTATCCAACTCCCAGGTTTCCAAAGAGGACTGAATCGTTGGTACCGTTAATCTCCAGGCATGGTGTCTATACCCGGAGGGACACCCGAACATCCCCTTTCCCCTCCTGTGGGCAATATCACAAGCAGGGGACTCTGTGAGCCTTGGTTTCCTCATCTGCAAGTGGAGATGCATGCCCTGAGGCCACCAAGGCCCCCCAAAAGCTAACAAGACCCCTCTGTGACCTTGTCAGAGTTTCTGGGACAGGGGTAGCCCTCATTCACTAAATGCAGCACAGCACGTAGAGGAGCTGAGAAGGGGCTTTGGGCCTCCAGTCTGGCCGGGAGGCACCCAGTGGTCAAAGACGTGCCCACAGTCAGAACTGGAGCTAGAATTCGGGTCTCCTGTTTTCTGGCTCCTTCCCACGTGTCGCCTTGGATCCACATCTCCTAGCTCCTCATTTGCACCCATCCATCACTTTCTAGAGAATTGTCCAGAATGTAACAAGAACCCCCAGTTCTGCTGCCCCTCCTGTCCTCACCACGCCGGGTAAAGGGCCAACCCAGCCGCACCCGTGTTCATCCACACATTCAGCGAATGTTAGTTGACACGGAGATATGCTGCATAAATGAACAGCAGAGCTCCCTGGGGACTTGAACACATGGGAGCCCCACATGAGAGGCAGTGGGGGGGTGGTTGCCACCCCTTGCCCTGTGTCCTTCAGCCTAGCTGAGAGCACCCGCCGCTCCAGTGCCCGGCAGTGGCCAGCTGCCTGCATGTGGGGCTTGCGCCCTCCAAAATGGCCACACAATACTTCCCCTTGACCCACCCTCCTCTCGATGAGTCAACACTCACTCCGCAAAGAGGCGGGCTCTGTTCCTCCCTTGAATCTGGGTGCACTGGGACCTGGGCAGGAGTGATGCCAGGTGGCTCCTGAGGCTAGGTCACGAGGGAGCTCTGCCTGGCTCTCCCGGGACACTCACTGTTGGCACCCGGCTGCGCTCCGTGAGGAGCGGCCACAGGAGGTGTTGTGGCTGACGGCCTCACTTGACGTCTCAGCTAACAGCTGGCTCCAGCCACCAGACATGTTAGTAAGGAAGCCTTCCAGATGCACCCAGCCCCGCCTCCAGCCGACCGTAACCACAAGGGAGACCCTGAGTGAGAGCTGCCCAGCGGAGCCCAGACAACCTCTAGAGTTATAAGGGATTATAACAAAATGACTCTTGTCATTTCATGCACTACATTGGGGATAGTTTGTTGGCAGCAATAGAGAGCCAGAACCCTGAGTCAAGGGCTTGGGTCTCTCTTCTTTATTTTAGCAACCTCTCCCTGACCCCCACCCCCAGTGGGCACAATTCTGAAAAATCAGGACAGTTAATGCCCCTGGGGGCAACTCTCACCATTAGGCATTAGGAGTTGGTGAACCAATGGCCCAGCTTCCCTGCTGCACTGAGACACAGCTCTCCGAGTATCAGTGGCAGGAGCGCACCCCAGTAGCTCACAGCTGCTGCCCACTCGTGAACACAGCTCTTATTGGCTTATCCAGCTTCCCGTTCCCTTCCTGGGATCAGCTTTCTTTCAGATAAGCTCTTTGCACCCAGGGCCTTGTTATAGGCTCTGCCTTCGGCGAAACCTGAACCAAGATATGGTAAAGGAAGTCCCATAAATATTGGAGGAAGATGTGTAATTTAGTGCGAGGTATTGGGAAAAATGGCTTTCTTTATGGGCAAAAGTTATTGAGTACTAGTTAGCGGGGTAAAATAATGAATAAGACAGTTTCTATCCTCGAGCTACACATAGTCTAATGGAGTTTTTTTTCTAAAGCAGAAAATGCCTCCTCTTGACCTTATTATCTGTGGCTGCTCACGTGTGCACGCGTGTACACACATACACATGCACACATAGTAAGCATACTCATAAAACCAGAGACTGTGGAAGTATATAAATCTAGTATAACACATCTTTCGTGAGGAGATTGAATTAGTAATCAAAAATCTCCCAACAACGACAAAGAGGTCCTGGACCAGATGGCTTTACTGGTGAATTCTACCAAATACTCAAAGAATATCGATCCTTCTCAAACTCTTCCAAAAAATGGTAGAGGGAGAAGATCTCCTTCCTTATTCTAAGAGGTCAGTATTACTCAGAGAGCAAAGCCAGGCAAAGGCAGTACAAGAAAAGAGAGCTACAGACCAATACCCCCCGTGAACATTGACGCAAAACTCCTGGCAAACCAAATTCACCACCATATTGAAAGGATCGTACACCATGACTACGTGAGGTTTATTTCCAGAATGCAAGGACAGTTCAACACGTGAAAAGGAATCAATGTAATACAGCACCTGGTAGAATGAAGTGGGGGCAGAAATCACAAGCTCATTGCAATTGATGCCAAAAAAGCACTGACAAAATTCAATGCCAACGGACAGATTTCTGGATTTCTGGCCGGTGAGGCCCAAATGGACAGGTGCTAATGATTTTTGGGAAAGGTTTTCCTTATCGAAAGAGGTGCTTCTGTTTCCTTCTTCTTCATCTTCCTTCCTGGATGGGCATGTGAGGCTCGAGGTAGTGTAGGCAGCTTGTTTGCAAGTTGTCTGACCTTGGTGGGTAATCAGCGTGGGAGGCTGAACCATGCTCCCTCTTCCTGAAAGATGTCCACATCCTAATCCCTGGAACCTGGGAATATGTTGCCTTACATGGGGACTTTGTGGGTGGGATTAAGTTAAGGTCCTTATAAGTTATAAGGTCCTTACAAGATGGAGACAGAAAGGTCAGAAAGAGAGAGAGATGGGGTGAGGATGGAAGCAGTACTGAGAGAGACTGGGAGGTGCACCACTGCTGGCCCTGAAGACGGAGGAAGGGGCCCTGAGCCAGGGAGCGCAGGCAGCCTCCGGAAGCTGGGAAGGGCAGGAACCGGGTTCCACGTAGAGCCTCCAGAAGCAATGTAAACTCGCCTGCTCGTGCTGGGCTCTGACCTTCAGAATGTAAGAGAATCGGCACTTGTTGTCTTAAACCACCGTGGGGTGCTCTGTTACAGAGATTAATGTGAGCATTAAACACCTGTTCCCACCCTCAGCCACGGATCCTTTACCTGTTGCAGGATCGATCACCTCCACACCACAGCGTGGGCTAGGCCAGCCCGGGGGTGTTCTCTGCCCTAACAATCCCCTCTCCAGGTGCAGGCCTCAGAGCTCAGGCTGTGCGCCATGACCCTGCCCCTGGTCCCCACTGATTGGGCCATGAAAGAACTCCGGCCTGGGATGGGCAGCCAGATCGTGTCACTGGGGAATGTGGAGCTGGGCCCAGCGGTGCCACTGGGGCATCATCTCTGGCTCCATCCCCCTGGGTGCCATGCTCGGCATGTGGGGAGAGGGATGCTGGAGGCGGACAGAGGGAGGCAGAGAGACGAGGGGCCTCATGAGACGAGAGAGACCCGGCAGGACACGGGAAGCCACAGACTGGGAAGTAATGGAGCAGCGCGGGGAAGAAACAAAGCCACGCAAGGAGACGGGCCCTGGGACCCACAGGACGGCCAAGAGGGAGACGCTGAGAGACACACAGACGCCAGAGAAGCAGAAAAGCAAGGAGAGACAAGGAGAGACCCAGAGAGAGACAGGAAAAGACACACACACAGACAGAGAGACACGGAGAACCAGGAGAGGTAGGAGTGAAGGAGACACACAGAGAACCAGAGACCTAGAGATGCAGAGAGAGAGAGAGAGAGAGAAAGACACTTGGAAGTGTGGGTACACACACACACACACACACACACACACACACAGTGGTTGTCCTGGCTTCAGGGACTTGGTTCTGGGCTCCGGTGAGGCACAGCTACCTCCACACCTTCAGCTTTGAATGACATCCCCATTTGCCTCAAGTGGTCTGGGGTGGCCTTCTGTATCTTGCAACCGAAGCAAGTCAGATGAATCCCTCTTCCAACACTCACGGTGGCTCCCCATGGCCGGCTTTGAGCCTGGCCTCCTTTGCCCACACCTCCCTCCTGCCCAAGCATCTGGGCTATTTTGTTTTCATTACAATATTTGAATTTGTTAAAAGAAATTTTTTTTTTATTTAGAAAGAGAGACAAAGACAGTGAGAAAGAGAGAGGGAGAGAGAGAGAATCGCAAGCAGGCTCCACGCTGTCAGCACAGAGCCCGATGTGGAGCTCAAACTCATAATCTGTGAGTTCATGACCTGAGCTGAAACCGAGTTGGACGCTCAAGCAACCGAGCCACCCAGGTGCCCCACGATATTTACATTTTTGAAATACTTTTAGATTTACAGAAGAGTTCCAAAGATAGTAGAGTTTCCATATGCCTTTCTTCCAGTTTTGCTTAAATGTACAGTTCTCAAAACTAAGAAATCAACATTGTTAAAATACTAGTAACCAAACTACAGTTGTTATTTAGATTTCATCAGCTTTTCCTCTAATGCAAGAGTCAGCAAACGCTTTCTGTAAAGAGCGGATAGTTGTTTACAGCTTTGTGAGCCATGTGATCTTTGTTGCAATCACTCAGCTCTGCGGGTGTAGCACTGAAGAGACCACAGACGTGTGGAGATGAATGGGCTTGGCTGTGTGCCAATAAATCTTTATTTATAAAAGCAAGCAGAGGGCCACATCTGGCCCACAGACTGTGGTTTGCTGACCCTACACCATGTTCTTTCTCTGTTCCAGATCTCACGTTGCCTTAAGCTGCCTCGTCTCCTCAACCTCTTTCCATCTGTAGCAGTTCCTCGGTCTGTCCCTGTCTTTCATGACCTTGACATTTTTGAAGATTATTGGTCAGATATTTGGTAAAACGTTGCTCATGTTGGGTTTGTCTACTGTTTTCTCATGATTAGACAGAGGCTACACGTTATTGGAAAAAGTGCCACAGCCTTGATGATGTGCCCTTCTTGGTGCCTCACTATACAAGGTATGTGATATCAGGGTGTCCCCTTGCTGAAGACGTTAACCTTGACCACTTGGTTAACGTGGTGTCTGGCCAGGTCTCTCCCACTGTAAAGCTAGTATTTCTTCCTTTGTAATTAATCAATATTTGGGAGGGATGTGCTTTACCACTGGGCCAGTCTTGTTTCTCCTTAAACAGCCCCCCACTAATATTAGCACCCGTGAGTGGATCGCCTCTGTGACGGTTAACTCTGCAGTGTTCTCATGGTGGCTCACCATGTTTATTAAGTAGAACTATTCTGAAAGGAAAAACTGCTCCTTCTTCCCCATTTATTTATGCAATCATCCATTTATATCAGTATGGACTCACAGTTATCTAATTCGATGAGTTAAAATCCAATGCTACTGCTTCTCTTGATCTGTTGCCCAAATCTCAGAGCCAGTGTGGTTAAGGATCGTCTTCTGGTGCCTGTGTACATGAAAATCAACCAATCACGCCTGTGTTGATTCATTCATTCATTCAACAAGCATTTACTGCGCATGTGCTGCCTGCCGGCCCGGTTGGAGGTATAGCTGTGGACGTAACAGACAGAAATTGCTGCCTGTTCCAGGAAGAGACAAACAAAAAATAAAGTGTGTGTGGCGTTGAGGGTGAGGCGCTATTCCAGACTGGTGATGATGAGGGTCCGGAGTTTTTTAAATCAAAACAGCATTCACCAAGCTAAGACTGTCTCCCACATACAAGGTTTCTCTGGAGGCCAACGGCTCCATCTCCATCTATTTGTCGAGGCGACATCAGAAGCCAGCTGACCCTTATTCTTCATTTAAAGCACAATAACCCTTCATGTGGTGTGGAATGACCCAGTAACACGTTTTTATCTTCCCTTTCAATCCCTTTCAAAGCAAGCAGTATTATTAGAATCCTGGCCTGTCAAAACAAGAGCAGGGGTCTTCCCAGGCACCAAGCTCAGCGATTTTCAAACTGAGGTACTAGGAAGCCCCTGGTCCTGGGGAGAGGAAGGCAGGGACCAGAGAGAGCAGAATGGCTGCTGAGCCTTACTTCTTTACCAGAGCAGTTCACTCTCCTCTGCTTTACAAACTGGGCTTCCAATCAGCATCTCATTTGAGGAAAGGGGTTGGATGCTCATAGCCAAAGTGGGGCAATCTCTCATTTGTCTTTCGTGAAACACGGTAGCACCGTGGTTAAGAATCTGAGACATGGAGGGTGGCTGGGTGGCTCAGTTGGTTAAGCATCCGACTTCAGCTCAGGTCATGATCTCATGGTTCGTGGGTTCGAGCCCTGCATCGGGCTCTGTGCTGACAGACAGCTCAGAGCCTGGAGCCTGCTTCAGATTCTGTGTCTCCCTCTCTCTCTGACCCTCCCCTGCTCATGCTCTCTCTCTCTCTCTCTCTCTCTCTCTCTCAGAAATAAGTAAAACATTTTAAAAAATAAAATAAAAAAAAAGAATCTGAGACCTGGGGTCAGGCCATCGGCGTTGAATCTTGGCTCTGCGACTTGGAACTTCCGTGACTTTCTGGCTTTCGCCTGAAAGCCTCATTTGTAAAATGGGGGCAGCAGTAACTCTTACTTCAGTAGGGCTTTTGTGAGGACCAGGGAGCATGATCAGCAGTAAAGCTCTTAGCAGGCACTAAATTACTCCTATTTTAAATTTCTAAATTAAAAAAAAGTGGCCAAGGGACCCATGTTCCAAAAACATTCAGAGCCATACTATCAATATAAAATTTTTAAAAAATCCAAAAACTATCTAGAAAATTGCCAGCCCTATTCCCAAGAGTAACTACAATTAAAACAGCTTAGTATGTATTCTTCCAGATTGTTCTCCATGCATTTGCAAACTTATGATATTTACGTTTAGAAATACTTCCCACAAATGTGGAATTTCACGTACACCCTGCTCTGCAACTTGGTCACACGTCGTGGGCAAGTTTCTCCACCAGGACCCAGGACCTGAGAAGTCTTCCCAATGGTGGGCTAGTGTCCCGTCTCAGGAATGTCCTGGCATTAAAAAAAATTTTTTTTAAGTATATTTATTTATTTTGAGAGATAGGGTATGCGAGCAGGGGAGGGGCAGAGAGAGGGAGCGAGAGAATCCCAAGCAGGCTCTGCACTGTCAGTGAAGAGCCAAGTGCAGGGCTCTATCGCACGAACCATGAGATCAGGACCTGAGTCGAAATCAAGAGTTGACTGAGCCCCCCAGGCGCCCCATTTAACATTTTATAGATACTGTCCAACTACCCTCCCAAAAGATTACACCACTTTATACTTGCATCAGTAAACACTTCCACCGCTCTGATTCCTGCCCTCTGACCCGTGAAAAACGTTTTCGTTTCTCTGATTGCAACACTGCGATATTCACATGTTTCTTGGCCACTGGTAGTAGTTTCTTCTGTAAACTGCCTGGTTGTGTCTTTTGGCTTTAAACGAGGAAGCCGCCATCCAGAGAGGCTGGCGGCTCCTTCAAGGTCATCGGATGGAGTTCCGCCCACTTATTCCTCTTCCCATCTGTCGTGTTTGCAGCTCGGTCTCTGTTCACTTCTCTTCCGATAAAATAGCAACTGGACTCCCCCAGACGGACGCTGAGTGAAAGGTTCAAAGGCTCCTGGGAGAAACCCGGCCAGGGAGCCGAGGAAGGGGAGGAAATGGAGGATGAGATTTTCGGGGAGTCCTTGCCTAGGCCTGAGCCTCAGGTGCAAATCGCACCCCCCAGTTTGTCCTGCCCCGAAGCTTGGGAGCTGGGGTTCTCTTCCCTTACCAGTCACTGGCCACAGGCTGCCCTGGGAAGGGGGGCAGGGACTCGGGATGGGGAGGGCTCAGGGAGCCCAAGCAGGGGCCCTAGAACGTTCAGCAGCTGGGGAGCGGGCATGGACGCATGTTGACAGCCACCTGGGGGTGGGGGGCAGTTGGGAGGGGCACCAACAGTGTCCTCCACAGGCACCCCCCCCGTTTCCTTTGGGGACCCACCGCTCCCCCACCCTCAGCCCAGCCATTGGGTTTAGATGGGACTCCAAAGGGAGTCCTGCCCGGCCTAAGCACGTAGCATATTCTAACCTCCTCCCTTGCACCAGAATGACTGATTGAGGGTCGGCCCAGAAGCCCAGGATCTGTTCGGGGAGAGAATACTGGCTCATTCCCCTGCTGCACGGGATTCCAGCTGTGAGGAGGCCTCCCGCCAGCGAACATGTGTGGCGTTCCTGGTCTTTACTATTGTGATCGTGGTCGCTGCTGCTGCTGAGAACTTTCTGAAGCGCGTTGCCCGAAGCGCGTGAAGATCGGGAGTGGAATCACTGGGTTACAGGGGGTGTGGGTGCTCCACCTGAGAGCAGGATGCTCTGCTGTTCTCCGACGTGCTCCTCACAGCTGACGCCCGCCGTCTGTGCGTGAGCATCCCCGCTGTCCTGAATCGTCGCGGAGCTGTGGCATTGTCAGATTTCTATCTTTGCCAGTTCAGTGGGTGTGAGAAGGTGGTTCCCTCGGGTCCTCGTTTGCATTTCCCTGTTAATGCGTCTATTCACCATCCATCTTCTCCAAGTAGTTATCTTTCCTGATTTCTCTCCCACGGTCATTTCTTAAGTAGAAATCAGCCACTTGTTCTGGTTTAAGCTCTTCCTTCTGTCTGGAACCCCTGTGGAAACCTTCCTCCCACCCTTAATTCCACACCAAGATGGCACCTCTTCCAGGAAGCCTTCCTTCGTTCCCCCACAAGGGCCAGCTTTGCCATCTCAGTCACCCTTCACGCTCTCGTCCTCCGAGAGAGCCAGAGTTCCCCAGCATGGGAGCCGCAAGACCACCAGGGGGCCAACTCCTAACCATCTTTTCTCTCTCTCCTTCCCACCCCCGCCCTGAGGACCAGGAATAGGCTTTGAGCAGAAGAGGCTCAAAATGGGTTCTGTTTTCCTGTCTCCCGCTTTGGGTTTCTGCCATGCCAGTGACAAGAAGAAAGGGAACAATGATGGATTAAGCTATCAGTAGGAGTCCACGGCCCCCACCACCCCCACAGGGACCAGCCACAAAAGTCCTCAGCCAGAGCTTTTCACTGCTCCCCAGAGGAAGGACGAAGCAGTGACCCGGCTGGTTATAAGGAAGGATGGAAATGCGCATCCCGTGGGCTCCGCCAGGGAGCCTCCCAAAAGGAGGTCGGTGTTAGCTGTTGTGCCTGCCTCCGGGCACCCCAACCCTGCCCCACCGAAGGCCTTAGGGGTGGGCGATTGTTCCCTGGCTCTGATTCAGCGCTGCTGTTTATCTGCCTGTGAGAAACCAGGAGTTAGGAAAAGGCAGAGCAGCCTGTACCTCTGGCAATTAAAGACAATTTCACCACGAGGCACAGCAGTCAGTCCTGGGGGCCTGGAGGGTGACCCGCTCTCCTGCTCCAGGGGTTTCCGTGGAACCGAACGCCCTGGAACAATGCAGGCTCATCTGCAAACCTCAGACTGCACCAACATTTTCATTTTGTTCCCCCACCAACTACATACAGAGCCAGGCGGAGTTTTCGCAGGGCTCCCTCGTGGACCAGCGTGAACCAGAATGCAGGGTGTTATCTGCAGAGCGCGGACATCAGCACTGGCCTCCCCTGCCCCCGCCGCATCCTGGTCATGCGCTCAGCCACCTTAGCAGCCATAAAAGACTAGGGTTAAGTCCCCTCATGTGCCACGATGTCACTGATCTCGACGTTCCCAGACCTTGAAGATTTTGATTAAATGGTAATTTCCAACTATTCAGTGCAAGAGGCATTTCACAGGCAACATGGTGGGGGAGGGGTTGAGGGCCCACTAGGGACTTCAGGCAGATTATTATATTTTAAAATGTTTATTTACGTTTGAGAGAGAGAGAGCATGAGTGGGGGAGGGGCAGAGAGAGAGGGAGACACAGAATCTGAGGCAGGCTCCAGGCTCTGAGCTGTCCTCACAGAGCCCAACTCAGGACCCAAACTCAGGAGCCATGAAATCATGACCTGAGCTGAAGTTGGACACTTAACTGACTGAGCCACCCAGGCACCCCAGGAAGAGATTTAATTGAGTGGCGTCTGTCATTTGTAAAGCAGAGATGAAGACACCCACCCTCGGTATTTCATGGTTTTCTTCTGAGGATCAAAATGAGACAGAAGCTTAAAGCACTCTGTGATGTGGGTGCTTCCATCTTGGAGTTTCTTGGCTCATAAAAATAGACACAAAGAAAAACATTTTAGGGTCTGCCTTAAGACTGCCAACTTTTTACATCATCAATTAAGGTGATTAAAAGGAAAAGCAAATTGCTACCTATCATGGCTATCAGTATAGCCCTTGAGAAAAGCATATATATATATATATTTATTTATAATTTTTTAATGTTTATTTATTTTTGAGAGAGGGCAGAGAGAGAGAGGGAGGGAGACACAGAATCCAAAGCAGGCTCCAGGCTCTGAGATGTCAGCACAAAGCCAGATGTGGGGCTCGAACCCATGGACTGGACTGTGAGATCATGACTGGCGCTGAAGCTGGACACTTAACCGACTGAGCCATCCAGGCACCCCCTACATTTTTTTTAAAGAGAGAGGATACAAGTGAGCAAGGGGCACAGAGAGAGAGAGAGAAGTGGGGCTCACCTGGGGCTCATGTTTTTACCCAAAGTGGGGCAGGAGCTCACCTGAAGGGGGGGCTCATGCTCCCCTGATGTGGGACTTGAACTCACAAACTGTGAGATCATGACCTGAATCAAAGTCAGATGCTTAACCACTAAGCC
The DNA here is from genome assembly GCF_008692635.1 of Crocuta crocuta. Taxonomy (NCBI): domain Eukaryota; kingdom Metazoa; phylum Chordata; class Mammalia; order Carnivora; family Hyaenidae; genus Crocuta; species Crocuta crocuta. The sequence continues at coordinate 867,880 of NW_027533258.1, forward strand.
ACGCAGACACTCGAGAAAGGGCTATTTTTAAACAATCGCACCCCCAAAAGGCCCAAATGTAGGACATACTCTCGGCATAAAGATCTGACAACATCTCCCTGAGATGCCTTATCCAATGACACAGGGACAGAGCCACACATGGTTCAGATCCCGTGGCCCTTGACTGGGAGTCCCAGTGAGCCCCCGTTCGGGACAACCCCTTGGGAGCCCCTGGGATTGGGAGGAAGCCGCGGGTAGGAAGAACTGGACTGAGCCCTATTCCAGCACGCACTCCTCCAGGAAAGGGGCTCTCCACAGCACCTGGGGTTACAAACCTGGGGGCCCCTGCGAGGGCTGAGCGGGGTTCTGGACACATGCCCCAGAGTGGGCGGCTGGGCCCTTTTGATTCCCGGCTGATGAAGAGGGAAGGGAGGCCCTGAGACAGTGGCTCCGTCGCCTCCTTCCTGGGAAGAGTGTGGACTGTGCCCTCTTGTGACAGGGGCACGGGGCCCCTCAACCTGCCACCATCTCGTCCCCTCAACACCCTCCCTCCTTCCTACTTTTTTTTTTTATTGTTTTATTTATTTCTAGGAGAGAGAGAGAGAGAGACAGCGTGAGCGGGGGAGGGTCAGAGAGAGAGGGAGTCACAGACTGAAACAGGCTCCAGGCTCCGAGCTGGCAGTCAGCACAGAGCCCGACGCGGGGCCCGAACCCACGAATCGCAAGATCATGACCTAAGCGAAAGTCGGACGCTCAACCAACTAAGCCACCCAGGCGCCCCTCCTTCCTACTTTTTAAAAGGAGCATCAGCCAGCTGGGGAGTATTCCACACATGCCACCCATGCTCCCAGTCTCCTTTTTAAATATCTTTTTGTAAATGATGAGCTTAGCTGGACCAGACACCGCAAACCCAAATCCCACAGGGTCGGGATGGGAACTTCATGGGCGCAGCGCTGGATGGAAGAAAAGTATAGGACTGTCTCTGCGACCTTTTGTTCTCCTTTTATTAGAGACTTGGAAACCAAGAAATAGTCTTCTATCATAAACATCTTCTACAAGATGTGGGGGCGCCTGGGTGACTCAGTCGGTTAAGCGCCCAACTCTTGATTTCAACTCAGGCCATGATCACACGGTTTGTGGAATCAAGCCAGGGGTCGGGTTCTACGCTGATAGCGGGAAGCCTGCTTCAGATCCTCTCTCTTGGCCCCTCCCCTGCTTGAGTGCTCGCTCTCCAAACAAATACATAAGCCTTAAAAAAAAAAGAAAACAGATGTGGAAGGTCGATGATAAAAGCCCACCCACAGTCTCAGTGGAGGGAGAGAGCTAGAAGGACTCAGGAGCTGTGCCCTGTCTGTGGGGGGCCCTGACCCAACCTCTACCCCGTGGGCAACTGGCATCAAGAACGTCTGTCGCTTGAATGTTTCACCTGTTACTGGACCCCCAGGGCCAGGTTCTTGAGTCTCAGTGAGAGGACATGTTTCCTCAGCATCGCCATTTCTAGGGCTCTGAGAAGACAGAAATATTTGCATGAGCAGCTTTAAGTTGTTATTTCTAATTTTTGCTCAGCCAACCATTACTGACTCACCACCTCTCATTTGTTCACTTTCCCAGAGGGAGGTATTTGTCTCTAAGCTTATGGAAACCTTTAACCCCTGCCTCAGAGCAGCGGCTTCATAGGAGTTGAGTCCCTCCTGCTTTCCCTACACTGTGTCTTACCCATGGGGTGGATCAGTATTCAGCCATTAAAAGGAATGAAGTCCCAGCACATGTGACAAGGATGAGCCTTGGAAACCCTCTGCTGAGTGAAAGAAGTCAGTCATAAAGGACCACGTATTGTATGATTCCATCTACATGAAATCTCCTCATAGACAAATCCACAGAGATAGAAGGTAGATTGATGACGTAGCACTGGGGTGGGGGAATGAGGCTTGACCGCTAGTGGGCACAGATTTTCCTTTTGGGGTGATGAAAAAGCTTGGGGGTAATAAAAGGTAAATAGTGGTGATGGATGTACAACTCCGTGAATATTCTGCAAACCAGTGATTTGTACACTATAAATGGGTGAATTATCTGGTATGTGAGTGGCATCTCAGTAATTCTGTTATAAAGAAAGCGTGTGTACCCAGATTACTAGATATTGTGGGTTTTCAGGAGACGCGGTGTCCCAGGATTAGGTTGGCTGCCTATAACAGAAAACCCCCAATCACCGTGGATTATATAAGAGAGGTTTCATTTTGTGTTGCTTTTTGTTTTTACTCATGGGAAAAAAAGGAGGCAGGCGGTTTGGGGCTAGTTCATGGCTTCTTAGACTCACGAAGGAAACTCAGGGTCTCTCTCTCTTCCTCCTGCACCATGCCAGCAGGTGGTTTCTATTCTCAAGGTCAATTCATAGTTCAAGATGGCTGCTGGAGCGGCAGCCACTCATCCTTCTTCCAGACGCAGGAAAAAGGAAGGAGGGAAGTGCAAAAGGAGCCCATCGCTGCCATCTTATTGGTTAAAACTGAGTCCCATGGTCTTACCCTGCTACCAGGGAGGCTGAGACTCTTTCATTTGGGCACACTGTTGCCCTGTCTAAAATCAGGATTTATAGCCAAAAGGAACAGGGAAAACAGATACTGGAGAGGTAACTCTTAGTGTCTGCTACCATTTTTAAGTGAAAGCCTAATTTTTAAATGGTGATTCATTTCTTAAAACCACCGTACAGAACAAACGGAACATATCTGCAGGTTGGACCCACACTGTCAGTGGCCGCCCCTTCACTGGGAGTCCTAGCGGGAAATCTTGTCCAAGGCAGCTTTACTGGTTGGAAAGCAGCGTTAGTTAAACTAAGGGCAGTGCTAAGTCACGGTGAGGCCGTGAAAGGCGAGAGCACACAAATGCTTTGCAAACACGAGGAGCACAAACCGCACAAGGAGGTCACGACGTGGCTGTACCGCCATCAGCTTCACACACAAGCTCTGGGCCCCGAACAAAGGCTCCCCACATTCGGGGTGTTGGCCAGATACACGAGGAGCACAGGCAACCTGAGTCAGAGCACGCTTCCTGTGATGTCCTGCGTTTACATTGTCTCTGAGTATAAACCAAATGAGTTATAAACTATGGATGCAATTTGGACGGGAAGAACAAGGACAAAAGCCAGCAATTAGTCACTGCAGTCGTGACCCTGCATCTCCACTGAGGCTCTGCATGAGCCACGCGTGCTATTAATGACATCTCCAGGGAAGACTTGGATAACAAGCCTTGGGCAGACGACAGCATTCTTCGAGGCAGGAAAGCACAGGGCTTAGATCTCGGCAGGCAAATCTAAGCTGGTGACAGAGGCCGGTCCTTGTGCAGGGATGCTTGTGCCTCCGATGCCTGGCACCACATGCATGGACAGGAAAGCTCATGNNNNGGGGGGGGGCTCTGGGCCCTGTGACAGGCCATCAAGGTCAGCGCCAGCATTGCCATTGACATTCCCGTTTCCAAAACGCACGTAGCTGTTGCAAGGCTTCCTTTGGAGAGCCATCTTCCTTGCTGACAAACTGAGCATCTCAGCTTTGAGGAGTCCTGTTCTCGGCGGCCGTGGGACCTGGAGTTAGACAAGCCGGGTCCAATTCCTGCTCCAGGCATTTACTGTATCCCAAACCCAGTGGCTTCAACCACCGCTCGATCAGATCCGTAATTTTGTGACTCAGGAATTCAGGCAGGGTTTCACTGGGTGATCCTTCTGTTGAATGCGGCTTTGGCTGCGGGCCATTCAGGAGTACTCAGCTAGCCCATCGGTGTGGTCTGGAGGGTCCAGAGCTTCCCTCCCACGCCTGGTGGCTTGGCGGAAGTGGCTGGAAGGCTGAGCTTGGCTGGGTCCCTCCACGTTGTCTCTGTAGCCAGGCCACTAGACTTCTGACATGACAGGTCAGAGCTCCAGAAACTGGCTCTTCGTCACAGGATTTATCTATGTATTTGTGTACCTATTATTGTTTCCTCTGCCTTACCCTCAATTTAAAAGGTGGATTGGAGATGATGCAAAAGACTGATACCAAAAACTGGCTGTAATTCCCTTCCTTTCTTGTATTTACATCCTTCGAAGAGGATGGCTTTGCAATTCCTCCCATCGAAGGGTGGGGTCCACCCACATTCGGACTCAGTTTGTCTTGTCGCCACAGGGTGTCAGTTCCCAGCTTGTCCTCGGAGGCCTCGCAGTGTCCCCTGGCTCTGGGCCCCTTGAGACAGCCGTGAGGATGTCCCCAGGCTAGCCTGCTGGGGGACGTGTTTCATGGAGGACTGAGGCCGGATGTGTGCGAGCCCAGCCGGGACCAGCAGCGGCACCAGCCAAAGACTCTCAAACAGGGATAAACTGCTATATTTGAAGGCTCAGGGCTTGGAGTGGTTTGTTTTTCCAGAATTATTGTGCCGGATAGGAGCAGCCTTAAACACAGGTCAGGCACTTGAGTGCTGGCATTGGAATATTTCCATTGAAAGGAGAAGCACAGAGAACGAGTTAAACGCCGGAGAAAGGAGCTTCCGTGGAATGTGAAGGCTCGTGGTAACTGAATAAGAAGATATTTAAGGGGCCATGGGCTCCTCTCTGCCCCCAACCCGAAATGCTCTATTACTGTGCTGGCTCTTCTCTGCTCCGAAAAGTCCAGGCTGTCTAGGTCCAGCCAGAGATTTCTCAGCCAGAAGTGGTATTCAAACACTTAGTAATTGGTGTTGTACGGGCCTTTAGTAATCGGCATGGACTCCAACCAGGCCTTCATTGAGCACCTATTATATGCAAAGCTCTGTCCACGTGCAGGGCACAGACCAGTGAAGAAAAGTCCGAATCCTTGCCACGCGAGCTGTAGTTCTAGTTAGAAAGAACAGACAACTAGCAGCCAAGTAAGGAAACTATCTGCTGCGGCAGATGGTGGTAAGCGCTATAGAGGAACTGAAAGCTGGGTGAGGGAACAGTGAGTACTGTGATGATGGCAGTTGCACTTGAAAAAGTTCACAGAGAAAGTGACATTTAAGCTGAGAGACGGAGAGAGTGGAGCCACCAAATATCTGGAGGAACAGTATTCCAAGCAGAGGAAAGTGCAAGTGCAAAGGCCCTGGGGCAGGAATGTGCCAGGCTTGTCCACAATAGCTGGGAGCTGGGGTGCCTGGGTGGCTCCGTTGGCTGGGCGTCTGACTCTGATTTCGGCTCAGCTCACGATCGCATGGTTTCTGGGTTCGAGCCCCGTGTTGGGCTCTATGCTTTCAGCGTAGAGTCTGCCTGGGGTTCTCTCTCTCTGCCCCTACCCCACTCACACCCACTCGTACACTCACGCTCTCTCCCCCTCTCTTAAAAAGAAAAGAAAAAAAAGGCCAGGAGGCCAGTGTGGCTACAGTGGAGTGAGGGAAGGGGACAATGGGAGGAGGCGGAGAAGTGACCAGAGACTGGTCCGGGCAGGACCTTCTGGAGAGACTCAGGGACTTGGGCTTTGCGCCAGACGATGGAGGACATCACTGGGGGGGTCCGAGCTGAGGAGGGGCACGCTCTGACCCCCTGGCCGCCATGTTCAGTGTGGCGTCTCCAGGCAAAGGAGAAAAAGCCGGGCGACAGCGCTGCTCCAGGGGGTGAGGAGGGTGAATTGCACCAGGGTGAGAGGGGAAGATGTGCCCAGAGTCCGGATCTGTGTTCAAGATACCACCAAGGACACTTGGGCGACGTGTTTGAAGTCCTGCAGTCCTCACAGCAGCCCCGCAGGAAGGCACATTTACCGGATGCGGAAATGGGCTCAGAAAGGTGACTTGGTTTTGCCCAAGGCTCACCAGCAGCAGAGGGCGGCAGAGCAGGACCCGAGCCCAGCCTGCAGGGTCCTGCTGGTCACAGTGGAGCCGAGGGGCTTGTTCTAGTGGGCCAGGGAAGCCTGGGCGCCTGGGGGTGTGGACCAGGCTGCTGCCCCTGAACCTCTAGAGACCACAAGCTTCTAGAAACTCCCAGGCCCCTGCTCTTTCCACATGGTTCAGCCTGACGTGTTGGCAAAGTGTGACAAACATTTTGACGGCGAGCACAGGAGCAGAGGCATCTCCANCTGAAAGTAGAGTGGTCAAGACAGAAGTCAAGGACTTCCTCCACTGGGGTTAGGCCTGGAGGGCCCTGCAGGATGCATAGGAGCCTGTCAGTCAGACGCGGGCTGTGGGACATTTCCCAGACAGAGGGGCAGAGGTGACGAGGATGGGTGGGAAGCAGGGAGCGAGCCGGAGAGGCCGCTGAAGCCCGCCCCAGGGCGCAAAGCTTACCTCAGGGGTCACTGGGCACCTCCCGAGTTTGCTATTCTTCAGTGGCTTTCAGGGAACTGACCTTTGCACGGACATGTGGATAGCCCAAGGGGTGTCTCATGGTGGGTCCGCCCAGGCCACCAGCACCCGGACACTGACCACTGCCCCCAGGGCCCCCTCAGCCTCCTCCCAGAGGTCACAGCCACCTGACCTCTAACACTGTACCTTGGTTTTTTGCCTGTCCTTGAACTTCCTATAGATGGAGTGTCTTTTTCCCTACGAGCCCTCGCATGCCCCGCCTCCCTTGAGGGACCGGCTTGCCATGACGGTGGGCTGCATGGTGGAGGACGGTTGTGGTCCGTCCGTTACCCCGCGGTGAGCAGAGGCGCTGCCTGTCCTACCGCTGAGGGCTGCTCGCCTGGTTTTCCGCCCGCGGTTCCCAGCAGGGGTGCGGGTACCTTCCCTGCGTTCCCAGTGCACACCCCTGCGAGTCCCTGTCAGTGCTAGCCCAGTGGTGGGACCGCTGTGTCCCGGGACAGACGCGCCCTGCCGCGGTCCCCTCCCCCGCGGTCCCCCCCCGCCAGCGTCCCGAGGGGCTGCACCTGCCGCAGAGGCTTCCAATCACATTCAGTGTGGCGAGCAGATGCCTTCGGTCATTTCTCAGCCCCTGCTCTCCACGGCTGCTCCGCCCCCGACGTCACCGCCCACCACCAGCCCCCTGTGGGTGACCGCCCTGTGCGTGACGGTGACTCACCGGTCATGACTCGTGCTCAGCAGGGCGCCTCATAAACGTGGCCTTTCTCTTTTCGCCATGTGGCCCCTGCGGTGCCACCCTCTCCTGCAGCTTCCGCCGGGAGCTGGCGCTGATGCCTCCAGATCTGCCCCTCCGTCTCCAGCCCTGTTCCCTAGGTCAGCACGGGCGGGCCAGCTGCCACGGCCTGTCCCTCTTGACCGCACGCCGGCTTCTGACCTTCCGCCTGTCCAAAGCGATCGTGCCATCTGCCTCTCCGCCCTCCCCTCCTCACGTTTTTCCTCCTCGGTGACCTCAGAGAGGGCCCCGCGGCCTGTGCGCTCAAGCAGCAGCCCTCCCTGGGCCGCTCAGCTCATCACTGGCCCGTGATGGGACTTCTCTCTCTTTATACGTCCTCACAGGGGCGCCTGGGGGGCTTAGTCGGTTAAGCGTCTGACTTCCGCTTAGGTCATGATCTCGCGGTTCGTGGGTTCGAGCCCCGCGTCGGGCTCTGTGCTGACTGCCAGCTCAGAGCCTGGAGCCTGTTTCAGAGTCTGTGACTCCCTCTCTCTCTGACCCTCCCCCGCTCACACTGTCTCTCTCTCTCTCTCTCCTAGAAATAAATAAAACATTCAAAAATATATATATACGTCCTCACAAAGGCTTCCTCTTCTCCAGCCACAGCTACTACCTCGGGCCAGACTCCGGAGGGTCTCCCCCTCTCCCCCCCTCAAGTCCTGAGGATGAGGCCAAGTCTGAGTTTTCCATAGTGCAGCCATCCGGGACCTTCGAAATCCCAACCTCCCAGGGCTGTCTCCTAGCCCCGCTGTTGGCAACGTGGCAAAGTGCCGACCGGTCTCAGCAGTGCGGAAAGACCAGCCGTCAGCAGCCGCACAGCCCAGCTGGGCCCCGCGGGGTGCCCAGCACCCTCTCTGCAGTCGTCTTACAAAAGAAGAAAACAGTGGGCACCTGGCTGGCCAGGCAGTTGAGCGCCTGACTCTTGGTTTCAGCTCAGGTCATGATCTCATGGTTTGTGGGTTCGAGCCCCACGTTAGGCTCGGTGCTGACAACACTGAGCCTGCCTAAGATTCTCTCTCCCTTTCTCTCTGCCCCTCCTGCGCTCTCCCTCTCTCTCTCAAAATAAATAAACTTAAAAATTAGAAAATGGGAAAAAATAGTAGATGTTTAGTCAGACTCTGGAGGCCACATAGAAGTTGATCGTACTACTCTTTTTATATTTGTGCATGTTTCACATGTTCCTTAAGAAAAAGTTAAAAAAAAAAAAAAAGCATCCTGGTTTGCCACCACCCATGGGATGAGGGCCAAACCCTTCACCTCAGCACTGGTCTGGTCCCACCTTGCCATCTGTCCCTCACTCCCTGACTCTTCCCCGGTGTCACTGACCAATGTCTGGCCGGGTCCCCTGACTGCCTGTGCTTTCTCTCTCTTCCCTTTCCTTATATGTTCTTCTGATAGGTGACATTCCCATGGTTCAAGAACTCAGTGCCGCATGCCACCGGCTGCCCTCCCTGGCCTGCCCCCATGCGTTAGGCGATCGCAGTTGCCGTCTCTCTTTTCTCCTTCCAGAGCTTTTCTGCACTCACTCCCCATCTGCTGTCTTACCAGAACGTGCTGCCCTGTACCTTCCCTGTTCACTGGCCCCGTTCTGGAGAGGCTTTCTGATCAGTGTGCCATGACATCTTCAATCTGTAACAGCCACGTGACATCCCTTGTGCGGAGGCAGCACACTTCACCTGTTTACTGCTTGCAGACGGCGTCATCTGCTCCTGAGAATAGCTGTGGTGAAGCCCGTGTATGTTAGCTCTGGAGCTTTCTCTTGCCTCACCTACTGCCCCCTATGCCCGTCAATACCTGCCCCCCGTCCGCTGCCTTTCTCCCCAACTATTGCCTGTTCAACTCCCACTCATCCTTCAGCCCTTGGGGTAAAAATCACTTTATCGGGGAAATGTTCTCAGATGAGAGATAAGTCTGTGTGTGTGAAGAACACAGGCTCCAGAGTCGGATCGGAGTTTGAATCTTGCCTCTTAAGAGAAAGAGGCAGCTTTCTCTGCAGCTATTCCTTCTTTGCCCAACGCTCATGATAATAACCCCTCTCTCTGAATTGCTGTGGGGATTACATGAGATAATATATGTACAGAGTCCTTACAACACTCCCTGGACCATAGTAGGTAGTAAACAAAAAAATGATGCTATTATTATTATCACTGCATGGATGGCCTTTTCCTCCAGCATGCCCTTTCTCCATCCTCCCCCATACAATTCTGAGTGCGGAGGCCTAAGTGACATGCCTTCCAACCTTTGTCCCTAATCCATTCAACTGAGTCATTTCTCTTCCTTCCGTATTCCTCCAGCATCTGAATGTATCCCAGTCAGGAATGCTTTTGCCTGCAAGTAAAAAGAAACCCATCCAACCGTGGCCTTATGAAATATCTGGAGGTGATTTTTCCCACACGTAAGAACTTGGGAGTTTGGCGGCTCCAGGCACTGATTTAGCTACTCTGTGGAGTCATTAAAGATCCAGGCAAATCTTTTCTTCTTTCTCATTCATCATTCCCATTGTGTTGCCTATTTAGTGTTAAAGCTGCCTCTTGGTTGCAAGATAGCTGCTGCGGCTTCGGCCATCACGCCTGCTGCAAAACCATCCTTGCCTCCTGCACAGTGAAAGTGAGTCTTTCCCACAAGCCCTTGGCCACATTTTCATCATGCAGAACTAGGTCACATACCCACCTCCAGAGAGGGACCACCTTCTCTGAAGTGTAGATTATCTCCACTCCATCCCTGAATAAGATCAGGATTCTATCAGGAGAAAGGGAAGAATGCTGGGAGGGTGACCATGGTGTCTGCACTTAGTAGGCACTTCTCTTTAGACAAGAATCATTTTCCCTTTAGCATGGTTTTGTCTCCCTTACTCGACAATGGGCTTGTAAGGAGGGTTCGTTTCCAAGCACCTCCATGTCTTTCTTCCACAGGGCTGAGCACAACAGCTGTATGCGGTAAGGGCTCAGTCACCCTCTGTGGCTGGGGGAGGGATGGACATCATCGAAGCTATCAGCAGGATTCTGATTCGAGAACATTCTTCTGTCTTATGCTGTCCCCCCTGGCCCTCCTCAGGAACCCTAGGATTGTATCACTCTGTTCCTGTGTGTTTGGGTTAACCTGGGTCAGGAAGAATGAGTCACTCTGTCTGCCATGCTTGGAGAAAGGGAATTTTGCCTGCAAAGGGCTGACGGTATCATAAGCACTCTGCGAATGGGAGAGGCCAGGCTGTTTATTGCTTCTGGGAGGAATGGAGTCTCCAGTCTGCGTGTGAGTGAGTCACTTCTCACCGGCTGATTCTCACCACCACCACCCCACCACCACCGTCCCCGCAAGAGTGTTGCTGAGCCGGGAGCTGGTGGCCAAGTTCCCGCCTGAGCCTCCAGAGCCAAGCTGGTGACCAAGTCTTCCCTACTTCAAATAGTGCTCCTCCCCTTGGAGGTGGTAAATGAAGCGGCCCAGGCACCGTGTCTGTATCTGGGATGCAAATAACGTGGGCCATTGAACAACGAAAGGAAGGTACAATGAGTCCCACACTTGGCTGTGGCTCATTGTCCCTTTGGGTGCAGTTCTCTTAACCCCTTAGGTTCTTTCTCTCCCCTACCTGCTGCTCTCCTTCATTCATAAGCATCAGGAGTGGACAGGGCCCTGTTGTGATGATGCAGCTGGGGGCATGGGAAATCTGCTTATATGCCACGTTACAGGATGCCGACAATCAAACAACAAAAATATAATAAAATGCAACAAGTACTGAAACCAAACTGGCGGTGATTTGTTTTTCCTTGGTGAGGCAGAGGGGGCATCTGGAGGTTTTGGTGGGTCCTGAGGCTCACCAGGATGGGTCCCCAGCGGTCAGGGAGGCACAGGCTTCCGGAGGCCCTGGTTACTGGACACTGGCGGTCTGAAGTCTGGATAACCCAGCTTAGGCTAAGCAGACAGTTTTCTCTCTTTTAGGGGCAACCGGGTGGCTCAGTCGGTTAAGCCTCTGACTCTTGATTTCAGCTCAGGTCATCATCTCATGGTTCATGAGTTTGAGCCCCGCGCCGAGCTCAGTGCTGCCAGTGCAGAGCCTGCTGGGGATTCTCTCTCTGTCTGTCTCTCTCTGTCCCTCCCCAACTCACATACACTCAATCTCTCTCTCTCTCAAAAATAAATAAATACACTTTTAAAAAAAAGTAAAAATTAACCAGGTATTTCCAAATGCCACGCCAGTCTGGTGCTGCCTTCTGCAGCGTTCAATATGTATATAACATGACTGGAAAAGAAGGTGAATCTTGCTGACATTTAATTATGCTGAACAGAGGAACTTTGCCATTTTGGTCTTGTCCACAGCACCTTTGGTCCTCCTGCTGGCCAGATACCCTAATTGCAAGCAAAATGCTAGGATTTCTTCTAAAGCTATAGGCATCCCTGGGTGGAACTTGGTGGCCTAAGTATAAGCGCTGTGAAAGAATGCGCGTGTGTCCCATGGCAGGTGAGTGACACACGGCTGCCACTCGTGGACCCGCCTCAGTGGGTCCTGTGAAGTAAAAGGATTCTTTGCTCTGGCTCAGCTCAATCCCCGCCCCTTTCCACCCCCCGGATTGCTGTGCTTCAACAAGGACCAGAAAAATCTGCCCCCCACACCCATTGCCAGGCTTGTATTCTCTTTTGCTTCTGGCTGCAGGGGCAAAATAAACAGAAGCTTGTAGAAAACAAATATAGAAAACGGGAAGGAGGTGGGTGCTGACTAGGACACTGATTTGCTGCTCCACAGGAGGCCCATTTGGAGACAAAATCGTCACCCTGCGCCTACCTCACCAGCCCTGAAATCACAAACAACCCCTTGGCTGGAGTCCTAACGAGCCTCTGACGAGCACAGCCTGCCCTTTTGACACAGAAAACACAATTAGACATGCACAAGTGGCCTGTGAAATACCAGGCCGGCACTGGGCACTCGAGCTGTCCGAGAATTCCACCGCGGGCTTTCTCGGGAAAACATTGCTTGGGCTCGTTAGGGCTGATAATGGCTAATCACACAGGGAGAACATTGTGTTTCGGTTTCAAGCCCTTGGCCAGTACCAGACCACCAGGGCAGCGAGAGAAAATTGAGTGTGTGAGTGTATGTGTTGATATTTCAGGGTGAAGGAACTGGAGTAAAACACGTTAGTGTTAAGATCAAGGTTCCACCTCCAGCAGTTGGTGACATTAGGAAAGTTACCAACTCCTGGGACCTCAGATTTGGCGCCTGTAAAATGAGGATAATAATAGAAACTTCCCTCCCTCTGACGCGATTAAATGAGATATTGCAAGTAAAGCACTCGGCATGATGCCTGGAGGCTAGTTAGGGCTCATTCACCATTGGCTATTATTAAAAGAACAAGCTTGGTGTGTTTTAGTCCATTTAAGAAGCCATTTTCAAATGTTTGTGTGTAAGTGCCCATGCGGGAGCTGGCCGTGAAAACAGAAAGAACTGTCTTTGCCCTCGAAGAGCTTGAGGACAGCTCGGGTACCACGGAGACCATTCTGGGGCTAGGTGGGTTTGATGCGGGAGCATTTGCTGCCGACCAGGTGGCGGCTGGGGCAGGTGTTCACACTCCTTCTAACTTTTGTTCGCTTCTTTCCCTAGGTGGCGGAGGACGGGCTATTTTTGTGGGCTGGAGACAGTATGGTACAGGTCATTTGTTCATTTAACACTGTACAAAAGAAGTGAAACTGGTAACATTTGCTTGTCATCACTACAAAACCCATGATTTTCTAGTTGTGATGATGGAATTCCACACCACGGGAACCTAAGCAAAAGTAAACAAGCAAAACCATCCAGAAGGGGATTTACCAGGTCACGTAATTGGAAAGAACAGTTTCAGTCACAGCTGGATCCAGGTGCTCAAAAAATTCTCCCCTCTCCTTTCCTTCTTCATTCTCTGGTAGCTTCCAGTGTACTCCTTAAGCCCTTAGCTCATGACTCAGATTAAGAGAGAGCTTGTCTCTCTTCCAGAATCCACATACTGAATTTTGTGGAGGGATTCTGGTGGCCTTGCTTGGTCACCTGCCCTGTCCTTGGATCAATAGCTTTGGGTATGGCAATGGATCACCACAGTTAGCCAGACCAGGGCCCCAGGCTCAGTCCTGCAGCATGAGGATGACGGTGTGGCCAGCAGTCCCACAGGACGCACGTGGGGCAGATGAGGGTGTGCGGCAGACAAAACCACCCAGGCCAGTGACGTTCTGGGGGTAGGAAATGTGAATAGACTCCAAGAGCTCAGGGTGAGAAGCTGATATAACTTCAACTTGACCTTTCACCCAATTGTACTTAAAACGGCTTGTCTGGCATGCTTTCGAAAGGTTAGCCCATTCCCTTGCATTAGAAAGTTGAAGAGTTTCTGACTATTCTTGAATCAAACCAGGTGACTGAGGACCAAGTGTTCCCAAGTGGGGCCAAACACACAGCACTGTGACAGCTCTTCCAAGACAGTGTCCGCAGAGCCTTGTCCCCCTGACTGATGGTATATCCTGTGGAGCCCCGTACCCATCGAGTAGAACGTACTTAGGAAGCAATAAGATATTGCAGAAATGAGGGGCTAGATCAAAAAGACAATGTGGCGTTGGCCCTGCTTTCCTTGGATCATTCTCTGGAGAAGTCTGGCCTGTGGAGGAGTCCATGTGGCAAAAAGCTGAAGACTCCCACCAACAGCTGGCACCAACTAGCCAGGCTTGTGGGTGAGCCACCTTGGAAGTGGCCCTTCTAGTGCCAGTCAAGCCTTCAGATGATGTAACCCTGGCTGACACCCTGACTGCAGCCTCATGACAGAACCCAAGTCAGACCCAGCCAAGCCTCTCCTGAATTCCCAACCCATAGAAACTGTATGAGATGATCGCTGTTCATTGTTATTTTGAACCACTAAGTTTTGGGGATAATTTGTTATGCAGCAGAAGCTGACTGATACAGACATGTTATGATCTCACTTCACAGAGATAGAGGCACTTAGAAAGTTCCCTTGGATCATTTTCAAAGCACTTCTCAATGACCCTATTCGCGATTGCTCAGAATTGAAATTTCACAAGCTGAATTGTGCAGATATTACAGGGTTTTTTTCTACTGTCTCATCACTGTGGGTTTGTGGACGTACAAAATCCTGTTGAGACTTGCACTTCCCCTGGGAGAAGATAGGGAAGGAGCAGAGATCTGAATGGGAAGGATGTCTTCCAAGACCTACTAGTTGCCTTCTGCCCGTTGTGACCCTTGCCGTGGCTACCACAGGTCAATTGCCCCACTCTGCTGGTGACGTGTAGAAAAAGTCCCTGGACTCTGAGCCTCAACGAAGTCCCCTCAGGGGCTCCTGGCTGAAGCGTCGCCTGTCCTGGCAGGCAAGCTGGAGTTCAAGGAAGCCTGATCGTGGGCTGTTTGAATCAAGGGAGCAAAATCAAGGGAGTTGAATCAAAACGTAGGTCCTGAGCAGGCCCCTCAAATGCCCCACTCCACCCGTGATGACTTCAGTATCTCCAAACCTCGCACCCTCGGTGTGTCCCTCAGAGTGGCTTTCTAAGCCTGGTGCCCTGCACCAAATCCCGCTTTTCCAAATGAGTCTCCCCCACTGGCCTCCAGGCCCTCAACCACTTAGGTGCCAATGCCCAGGCCCCTCCCACAGAGAGTCTTGTGTGGGGCTCATCTCTGGTTCCGCACAGTCACCTGTGTGCCCGTTTCCTCCCCTGGTCATGCAGGTGTTACCGTTCATCACAGGCTCTTCTGGGAAGCTGTCTACAGTATTCCATTTCCCTCTTCCCCGTTGCTGAACCCGTGATTGAAAGAAATGCCGCACAATTTAGTACTTGCTCAGTGGACAGGAGAGGACCCTGTAAATCAAAGGCACTCCAGCTCACACAGGCTCACATGA